>NC_142461.1:10000-382500 GCF_049115385.1 Moschus berezovskii
AACCAATCCATTCTAAAGGAGATCAATCCTGGGTGTTCATTGGAGGGACTGATGCTAAAGCTGAAACTCCAATACTTTGGCCACCTCATGCGACGAGTTGACTCACTGGAAAAGAGTCTGATGCTGGGAAAGGTTGGGGGCGGGAGGAGAAGGGGACGACGGAGAATGAGATGGCTGGATGGCATCACCGACTCTGTGGACATGAGTTTGAGTGTACTCCGGGAGTTGGTGATGGACAGGGAGGCCTGGCGTGCTGTGATTCATGGGGTCGCGGAGAGTCGGACACGACTGAGCGACTGAACTGAACTGAAATCATCCCCTACCTATGACTTTAAGACAATTGAGAGGATTTTCGGGAATCACAGGTTACTGTCACATTTGGATTCTGGGTTATGGGGAACTTGCCCGGCCTTTATATAAACTTATAGCTGAAACTCAGCAGGCCCAAATCGACAAACTGGTTTGGTCTCCAGATACTCAAAAGTCTTTTAAGGTTCTTCAGATTGCTCTCCTGCAAGCTCCCGCTCTGAGCTTGCCCACAGGGTCAGACTTTAATTTGTTTGTCACTGAAAGAAAAGGTGTGGCCTTGGGAGTTTTGACACAACCCCGAGGGCCTCACCAGCAACCTATTGCTTATCTAAGTAGAGAATTAGATGTAATTTCACGTGGGTGGCCCCACTGCCTAAGAGTAATTGCAGCAGCAGCTTTATTAGCACGTGAAGCTTTAAAAATAATTAGTGGACGAAACCTTACTGTACTGACTTCTCATGATGTGAGTGGAATCTTAAATTCTAAAGTTAATATTTGGATGACAGACAGTAGGCTTCTTAAATATCAGTCATTGTTGTTAGCAGGACCAGTAACTAAGCTTAAAGTTTGTGGAACTTTAAATCCTGACACTTTCTTTCCTGAGAAGGAAAATGAAATGCCTGATCACGGTTGTTCCCAATTCCTAACTTTGAACTATGCAGCTCGGGAGGATCTAACCCATTAGACAACCCTGACATGGAAATATTTACTGATGGCAGTTCTTTCGTTCGGGATGGAAAGCGTAAAGCAGGTTATGCAGTGGTAACTGCTGAACAGGTTTTAGAGGCAAAATCTCTCCCTCAGGGAACCAGTGCTCAGTTAGCAGAGCTTGTGGCTCTGACCCGAGCTCTAGAGTTAAGCAAAGGGCAGCGAGTAAATATCTACACTGATTCTAAGTATACTTATTTGACTTTACATGCTCATGCTGCAATATAGAAAGAAAGACAGTTTAAAACAGCAACAGGAGAACCTATTTAGCATTTCAGAGAGATCGAGTGACTTTTAACTGCTATATACTGTCCTAAAGAAGTAGCTGTTATGCATTGCAAAGGGCACAGCAGGGATGGGAGTAAAGTAGCTGAAGGTAATCTGTCAAGCCAGAAAAGCAGCACTTTACGGAACCCCCTCACTACAAACGCCTTTGATCTGGACAGAACCTGTGGAACAGGAAAAAACACAATATACTGGAGAAGAATTAGAAAGATATGAGAAAAGAGAAGCAACGATTACTGATAAAGGGTGGTTACAGTCCGAGGATGGACGATTAATAATTCCTGAAAGTGCTCAATGGAAAATTCTTAAAGGTTTACATCAGAGTTTTCATTTGGGTGCAGAGAGTACTTACCAGATGGCTTCTCGTTTGTTTGAAGGAAAAAATGTAATGAAAACTTTAAAAAACATTATCAAAAGGTGTGAAGTTTGTCAGAAAAATAACCCAAAGACTGAAAAGCTAGCAAAATCTGGATTACAACGAAGTGGGAAGTATCCTGGAGAGGACTGGGAAATAGATTTTACTCATAGGCCAAAAGCTAATGGATATTCTTGCTTACAAGTTTGGGTAGATACTTTTACTGGATGGATTGAAGCTTTTTCATGTCGTAGTGAACAAGCTAAGGAGGTTGTAAAGATTTTAATCCATGAAATTATTCCCAGATTTGGACTGGCACGGAGTCTTCAGAGTGACGATGGCTCTGCCTTTAAAACTGCTGTAACTCAGGGGATATCTAAAGCTCTAGGAATAGAATATCACTTACACTGTTCCTGGAGACCCCAATTCTCAGGAAAGGTTGAAAAAGCTAATGACATTATCAAAAGGCATCTGTGCAAATTAACTCAAGAGACACAGGACAATTGGATTAAAGTCCTACCCATAGCTTTAATGAGGGCTCGAACTGCCCCCAAAAAGGAGGGACTATGCCCCTTTGAATGTATTTATGGAAGGCACAGACATTGTTATAGACCCTGAAACCTTAGAATTAACTAATTATGTAACTCAGCTCTCAGCTTTTCAACAGGCATTAACAGAACTCCGGGAGACGACTCCTGACCCAGCCTCTGAGTCAAGCAAGCCTCTATTTGAGCCGGGAAACGAGGTCCTCATAAAAACATTGGGATCTGGGGGCCCATTCCTCGAGCCCCTCTGGGAAGGCCCTTATCAGGTTATTCTTTCTTCTCCCACAGCTGTCAAAGTGCCAGGAATTGATTCGTACAATTGATTCGTACATCACACTCGAGTTAAGAGGTGGCACTCTGACCAGACCAGAACTAAGTGATGTCATTTTAAGTCTTTACTTTCTATGCTCTGACTTTGTACTTTTCAGATGGGCCTGATAACCTATGTGAGCCTATTTC
Source organism: Moschus berezovskii (assembly GCF_049115385.1). NCBI lineage: Eukaryota > Metazoa > Chordata > Mammalia > Artiodactyla > Moschidae > Moschus > Moschus berezovskii. The sequence continues at coordinate 12,662 of NC_142461.1, forward strand.
TGCTGACTCCAAAAATCCTGAGTCTGCCATTTGATCCTCAAGACAAGGCGCTCCTGTCCTGGGCTCACTCCTACGCTGCATTTCACAATCGGTCTAACTGCTGGGTCTGCGGAGGGCTCCCCTCTTCATCGGTGGAAGGCTTCCTGTGGTGGACATCTCCACTTCAAGGAAAAGACTTTCTGCGAGTCTGCGGATACCTTCGACAACAATCGTATGTGATGCCTCTTCTTCATCTGATGACATCTAACAACCCTAAGATGGACTGGTGCAACACTTTGTACTTGAACTATGGACATAACGTGACTTTTAATTTTGATTTTAACTTGTTTTAATGACTATTTGCCTTGCATCTGTAACTGTGTAACTGGATTTGTTTCTAGTCGCATGAAATCTTTTAAGTTACAAATGGTTGCTCAAACTCCTGCTCTGCTGCAGATTCCTCCAACTACTATTTGGGGCCCCTGGATCAGATATCCTCAGTATGAGGATTAGGAGAATATGTTGCCTCACCGATTTAGGGACAACGCCCTTTGTCAGCTTGGAAGCAGTTATGGAATGAAAACGACGCCCCTTTTCCCTGGGCAACATAATTCTCCTAAAAGAAAAGGGGGGAATGAGAGGGTAACAGGCAGGAAGGCCAGGGGTCTCCAAACGGAGGAAATAGCCTGCAAGTGTCAGACATTTTTATCTCAAGCGGCAGGAGGAAACAAACTAGCGATATTTTTTTCTTCTCTATACAAATTTGAAAGGAAGTTTCTCTTAAAATACTGTGTTGCCATAATGACACCTGGTTTCACCTGAAGTTAACTATTCTCAAATCTTGAGTTAACCAATGCATTTTTCTTATGGAAATGTTGGTCTTAAGCTATGTTAATGTACTAGGCATTTGCCCCAGACTCTATCTTCAAGTCGGTTCAGCCAAAAGGCTCAGAACCTACTTGACAAACCTGTATGTTATACTCAGATATTGTTCCCTTAATCTATGTAAAATGAAACTATTTACATGGTAATCTGCGATTCAAGTTAATCATTTTATGGCCCCGGGATGAATCATCTGCTGTCAAAATTATCCCAAAATGCATCTTATGGGTGAAGGGCCTGGTGCCATTCTGAGCCTTAAGACGTTCCTTTCTTTCATTAACAGACTGCTAGTGACTATATAACATCCAGCTGAAGACTATCAGGGGGGTACCCTTTCTGCCCCCTTCTGATGTCTATGTCAGTAGCTTTCTCTATCTCCTTTATACTTTAATAAAACTTTATTACACAAAAGCTCTGAGCGATCAAGCCTCGTCTCTGGCCCTGGATTGAATTCTTCTCCTCCGAAGGCCAAGATCCCGGTATCATTGTGTCATTCCACGACAACCTTTCACCCTGACACTGTCAATAATAATGACCTGACTTTTCCCCTAAGTAACACCCTGATTTTGTCACTAACTAATGTCCTGACACTGGTTCTAACTACAGCCCTGACACTGGTCCTATTGAAAGCCCTGAGATATCCCTAAGGAACAGCCTTACCTGAAGCCTTGACACTGTCCCTAGCTTAGGTCCTGGTCCCTTATAGTCTCTGCTGTCACCAAATATTCCTCTGATTCTGTCCATAACCAAGGTCCTGAATATGTCCCTGATAAAGTCTGCGAAGTGTCCCTAATGTACAGCCTTAGCCTTAACTGACTCTTGCTAAGGCCATCAAGTTATCTCTGATATCCTGACACTGTCTCTAAGGCCCTGATGCTGGCTCTAAAGAATGGCCTGATGCGGACCCTTACTAAGTCCTTGTCCAGGAGTTGTCCCAGGCTGCTGGGCAGCTTTCTGTTTTCTCCATCTCTCGCCAGCTGCCTGCCATTGGCCAATCTAAGATTCTGTGATGCAGTGGTCCCACATAGGATGCGCCTGAGGAGGCTTACCTACCGGAGGATGGTCATGGCCATTCCACCCTCCAAGAGACAGTGGCTCAGGGTGGGACTCTCTCAGCCAGCGTCTGACCTCAGGTTCTGTGTCCCTATTTGTTGTAAAACCCTTGAAGTTACTTCAGTAACATTTTTATTTTATTTTTTATTTATACAAAGCACAATGCCAAAAACATTAACAGTTAAAATTTCACGAAATGAAAAAATACTATAGAATACACAGTTGTAAAAAGCTACATTGTTATTTTACAACTGCCTCAAGCTGCAAAAAGAAGAAAAACCCAATGCCATACCTAAGTTATCTCTCTCTCAAAATAGTGCCATTTATGTTATAAACCATGAGCACCCCATCAAAAGACAGGAACTGCTTTTGTTAATTCATATATATATACATATATGACTGTATCACTTTGCTATAGACTGAAAACAAACACAACACTGTAAATAAAATATAGTACAATATAAAATAAAAATAAGTAACAGACCTTTGGGGCTTTACACCAAGTTAGAGTTCCTATCAGAGGGATAACAGCACCACAGCCATACTGAATCCACATGAAGGAGGCACACGAATGACTGGATTACAAAGTTACAGGAATGAGAGCTGCTCACTTCCCAGAAACTACAGCTCACAGAAAACCAACAAAGGCACGAGATACAGACCATTCACTTATGAATGTGTAAAACTCAAGAAAGTCCACATTATTCCTACAACATGTTGAAAGTGCTTCAGAATTCACACAATACTAATTTTCTTTTGGTTCTGGTTAAATTGTATATACCAGTTTATCACAAATGGTAAAATCTGTAACTCTGTTCAAAGTTTTACAAGATTACTTAAGAATGGTTTCTTGTATTTCTATACCACCTTTATAGTTCTGGTTTCTCATTTCTTGATTAGTAAATTCAGCGTGTAGGTTCTATCCAGGCTAATTTATACACTTCCGGAAGGAACGGCCTCTTAAATCCACAGAGTGTTGAGGTGCGGAACCCCCAACCACGTCAGACTCATTTCACATATGATAATATACATGTCTCAATCCATTCTCCCAAATTATCCCACCCTCGCCCTCTCCCACAGAGTCTGAAAGACTGCTCCATACATCCAAGTCTCTGCTGTTGTCTTGTATATAGGGTTATCGTTATCCTCTTGCTATATTCCATATATATGTGTCAATATGCTGTATTGGTGTTTTTCTTTCTGGCTTACTTCACTCTGTATAATAGGCTCCAGTTTCATCCACCTCATTAGAACTGATTCAAATGTATTCTTTTTAATTGCTGAGTAGTACTCCATTGTGTATATGTACCACAGCTTTCTTATCCATTCTTCTGCAGATGGACATCTAGGCTGCTTCCATGTCTATGGCTATTGTAAACAGTGCTGTGATGAACATTGGGGTACATGTGTCTCTTTCAATTCTGGTTTCCTCAGTGTGTATGCCCAGCAGTGGGATTTCTGGGTCATATGGCAGTTCTATTTCCAGTTTTTTAAGGAATCTCCATATTGTTCTCCATAGTGGCTGTACTAGTTTGCATTCCCACCAACAGGGCAAGAGGGTTCCCTTTTCTCCACACCTTCTCCAGCATTTATTGCTTGTAGACTTTTGGATAGCAGCCATTCTGACTGGCGTGAAATGGTACCTCATTGTGGTATTAATTTGCATTTCTCTGATTGTGAGTGATGTTGAGCATCGTTTCATATGTTTGTTAGCCATCTGTATGTCTTCTTTGGAGAAATGTCTGTTTAATTCTTTGGCCCATTTTTTGATTGGGTCGTTTATTTTTCTGGAATTGAGCTGCAGGAGTTACTTGTATATTTTTGAGATTAATCCTTTATCAGTTGCTTCATTTGCTATTATTTTCTCCCATTCTGAAGGCTGTCTTTTCACCTTGCTTAGAGTTTCCTTTGCTGTGCAGAAGCTTTTAATTTTAATTAGGTTCCATTTGTTTATTTTTGCTTTTATTTCCAATGTTCTGGGAGGTGGGACATGGAGGATCCTGCTGTGATTTATGTCGGAGAGTGTTTTGCCTATGTTCTCCTCTAGGAGTTTTATAGTTTCTGGTCTTACATTTAGATCTTTAATCCATTTTGAGTTTATTTTTGTGTATGGTGTGAGGAAATGTTCTAGTTTCATTCTTTTACAAGTGGTTGACCAATTTTCCCAGCACCACTTGTTAAGGAGATTGTTTTTTCTCCATTGAATATTCTTGCTTCCCTTGTCAAAGATAAGGTGTCCATAGGTGCATGGATTTATCTCTGGGCTTTCTATTTTGTTCCATTGATCTATATTTCTGTCTTTATGCCAGTACCATACTGTCTTGATGACTATGGCTTTGTAGTAGAGCCTGAAGTCCGGCAGGTTGATTCCCCCAGTTCCATTCTTCTTTCTCAAGATTGCTTTGGCTATGCGAGGTTTTTTATATTTCCATACAAATTGTGAAATTATTTGTTCTAGCTGTGTGAAAAACACCGTTGGTAGCTTGATAGGGATTGCATTGAACTTATAAATTACTTTGGGTAATATATTCATTTTCACAACATTTATTCTTCCAATCCATGAACATGGTATATTTCTCCATCTGTTAGTGTCCTCTCTGATTTCTGTCACCAATGTTTGATAGCTTTCTATACATAGGTCTTTTGTTTCTTTAGGTAGATATATTCCTAAGTATTTTATTCTTTTCGTTGCAACGGTGAATGGAATTATTTCCTTAATTTCTCTATTTTCTCATTATTACTGTATAGGAATGCAAGGGATTTCTGTGTGTTGATTTTATATCCTGCAACTTTACTATATTATTGATTAGCTCTAGTAATTTTCTAGGAGAGTCTTTAGGGTTTTCTGTGTAGAGGATCATGTCATCTGCAAACTGAGAGTTTTACTTCTTCTTTTCAAATTTGAATTCCTTCTATGTCTTTTTCTGCTCTGATTGCTGTGGCCAAAACTTCCAAAACTATGTTGAATAGTAGTGGTGAGAGTGGGCACCCTTGTCTTGTTCCTGACTTTAGGGGAAATGCTTTCAATTTTTCACCATTGAGGATAATGTTTGCTGTGGGTTTGTCATATATAGCTTTTATTACGTTGAGGAATGTTCCTTCTATTCCTGCCTTCTGGAAGGTTTTGATCATAAATGGATGTTGAATTTTGTCAAAGGTTTTCTCTGCATCTATTTAAATAAACATATGGATTTTTATTTTTCAATTTGTTAATGTGGTGTATTACATTGATTGATTTCCGGATATTGAAGAATCCTTGCATCCCCGGGATAAAGCCCACTTGGTCATTATGTATGATCTTTTGGATCTGTTGGATTCTGATTGCTAGAATTTTGTTAAGGATTTTTGCATCTATGTTCATCAGTGATATTGGCCTGAAGTTCTCTTTTTTGGGGGGGCATCTTTGTCAGGTTTTGGGATTAGGGTGATGGTGGCCTCATAGAATGAGTTAGGAAGTTTACCTTCCTCTGCAATTTTCTGGAAGAGTTTGAGTAGAATAGGTGTTAGCTCTTCTCTAAATTTTTGGTAGAATTCAGCTGTGAAGCCATCTGGACCTGGGCTTTTGTTTGCTGGAAGATTTCTGATTACAGTTTCAATTTCCATGTTTGTGATGGGTCTGTTAAGATTTTCTATATCTTCCTGGTTCAGTTTTGGAAAGTTAGACTTTTCTAAGAATTTGTGCATTTCTTTCAAGTTGTCCATTTTATTGGCATATAATTGCTGATAATAGTCTCTTATGATCCTTTGTATTTCTGTGTTGTCTTGTGATCTCTCCCTTTTCATTTCTAATTTTATTGATTTGGTTTTTCTCCCTTTGTTACTTGACGAGTCTGGCTAGTGGTTTGTCAATTTTATTTACCCTCTCAAAGAACCAGCTTTTGGCTTTGTTGGTTTTTGCTATGGTCTCTTTTGTTTCTTTTATATTTATTTCTGCCCTAATTTTTAAGATCTCTTTCCTTCTACTGACCCTAGGGTTCTTCATTTCTTCCTTTTCTAGTTGCTTTAGCTGTAGAGTTAGCTTATTTAGTTGGCTTTTTTCTTGTTTCTTGAGGTATGCCTGTATTGCTATGAACCTTCCCCTTAGCACTGCTTTTACAGTGTCCCACAGGTTTTGGGTTGTTGTGTTTTCATTTTCATTCATTTCTATGCATATTTTGATTTCTTTTTTTATTTCTTCAATTAAAAATTGAAGGAACAACATTATTAAAATAAGCAGGAAGACAAAGGATGCCACCAGTGATCTATTACTTGGAGGATTTTACAGTTCTCATGAGAAAACACTCTCTCTCATCACCCTCGAGGCATCAGCACAAGGTAGGAATCATCTGCATTCTTTATTTACCCCTATGAACCAATCACTTCACGGGAAATAGATGGGGAAACAGTGGAAGCAGTGTCAGACTTTATTTTTGGGGCTCCAAAATCACTGCGGATGCTGATTGCAGCCAGGAAATTAAAAGATGCTTACTCCTTGGAAGGAAAGTTATGACCAACCTAGGTAGCATATAAAAAAGCAGAGACATTACTTTGCCAACCAAGGTCCGTCTAGTCAAGGCTATGGTTTTTCCCGTGGTCATGTATGGATGTGAGAGTTGGACTGTGAAGAAAGCTGATCGCCGAAGAATTGATGCTTTTGAACTGTGGTGCTGGAGAAGACTCTTGAGAGTCCCTTGGACTGCAAGGAGATCCAACCAGTCCATTCTAAAGGAGATCAATCCTGGCTGTTCATTGGAAGGACTGATGCTAAAACTGAAACTCCAATACTTTGGCCACCTCATGCGACAAGTTGACTCACTGGAAAAGAGTCTGATGCTGGGAGGGATTGGGGGCGGGAGGAGACGGGGACGACAGAGAATGAGATGGCTGGATGACATCACCGACTCGATGGACATGAGTTTGAGTGAACTCCGGGAGTTGGTGATGGACAGGGAGGCCTGGTGTGCTGTGATTCATGGGGTCGCGGAGAGTCAGACACGACTGAGCGACTGAACTGAACTGAACTGAACTGATCAATCTTTCAGAAACCTGTCCTTCAGGAGAAATCTCTGGGCTCTTCAGAAACTGTGAGTGGCGATGTCAGGTAACTCTGAGACTGAAAAGCAAGAGGAAAAGAGAGGGTGGGGAGATGAGACTTCTTGATGGATAAGCAGGAGCGTCCACGTTCACAGTCAACCTGTGAGTCTGAGTCAGTATCCAGTGAAAGCAAGGACCACCAGGACCTGGCCCCACTGGCCTCGTCACCTGGTGTGGGGACTGGAGACCCCTGACCTGCCCTGGCCACTTTCAGAGAGAGGAAGAAGGTGGGAGAACACCACAGGGGCCACACTGGAAAAGGTCACTGCTATGAAGTAAGATGCACTTTTCAAGAAAGTGAAGGATGATCCCTTGGTTCTCAAAGACTTGCAAAGATTCTGTGTTCTTCTGGAAACATGTTGAAGCCTCCAGTCTTTGAGGGCAGTGATGAGAAGGAGTGGGCCTCAAAACCATCCAGCACTCACTCCTTGAGGAGTGTCCATCCCAAGGGTGCTGTGGAGCCAGAAACCCCCTTATCACCTGGGACGGGAGGGGCCCCATGGGCACCCCACTGGGCCAGCGGGGTCTCAGCTTGTAGGCTACAGACCTTTATCAGGTACGTGATCTGCAAACATCTTGTGCCATTTTGGTGGCGGATCTTTTCCCTGACTCCTTTTGTGCACAACTTTTGTTTTGAAGAAGTCTGATTCATCTCTTTTGTTCTGTTGCTTGTGGTTTTGGTAGCAGATCTAAGAAATCATGGCCAAATCCAAAGCCATGAAGTTTTTCTCATGTTTTCTTCCATGGGGTGTATAATTTTGGTTCTTACATCTAGGCCTTTGAGCCATTTTGAGTTGATTTAGTACAGTGAGGGAAGTAGGGGTCCAACTTTGTTCTTTTGCATGTGGGATCTTGAGTACACTCAAGATGCTGGTGGAATGCATGTCCAGTCAATTTTGGAAGACAGTTTGGCACTTTCCTCCAAATCTAAACAGTCTCACCTCAGGATCCAAGAAGTGTGTCTCTTGTATTTAGACAAGTGCTTAGCAAAACTGTGAAATAAAAACTAGCATCAAGTAATGTACGAGAGCTCTATTCATGATAGCTAAACACTTAGAGATATCAGGATGTCCGTCCGCAGATGCATTCATAAGTAAATCAGGTCACAGACATGTCAAGGGGAGCACAGTACGGCACACCCGAAACATGTGCCTCTGACCAAAGGGTTATTCTGGACGGATTAGTTTAAAAACAGCAGCACCAGGAGAATCCTGGAAAACCAAGGAGAAGCACCATTTTATGAAGCAGATTTCCATTTATTAAGGATATCTCCATCGGTAAGAATGTGTCCCTCTCTGGGACAGGATTGGATGATGACATCTCCAGATGGTCAACACCGAAATTAGACTGATTATATTCTTTGCAGCCAAAGATGGAGAAGCTCTATACAGTCAGCACAAACAAGAATGGGAGCTGACTGGAGACCAGATCATGAACTCCTTACTGCAAAATTCAGACTTAAACTGAAGAATGTAGAGAAATCACTAGACCATTCAGGTATGACCTACATCAAATCCCTTATGACTATCCAGTGGAAGTGAGAAATAGATTTAAGGCATTAGATCTGATAGAGTGCCTGAAGAACTATGAATGGAGGTTCATGACATTGTACAGGAGGCAGTGATTAAGACCACCCCCAAGAAGAAGTGGAAAAAGGCAAAGTCCTTGTCGTGGGGGTCTTATAAATAGCTGAGGAAAGCAGAGAAGCTAAAGGCAATGGAGCAAGGAAAGATATGCCCACTTGAATGCAGAGTTCCAAAGAATAGCAAGGAAAGATAAGAAAGCCTTCCTCAGTGATCAATGCAAAGAAATAGAGGAAAACAATAGAATGGGGAAGACTAGAGACCTCTTCAAGAAAATAAGAGATACCAAGGGAACATTTTGTGCAAAGATGGGCACGATAAAGGACAGAAATGGTATGGACCTAACAGAAGCTGAAGATGTTAAGAATACACAGAAGAACTATACAAAAAAAGATCTTCATGACCCAGATATCCACAATGGTGTGATCACTCACCTAGAGCCAGACATCCTGGAATACGAAGTCAAGGAGGCCTTAGGAAGCATAACTACAAACAAAGCTACTGGAGGTGATGCAATTCCGATTGAGCTATTTCAAATCCTAAAAGATGGTGCTGTGAAAGTGCTGAACTCTATAAGCCAGCAAATTTTGAAAACTCAGCAGTGGCCACGGGACTAGAAAAGGTCAGTTTTCATTCCAATCCCAAAGAAGGGCAATGCCAAAAAATGTTCAAACTACCATATAATTGCACTCATCTCACACACTAGCAAAGTAATGCTCAAAATTTCTACTCCAGGCTTAAACAGTATGTGAATCATGAACATCCAGATGTTCAAGCTGGATTTAGAAAAGAAGAGGAACCAGAGATCTAACTGCCAACATCTGCTGGATCATAGAGAAAATAACAGAATTCCAGAAAAACATCTACTTCTGCTTTATTGATTATGCCAAAGCCTTTGACTGTGTAGATCACAACAAACTGTGGAAAATTCTTAAACAGATGGAAATACCAGACCACCTGACCTGCCTCCTGAGAAATATCTATGGAGGTCAAGAAGCAACAGTTAGAATCGGACAAGGAACAAGGGACTGGTTCCAAATCAGGAAAGGCGCATTTCAACACTGTATATTGCTACCCTGTTTATTTAACTTATATGCAGAGTACATTATGTGAAATGCTAGGCTGGATGAAAGACAAGCTGGAATCAAGACTGCTGGGAGAAATATCAATAACCTCAGATACATAGATGACACCACCCTTGTGGCAGAAAGTGAAGAGGAACTGAAGAGTCTCTTGATGAAAGTGAAAGAGGAGAGTGAAAAAGTAGGTTTAAAACTCAACATTCAGAAAACTAAGATCATGTCATCTGGTCCCATCACTTCATGTCAAATAGATGGGGAAACAATGGAAACAGTGAGAGACTTTATTTTTCTGGTCTCCAAAATCACTGCACATGGTGACTGCAGCCATGAAATTCAAAGACACTTGCTCCTTGGAAGAAAAGTTATGACCAACCTAGACAGAATATTAAAAAGCAGAGACATCACTTTGCCAACAAAGGTCTGTCTAGTTATGGATGGATGTGAGAGTTGGACTATAAAGAAAGCTGAGTGCTGAGATGTGGATGCTTTTTAACTGCGGTGTTGGAGAAGACTCTTGAGAGTCCCTTGGACTGCAAGGAGATCCAACCAGTCCATCCTAAAAGAAATCAGTCCTGTGTATTCATTGGAAGGACAGATGCTAAAGCTGAAACTCCAACACATTGGCCACCTGATGCGAACAACTGACTCATCTGAAAAAATCCTGATGCTGGGAATGATTGAAGGCAGGAAAAGGGGACAACAGGGGATCAGATCGTTGGATGGCATCACTGACTCGATGGACATGAGTTTGAGCAAGCTCTGGGAGTTGGTGCTGGACAGGGAAGCCTGGCGTGCCGCAGTCCAGGGGGTTGTAAACAGTTGGTCTCAACTGAGTGAACTCAACTGAACTTGCACCATTTCAGGTAGTGACTCAGATTTCCCTGGTATCTTTCAAGTCTACACGAATGCGTGGCATATATTAAACCTTCCATTGTTTTTCTCCTGTTCATCTCCCTTTCATTATGAGGATCTCAATGAAGAACATCGAATGGTAGAGAGAAAATTATCTTTCCTCTCATATAATGCAACACAATAGTATTCATAGATAGACACGAGTGAACCACCAACCCATTTATTTATAAAGCATGAATCTAACACATTACTAAGTGAAGGAATCCAGCCTCAAGTGTTACACACTGTACAAACTTATAAGACATTCTAGAAAAGGCAAACCAGACATGATAAACAGTTTATGGAATGCGTGGTAGAAATATTTCATATGGTATTGCAGTGATGAATACCTGCCACTATGCATTTGTCTAAGCACATATATTTTTCTTTTTAGAAACCAACAAGTTACCATTTTTCTAAATTCCATATATATGCGTTAATATACGGTATTGATGTTCTTCTTTCTGGCTTACTTCACTCTGTATAATTGGCTCCAATTTCATCCACCTCATTAAAACTGATTCAAAATCAGTTAGAAAAATGGTAACCTGAACCCTGTATAAGAGACTGCAAAAGAGACATAGGCATTTAGAACAGTCTTTGGGACTCTGTGGGAGAGGGTGAAGGTGGAATGATTGGAGAGAATGGAATTGTAGCATGTATATTATCATAAGTGACCAGTCCAGGTTCGACGCATAAATTTTCCTCTGTTCATTTCTTTGCATTTGTGCTTTTTTAATAAAATTCTTTTTAAAAATAAATAAATAAATAAATAAAATAGAAGAAAAAAAAAAGAAACCAACAAGTAAATTACTACCTATTCACATTTATTTATTTATGGTATGGGAGTGTCAAAGACTGGAATGCAGAATTTAACAAAGAATCTAACTGATTGAGAAATGTATGAAAAACTTCAGGACTTCCCTGGTGGTCCAGTGATTAAGACTCCCCGTTGCCAGTGCAGGAAAGGTGGGTTCAATTCCTTGTCATGGACCTAAAATCCCACATGCCATATAGCACAGCCAAGAGATTTTTTTAAATAGAAGAAAAAGAAAAAACCCACTCTTAGTGGTAGGATAAAATGAGCTGACCTAAGTTCACTGTGGCAATGAATGGAATCTGCAGGCCAAAGGCAAAATGTACCATGCGTAAACAATGGACTCTGTAAGTACTTTCCTATGGGAGGTTGTAGCTAACAGGACTGAAACTACTGTATCAATCATCGAATGGAACAAGCATTGAATTTGATAAATGACAAGTAGTGGAAGCCAGGTTTCTTACCACTGGGTTGGGAAGTTTCAGGCAGACAAAGGGAGAAGGTTACAATACCTGTGTCATAACAGATCAGGTTGGAGACATAATTATAAACTGTCTTTAAACACATAGCTCCCTGTGAAAATCTTCAAAACTATGTGTATGCATAGTCTGGGATAGATGCATATGTATTTTCATGCATTGTCTACTGAGAATAGTAAGTTCCCACATGCAAGTTTTTATTATCATTCTCTAATAAAGAGGAACAAGGGCTCTTTAAATATGTGGCTGATACTAGGACTGAGACAGTAAATATGTAAAGATAATATTAAAATATGAGAAAGAAGTACCAAAAAACCCCACAAAAGCTGAATTATGTAAAATAAAAACGGGAGAACATGGAAAAAGCTCTCAATAGCCAAAGCAAGAATAAACTAAGCAGTCTAATAACGTAGTGCTGGATTATAACCAAAAGTTTAAAATAATTGTCATATGTCCAAACTGGTTTTTAAAGAAAGTCACATATGTTTTATGAGTAGTGTTGAATAAAAATCTCCATGCAGAAAGAGTCTAAACAATCAATACAGACACTCAGCTGTCCATCAAATATGTGAAGCTAACTTCCTCTCCTCAAATGTGGGTCCTGCATTATGACTTCCTCCTTAATAAGGCACACAGGATGGACATGGGGAAAATCAACAATAAAGACAAATAACAAATGTTGGCAAAAATGTACAGAAATTGGAACTCAAACTTTACTTGTGGAGATGTAAAATGGTGCAATCAATGGGTGTAAAACTTCAGCATTTTCTCAAAACTATAGAAATGTAATTATCATATGTTTTGGAAGCTCCACTCCTAGACATACATACAAAGAATTTAAAACAGGTGTTCAAATATAAGGTTGTACACCAATATTCATAGCAGCACTGTTCTCAACAGCCCAAGGTAAAAACAATGAAAATGTCCACCAACAGGTGAATGAAGAAGCAAAATAAGGTAGATCCATCCACAAGATGCATTACTCTGCCATAGAAAGGCATATAGTAATATATGCCATATAGTAAAATAGAATCACAGCTGCAGAAAACAGGAGGGGGCTTCTCAGAAACAAACACAGAGTTAACATAGAGTCCATCAATTTCAGTCTAGGGAATACACCCAAAATATTTAAAACCAAGAACGGGAACAGATATTCATATCCCATATTCAAGTAGCCAAAAGGTGGAAGCAACACAGCATTCAACAGATGAATGGATAAGCACAGTGTAGTATATACACAATGGAAAATGATTCAACCTTTAAATACAAGATAACTCTCACACATGCTCTAATGTGAATGAACCTTCAAGTCATTATGTGAAGTGAATCAAGGCCGACACAAAAGGAAAAATGTTCCATGATTCCACTAGTATGAGATATCCATATAAGACAAACTCCAAGTAGAAGAAGGTAGCCAGGGATTGAGGGTGGTGAGTGTTTAATAGTTACTTGTCACTTCAGGAAAAGGAAAAGATTCTGGAGATAAATGGTAAGGATACTTTTACAACGTGAGTGCAGTTAATGCTATAGAAGTGCATACTTAAAATGACTCAAATGATAAATATTATATGTTTGTAATCACAATTTTAAAATGATACAGGTTACAACATGGAAAAGCACTGAAAACATCCTCAGTGAAAGAAGCCATACAGAAAAGGCCATGCAGATCATAGTCAACTTGTCACTTTAAATCCACGAAAGTTTATGACATGAGGAAAAGCCCCAGTGGTGGTCCCAGAAAAAGAAAAGTGCATTAGAAGGCAGAAAGACATTTGCACAAAGTTTGGGCAGCTGATGCAAGTTGAAGTGGTCCTATGGATAGGATTGTAATGTGGACACCATAACTATCCCCCATTTGGGGGTTATGGGTTGGTTCCCTGGGAAAGTGACCCTGTTTTAGGTAAAACACATTGCATTTTTCGGTGTGAATATAGAAAACTTTGTACCACTATATAAACTTGAAGCTTTTGAAATTTTACTAGAAAGCAAATTACTTTTCACTACAACCATAAAAGTCACATGCCAGAAAATCAGAGATAGCATCAAACATTCCAATAGACTCCAAGACTTAACCAGACCAAATTCAACTAAAGTAGTGATGCTAATTGCCTTGTAGTAGTCCACATGGTATTAAAAGTCACCGTAGGAAGAGTCGCCACCATGCCTTGAGTGATGTGGATGGCCCTGATGGAACTGAAACAATGAGATGTCTGAATTCTAGTTTTCCATGTAACACTACACCAAAACAATGTCAGAACTATAAAGTGAATTTGGGGACTTCCCTGGCAGTCCAGGGGTGAAGATTCTGCACATCCATTGCAGGGGGTCCGGGTTTGATTCTTGATCAGGGAACTAAGATCAAACATGCTGAGTTGCATGGCCAAAAAAATAAATCAGTAGAACTGCAAGATCATGTGTGATTTTCTACACTAATAATGAACTATCAGAAAGAGAAATTAAGAAAACAATACCCTGTACAATTCATCCCTCCAAAACTAGAAATTTAACCAAGGACTTGAAAGAGCTGCAACCTAAAAACTGCAAGACACAGTGCTCAATTAAACTGAACAGATATGAAAAGATATCCCATGCTCATGGGTGACAATATCATTTAAACCTCCATTCTAACCAAAGTAACATACACATTCATGCAATCACTACCAACATCTCTGACATTTTTCACAGAAACGAAAACAATGTTACCATCCGTGTGGAACCACAAAGGACCCAGAAGAGCCAAAGTGACCCTGAGAAAGGAGAACAGGCTGGCAGCATTTCCATCCCTGACTTTAATCTACATTACGCACCTAGAGGCACCACAAGACATGTGGAACTGTATCAGAAGCAGGCACAGATACCAGAGAGCCCAGAAATAAATCTGCAGGTTCATGGTAATCAATTTACAAGAAAGGAGCTAAGAACACACACCCAGGAAAGGACAGTCCCCTCAATAAGCCATGCTGGGGAAAATGGACACCACACACCAAGGAACAACACTGGACACCATTCTATACCACAGACAAAAACTGACAAAAAACCCACAACTTTCCACATCAAGCCCTAACTGTCCTGGGTCCTCTGAAGACAGACAGTCAGCAACAGCCACACACAGATAGTTTCTTCCCAATTTTCCTCACCTTTTCCTTCAGCGGCACCACCTCCCTGCAGGACCTGAGGAAACCAGACTCCTGTCAGACTCCACTGAACCCCACAAGTACCAAAGATGAAGCCCCAGCAGGTCCTGAGGAAACCAGGCTGTCAACCTGAACTGAACCCCACAATATCCCAAAGCCAAAGCCCTAATGGGTCCTGAGGGGCCAGACTCCCATCACCCTGGATTGAACCCCAAAATCTATCAAAGCTGAAAACCCAGTGGGCCCGAGAAGACCAGACTCTCATCAGCTTAAGCTGAACCCTACAACATCCCAAAGCCAAAGCCCCAGTGGGTCCTCAGTGGCCAGACTCCCGTCTCCCTGAACTGAACCCCACAATGTCCCAAAGCTGAAATCCCAGTGGGTCCTGAAAAGACCAGACTCCAGTCAGCCTGAACTGAACCCCACAAAATCCCAAAGCTGAAGCACCAGCAGGTCCTGAGGAGACCAGACTCCCATCAGCCTGAACTAACCCCACAATATCCCAAGCCAAAGCCATAATGGGTCCGAAGGGACCAGACTCCCATCACCCTGGATTGAACCCTAAATGTATCAAAGCTGAAACCCCAGTGGGTCCTGAGGAGACCAGACTCCTGTCAGCTTGAACTGAACCCCACAATGTCCCAAAGCCGAAGCCCCAGTAGGTCCTCAGTGGCCAGACTCCCTTCAGCCTGAACTGAATCCCACAACGTCCCGAAGCTGAAGCCCCAATGGGTCCGGAGGAGAACAGACTCCCGTCGGCAGCCACTTGGGGAGGGGGTGGGGCGGGAAGGCGGCTCCGCGCTCCTGCCAGCCAATGAGAACCGCAGATCTAGCCTCCCTCACTCCCGCAGGCGCAGCCAAGAGGAGACTCCGCCCCTCAGAGTCTCTTGCCACCTCTTAATATCTTCTGCTTCTGTTAGGTCCACACTATTTCTGCCCTTTATCGAGCCCATCTTTGCAGGAAATGCTCCCTTGGTATCTCTGATTTTCTTGAAGAGATCTCTTGTATTTCCTATTCTGTTGTTTTCCTCTATTTCTTTGCATTGATCGCTGAGGAAGGCTTTCTTATCTCTCCTTGCTATTCTTTCAGTTCAGTTCAGTTGCTCAGTAGTGTCCGACTCTTTGCAACCCCATGAATCACAGCATGCCAGGCCTCCCTGTCCATCACCAACTCCCGGAATTCACTCAAACTCATGTCCATCGAGTCGGTGATGCCATCCAGCCATCTCATTCTCTGTCGTCCCTGTCTCCTCCTGCCCCCAATCCCTCCCAGCATCAGACTCTTTTCTAGTGAGTCAACTCGTCGTATGAGGTGGCCAAAGCGTTGGAGTTTCAGCTTCAGCATCAGTCCTTCCAATGAAAACCCAGGACTGATCTCCTTTAAAATGGACTGGTTGGATCTCCTTGCAGTCCAAGGGACTCTCAAGAGTCTTCTCCAGCACCACAGTTCAAAAGCATCAATTCTTCGGTGCTCAGCTTTCTTCACAGTCCAACTCTCACATCCATACATGACCACTGGAAAAACCATAGCCTTGACTAGATGGACCTTTGTTGGCAAAGTAATGTCTCTGCTTTTTAATATACTATCTAGGTTGGTCATAACTTTCCTTCCAAAGAGTAAGCGTCTTTTAATTTCATGGCTGCAATCAGCATCTGCAGTGATTTTGGAGCCCAAAAAAACAAAGTCTGACACTGTTTCCACTGTTTTCCCATCTATTTCCCATTAAGTGATGGAACCAGATGCCATGATCTTTGTTTTCTGAATGTTGAGCTTCAAGCCAACATTTTCACTCTCCTCTTTCACTTTCATCCAGAGGCTTTTGAGTTCCTCTTCACTTTCTGCCAAGAGGGTGGTGTCTTCTGCATACCTGAGGTTATTATATTTCTCCCAGCAATCTTGATTCCAGCTTGTGCTTCTTCCAGACCAGCGTTCCTCATGATGTACTCTGCCACTAGACCATTCAGATATGACCTAAATCAAATCCCTTATGATTATACAGTGGAAGTAAGAAATAGATTTAGGGGATTAGATCTGATAGATAGAGTGCCTGATGAACTATGGACGGAGGTTCGTGACATTGTACAGGAGACAGGGACCAAGATCATCCCCGTGGAAAAGAAATGCAATAAAGCGAAACAGTGTCTGAGGAGGCCTTACAAATAGCTGTGAAAAGAAGAGAAGCGAAAAGCAAAGGAGAAAAGGAAAGATATAAGCATCTGAATGTAGAGTTCTAAAGAATAGCAAGGAGAGATAAGAAAGCCTTCCTCAGCGATCAATGCAAAGAAATAGAGGAAAACAACAGAAGAGGAAAAACAAGAGATCTCTTCAAGAAAATTAGAGATATCAAGGGAACATTTCATGCAAAGATGGGCTTGATAAAGGACAGAAATGGTATGGACCTAACAGAAGCAGAAGATATTAAGAAGAGGTGGCAAGAATACACAGAAGAACTGTACAAAAAAGATCTTCACGACGAAGATAATCACGATGGTGTGATCACTCACCTGGAGCCAGACATCTTGGAGTGTAAAGTCAAGTGGGCCTTAAAGAGCATCATATGACCAAAGCTAGTGGAGGTGATGGAATTCCAGTTAAGCTATTTCAAATCCTGAAAGATGATGCTGTGAAAGTGCTACACTCAATATGCCAGCAAATTTGGAAAACTCGGCAGTGGCCACAGGACTGGAAAAGGTCAGTCTTCATTCCAATCCCAAAGAAAGGCAGTGCCAAAGAATGCTCAAACTACCGCACAGTTGCACTCATCTCACACGCTAGTAAAGTCATGCTCAAAATTCTCCAAGTCAGGCTTCAACAATACGTGAACTGTGAACTTCCAGATGTTCAAACTGGTTTTAGAAAAGGCAGAGGCACCAGAGATCAAATTGCCAACATCCACTGGATCATGGAGAAAGCAAGAGAGTTCCAGAAAAACATCTATTTCTGCTTCATCGACTATGCCAAAGCCTTTGACTGTGTGGATCACAATAAACTGTGGGAAATTCTGAAAGAGATGGGAATACCAGACCACCTGACCTGCCTCTTGAGAAACCTGTATGCAGATCAGGAAGTAACAGTTAGAACTGGACATGGAACAACAGACTGGATCCAAATAGGAAAAGGAGTACGTCAAGGTTGTATATTGTCACCCTGCTATTCTTTGGAACTCTGCATTTAGATGCTTATATCTTTCCTTTTCTCCTTTACACATATTATCCTTTGATTACCCTTACAACACTCCCTTCCCCTTGGAGTTACATATCAGAAAGGCCACAGAGTCACTGAACTGCTTGACTCAATACTGGGCTACAGACACCAGCCTAGGACTGTTTTTGACAAGAACCTAACACCTCTGTTCCTCATCACTAAGTCCTGACTGCAAGCCCTCGTCTTATATAAGCCCCTGGACTCCTCAAGGGAGGGGGCACAGTTCCCGAGGCATCACCCTATTGGGTTCCCCTCTCCACTGGCTGGAAATTTCTTTTAGGAAGTTCTATTCTGTAACTTCAGAGTTATATTATTATGCCTTCAAAGTTTGTATAACGCATTCAGCACAGACCTTTTTCAATATATAAATCGAGCCAAAGCAAAATTCCTATTTTTAAGTAAGAGGTTCTGGGATCACCAGAGTCGGGTAGAGCTGAGGAAGTCAGGCCCTTTTTGGCTCAGTTCAGTTCAGTCACTCAGTCATGTCCGACTCTTTGCGACCCCATGGACTGCAGCACACCAGGCCTCCCTGTCCATCACCAACTCCCGGAGTTTATTCAAACTCATGTCCATTGAGTCAGTGATGCCGTCCAACCATCTCATCCTCTGTCATCCCCTTTTCCTGCCTTCAATCTTTCCCAGCATCAGGGTCTTTTCCAGTGAGTCAGTATTTGCATCAGATGGCCAAAGTATCGGAGCTTCAGCTTCAGCATCAGTCCTTCCAATGAATATTCAGGACTGATTTCCTTTAGGATGGACTGGTTGGTTCTCCTTGCAGTCCAAGGGACTCTCAAGAGTCTTCTCCAGCACCACAGTTCAAAAGCATCAATTCCACAGCTCTCAGATTTTTATGGTCCAACTCTCACATCCAAATATGATTACTGGAAAAACCATAGCTTTGACTAGTGTTGAGAAACTGAGGAAGAGGTGCCTGAGGAGAAGGTCCTCACCAGAGGCCTTGGCGGAGGGCTGGCCTTGCTTAGCACGTCTCCAACGTTTTCACCAACATCTTGCCCTTTGAAGTTGTTTCATTCAGCCCTTAACAACCCTTGGCATGCAGCGCAAGAAACACTCCTTAGCCTAAGAAACACTTTCTTTGTTCTTCTTTATTTAGCTTTAGGAATACTCCCTACGCACGTAGTCCTTGAGTTAATTGAAAGCCACGCCAGTAACCTTGATTGATAGCTGACTTGAAGCTTCAGTTCAGTTCAGTTCAGTCACTCAGTCATGTCCAACTCTTCGCGACCCCATGAATCACAGCACGGAGGCCTCCCTCCCAACTCCCGGAGTTCACTCAAACTCATGTCCACCGAGTTGGTGATGCCATCCAGCCATCTCATTCTCTGTCGTCCCCGTCTCCTCCTGCCCCCAATCCTTCCCAGCATCAGGGTCTTTTCCAGTGAGTCAACTCGTCGTATGAGGTGGCCAAAGTATTGGAGTTTCAGCTTCAGCATCAGTCCTTCCAATGAACACCCAGGATTGATCTCCTTCAGAATGGACTGGTTGGATCTCCTTGCAGTCCAAGGGACTCTCAAGAGTCTTCTCCAGCACCACAGTTCAAAAGCATCAATTCTTCGGCGATCAGCTTTCTTCACAGTCCAACTCTCACATCCATACATGACCATGGGAAAAACCATAGCCTTGACTAGATGGACCTTTGTTGGCAAAGTAATGTCTCTGCTTTTTAATATACTATCTAGGTTGGTCATAACTTTCCTTCCAATCCCAAAGAAAGGCAATGCCAAAGAATGTTCAAACTACTGCACAATTGCACTCATCTCACACGCTGGTAAAGTCATGCTCAAAATTCTCCAAGCCAGGCTTCAACAATATGTGAACCGTGAACTCCCAGATGTTCAAGGTGGTTTTAGAAAAGGCAGAGGCACCAGAGACCAAATTGCCAACATCCACTGGATCATGGAGAAAGCAAGAGAGTTCCAGGAAAACATCTATTTCTGCTTCATCGACTATGCCAAAGCCTTTGACTGTGTGGATCACAATAAACTGTGGAAAATTCTGAAAGAGATGGGAATACCAGACCATCTGACCTGCCTCTTGAGGAACCTGTATGCAGGTCAGGAAGCAACAGTCAGAAATGTACATGGAACAACAGACTGGATCCAAATAGGAAAAGGAGTACGTCAAGGTTGTATATTGTCACCCGGATTATTTAACTTATATGCAGAGTACATCATGAGGAACGCTGGGCTGGAAGAAGCCCAAGCTGGAATCAAGATTGCTGGGAGAAATATCAATAACCTCAGATATGCAGATGACACCACACTTATGGCAGAAAGTGAAGAGGAACTAAAAAGCCTCTTGATGAAAGTGAAAGAGGAGAGTGAAAATGTTGGCTTGAAGCTCAACATTCAGAAAACAAAGATTATGGCATCTGGTCCCATCACTTTATGGGAAATAGATGGGAAAACAGTGGAAACAGTGTCAGATTTATTTTGGGGGCGCCAAAATCACTGCGGATGTTGATTGCAGCCATGAAATTAAAATCTTGAAGCTTAGGAAACTGATTACGCTTAGAAGTGGAGTCAGCATGTCTGGTAAAGCTATGTAAATCTAAGTTTATCAACACTCCACAGGTGTCCTGGTTTTTGTCATGCTGATATAGCTGTTAAAGTCTTACTTCCTTGTTAAACTATATAAGAGCGCTTGTAAAATAAAGCAAATTGTCAGTCTCTGAGAAGGCTCTCCAAGTCCCTTTTTCAGAGGCATCTCCGCCGAGCTCTACAAATGGCGCCCAACGTGGGGCTCGAAGAACACGCATTTCGAAAATGGAGACGTGCTTCCTGCAGAAAGAGGTAAGCAGAACATGGGACACCAAGCGAGTAAGATTCCTTTTGTTCCTCTAGTGCATCATTTTTTAAAACAGTTTGGAGCGAATGTTTCTACAGAACAGCTAATAGAATGATTGTTGTTGATTCCAACCCATGGTTTCCCGAGGAAGGGACTTTAGGTGAGCAGGTTTGGCACAGAGTGCGAACTAATGTCTTGACGGCATACAGACGAGGAGCCCAGATTCCTCCCCGTTGGTGGGTAACAGGGGCTCTGATTCTGCCGTCATTGAACAATTGGATGGGAAAGAGGTGGATGTTGCGGTAGAAACAGTGCAATCACTGCATGAATATGAATTGGAAGAAAAGGATATGCAGGGGGCTCTTCATCACAGAAATGTCCTTTTTGGACAGAGGGATGTATCTCACTTGCCGCCGCCGCCTCAGCCAGCAAAAACGGACGCAAGAACGGCTGAACCATTGGAGAGCCAGTTTCCCCCTTCTCCGAAAGAATTCCTATCTTTCCCTACTGCTCCAACTTTAACTCTTCCATCACTGACAACTAACGTTCCCCCTGCTCCTTTTCTGACCCCCGCTACCAGCTCCTTGACTCCTCGGGACTTGGTCAAGCAGGCTTTTCCTATAATCTTTGACCATCCCCAACAGGGGCAAGTGACCAGGAACACTCCTGATTTCAACATCATCTCGACCTTTAAAAAAAGCATGTACGCTCTATGGGCCCACTGCTCCTTACTGTCTTGAATTCCTTTGGAACTGGGCAAAAAACTGGATAACAGCGGATTTTACTGCCATTGCGAAAATGGTTCTTCAGTTCAGTTCAGTTCGGTCGCTCAGTCGTGTCCGACTCTTTACGACCCCATGAATCACAGCACGCCAGGCCTCCCTGTTCATCACCAACTCCCGGAGTTCACTCAAACTCATGTCCATCGAGTCGGTGATGCCATCCAGCCATCTCATTCTCTGTCGTCCCCTTCTCCTCCCACCCCCAATCCCTCCCAACGTCAGACTCTTTTCCAGTGAGTCAACTCGTCGCATGAGGTGGCCAAAGTATTGGAGTTTCAGCTTTAGCATCAGTCCTTCCAATGAACACCCCCCCCCCCAACAATTGCTCCAGTGGCAGATGTGGGTGAATGATGAAGCGAAAGGGATGCTTCAAGAACAGCAAAGTCGGGGAAACCCCGCACAGCTTACTTTTGATATTTTAACAGACACAGGGACAATGGCAAAGATGGCCGCTCAAATACAGGGTGTGACTCCGCCCATGATGCATGGAATTAAACAAGTAGCCCTAAATGATGGTCTAAAGTGGATAGCTCTCTGATGGGTCCTTTGTAAAAATATTTCAAGGACCAAATGAGAAATATGCTCAATTCCTCGGAAAGTTAAAAGATGCAATGAAAAAATCTATTAGGGATGCAAATGTGCAACAAATGATTTTGAAGCAATTAGCATTTGAAAATGCAAACGAGGACTGTCAAAATGTTATCAGACCCATCAGAGAAACAGGCTCTATTATGGATTACATAAAAGTATGTAGAAACATTGGCTCCATATGTCATAGGGCGAAGGTCGCCGCTATGAAAACATATGCCATACAAAAAAGTATGAATGTAAAATGTTTTAACTGTGGCAAGCCAGGTCACATAAAAAAACAATGCCGTCTGCCTGCAAATCCATCTTTGACTGCTCCTACAAATAAAAAAGGGAAACCTCCTGGGCCTTGCCCGCGATGCAAAAAGGGCAATCATTGGTTCAGTTCAGTTCAGTCGCTCAGTCCTGTCCAGTCGCTCAGTCCTGTCCAACTCTCCGCGACCCCATGAATCACAGCACACCAGGCCTCCATGTCTATCACCAACTCCCGGAGTTCTCTCAAGGTTCCATTCCGTTCAGTTGCTCAGTTGTGTCCGACTCTATGCGATCCCGTGGACTGTAGCCTACCAGGCTTCTCCGACCATGGGATTCTCCAGGCAAGAATACTGGAGTGGGTTACCGTTTCCTTCTCCAGGGGATTTTCCCGACCCAGGGATCGAACCCGGATCTCCCGCATTGGAGGCAGACGCTTTAATCTCTGAACCACCAGGGAAGCCCTCACTCAGGGTTAAATGAATACAAATCTAAATTTGACAAAGATGACAATCCATTGCCCTTAAAGCTAAAACACAATCAGGGAGGTTCGAGAAACTAAAAATGGGGCTTCCCTTCAGCCCCGCACCAAAAGAAGGGGATAATACAAAACCGAGTATTATGACTCTTTCCTCAGCTATGCAGCGCGGTTCCTATGTAGATGTTCCTAGCCCAAGGGACAGAAAACTGTTAGTAATTAATTCTCCATATAAAATAGATACTGGTTATTATGGGCCTATTCCTGCTAACACTGTGGGACTTATATTGGGCAAAAGTTGTTGTACTATAAAAGGGTTGCATGTTATGACTGGGGTTATTGATAAAGATTATGACAGAGAGATTTCAATAATGGTACAAGTCACTCAAAATATATATCTGCAAAAAGGGGATCGCTTTGCCCAGATGCTCCTGTTACCCTATGAAAAACCACAAAAATCATCCCAAGCTGTTCGTGCTGGGGGCTTTGGCAACACTAACTTACCTGCAGGATTAACTGCTCTCTTACAGGAGTTAGAAAAGCCCATTTTGACTTTGAACATTAGGGGGAAAAAATTTTTTTAATGTTAGATACTGGGGCCGATATTTCCATTATCCACTTGTCAGAGTGGCCCCCTAAATGGCCTCTCCAAACACCCACAAACCGTATTATCGGCTTTAGAGAGGCCAGCCTTAATAGAATTTTGAAAGTGTCTCTTACCTGCAGGCTTGAGGGCCCGAGCAGATTGTAGCCTATATTAAACCTTACATTACAGAAGTCCCTATAAATCTGTGGGGCCAAGAATATTTGCAACAGACTCAAGCCCGTTTGGTATCAAATAAACCTTTTTGTTAGGGGCCATTGAGATACAGCCGCTAAAATTACAATGGCAGTCTAATGATCCAGTATAGACAGCTCAGTGGCCCCTGCCTTTTAAAAAATTAGTGGCCTTAACAAAACTGACAAAACAGCAACTTGATCAAGGGCGAATCGAGCCCGTTTTCTCGCCACAGAATTCTCCTGTGTTTGCGATTTTTAAAAAAATCAAGAAAATGGCAAATGTTAATAGATTTTTAAAATGTTAATGAGACTATGGTCACCATGGGAGCCTTACAGCCAGGACTTCCAAATCCGAATATAATACCCAAAAGATGGCCAGTAATTATTATAGACCTTCAAGATTGCTTTTTTACCCTTCCTCTTAATCCAGATGACAGACAACGGTTTGTTTTTTCTATTCCCACAACAAATAACAAGTTCAAAGGTATCATTAAAAAGTGCTTCCTCAGGGAATGAAAAATTCCCCCACTATTTGCCAATTTTTAGTGAGACAGATCTTACTACCCATAAGGGAGAGATTCCCAGATGCATATATAATTCATTACATGGATGATATCTTACTTGCTGCATCAACAACAACAACTGTGGTAGCCTTGTTAGTGGCTACCACACAATTGCAAATGAGAAATCTAATAGTATCTGGGAAAAAAAAATACAATTCCAGGAAACTTTTAATTATTTGGGATATGTAATGACTAAACAGACTGTAAAACCTCAAAAAATGTCTGTGAGATTGGACAAAACTCAAACCTTAAATGATTTTCAAAAACTTCTTGGCAATATCAATTGCCTTCTCTAGGTATACCCAATTATGCATAACAAATTATGCATAACAAAACCTTTCAAAACGTTAGAGGGACCCTCTGATCTAAATAGTTACCAAACTTTAACCTCCTCAGCCAA
The DNA here is from genome assembly GCF_049115385.1 of Moschus berezovskii. Classification (NCBI taxonomy): domain Eukaryota; kingdom Metazoa; phylum Chordata; class Mammalia; order Artiodactyla; family Moschidae; genus Moschus; species Moschus berezovskii. The sequence goes on from NC_142461.1 coordinate 37,491, forward strand.
ATAAGAACTAAAACTAATAGAAGAAAAAAATTCTAAAGCCTTTGCCTTGCGGCTACAATTCGGTGTTCCGATTTCTCTTTACATTTTTGCTACAATAGATTCCCCTACCGCCATAATAGCACAGGAAAAAAAGCCTTTAGAATGGGTTTATTTGCATACTAAGCAGACAAAAAAGACTGTTACTTATATTAAATTAATTGGCAAACTTGTTCATTAGAAAAGGCAACTCATTCAAGCCCTTATGGGTTATGACCCTGCGAAAATTTATCTCCCAATTTCCAAAAAAAAATTTACTGCTGCTTTACAAGTTAATCTCATGTTCCAGATAGCTTTTTCTGATTACCAGGGACAACTTATTCCTAACCCCCCAAAAGACAAACTATGGGATTTTTTTACAAACCACCCCGTTCATTATTAACAACATAGTATCTTCCCAACCACTTTCTGCAGTGCCTACTTATTTCATTGATGGCAATAAAGCAGGCTATTCTGGGGTAATAGGCCCAAAATGCATAAAACGACTCAAAAGTCCTTTCTCCTCAGTGCAACGTGCTAAATTACATGTTCTTTTTCTTCTCTTGCAAATGGAACCAAATGCCTTTAATGTGCTCACTGACTCTTTATACATTGCTAATATGTTTCCACAATTTTTTACTGCTGGATTCTCCTCTTCTAATGATAAATTACTAGTTATTCTCTTCTACACAAACCCTTATTCAAGCCCAAACTAAACCTTTTCTCAATGCTCATATTCGGGCACACACGAGCCTCCCTGGCCCACTAACCGAAGGGAATGCTAAAGTTGATAAATTACTAAAAATGATTTTCTCCTCAGCACAAAAAGAGCATGACCTTTTTCATACAAACACAAATAGGTTACATGCTCATTATCACATTCCTTTAAAGAAAACAAGACAGCTTGTCCGTACGTGTTCAATATGTGCCCCTTTACATCAACGTTCAGTTCCTTCTAGATCTAATCCTAGAAGACTAATCCCAAATAAACTCTGACAAGCTGACTTCACACATTTCTCTCTCCCTCACACTACTCTTCTTTTTGTGGTTATAGATACTTATTCTGAATTCATATGGGCAACTGCTGCCACTTCAAAATCTGCCAAAGCAGCCATTCATGGCCTCCTTGCTGCATTGTCGGTAATGGGACTCCCTCTTGCTCTCAAAACAGACAACGGCCAGGCTTTTACTTCGGCCACATTCTCCTCATTCTTAAATGATTGGGACATTCGCCATATCCATGGCATCCCTTACAATTCACAGAGACAAGCTATCATAAAACGAGCGCATCGCACTCTCAAGCTCACAACAACAAAATTAAAAGGGGGGACATTAGGCATGAAGTACGGTATTAAGAATTATTTACTTTTGATCTTATTTACTATTAATTTTTAAATAAAAATGACGATCATGTAACGAGAGGACAACATCATTTTGAACAATCTAAAACTCTCCCTTCATCCTCACTGAATATTACTGTATGGGTGAAGCGTTTAGATAACTGGCAGCCAGGGGTATTAAAACTCCTAGGCAAAGGATTTGGTCTTGTCATTACAGATGGAGGAGAAGAAACTTGGGTTCCGCAGCGGAATATACTGCCCCGATCCGACCAATCCCTCGGGAACGCCAAAGTGGGTGACAAGCATCACCAAGCGGATGGCTACGGTATCGCTGGAAAATCGCCAGCAGGGGGCCAAACGACACCGGGGAAGCCCAGTTACCCGACCTGGGCTCAGATAAAGAATCTGATGCGGAAAGCAGAGGATGTCCTCAAAGAAACGGGAACCCCCAAGACACCGGATAAGCTCCTCCTGAGTATGTTGGCCGTGTTGTCCTGTGCCTCCATGGTAAGTGCCAATTACACACACTGGGCACACGTCCCGACCCCTCCACTGCTGCAGTTCGCTGAATGGGATGAGGCAAGTCCCCTTGTCTTTACCGACGACAGTGAACACTTCCCCCTGCCTTGGTCTAAGCGCGGGCCAAGCCACCCACAGAAGAGGCAAAGAGGATAAATATATCCTTGGGGTATCGAGTTCTGCCTACATGCTTTGGGAAGGGGCCACTGTGCATGACTATATACCTCAGTGGTGGGGGTATTCTTACTCCAATGGAACTGGTTTTTGTTTGGGATTTTTTGCCGCTGCATATTTTCTGCTAAACGACACCGAGAAATACCATCATGGACAAATTGACAACAAAACCAGCTCCTTATTTCTTCCTGATGAGCCACCATGTGAAGTGGTATCCTGGAGAAAGAAGCATCAAGGACCACCGTTGCTATGGACAGACTGCAGGGGAATTTTTGGGAAAATATCAATTCATTCGAACATTACCTTTGTTGACTGGGGGCCTCATGGTATGTTTGTTAATTGTCCAGACTGGGAAAATACGGAATGTGATCTTACTGAGAGGTTCAATTCAAATGTTCTGTAACGAGTTTCTGGCATCAATGAGAGGATGTTTTAATCTGGTATAATGGTGGCCTCTCTCCCCCTCGGCCTCATGTAGTAACCCCTCATTTAGGACCAGAACATTGGCACATCTGGAAAATACCTGCTTCGCTACATCCCTTTGCCACCTCCATAGGCCATGCTCGCGTTTTGGGGGAAAAAAATTATACTATAGAATATAATTCTATGGCCTGTGTACAAGCTTGTGTGCACCCTCCCTTTTTGTTTGCTATGGGAAAATTTATTCATGATGGAAAACTAATCAACTGTACTAATTGTCAGCTTTATACTTGTTTGAATCATACTATTGTTTTCAACCAGAGTACTGATGGGCTTTTCCTCATGAAACAGCGACCGGACTTATGGATACCTGTTTCTCTGGCTGAGCCCTGGACTGATTCCATGTTTCAGTCCTTTTTGGTAAAATGATTGTCTAAGCGTTACAAAAGATTTGTAGGGTGGATTATAGCAGGGATTATTAGTCTAATTGGTGTAATCTCCTAGGGACTATCTCTGGCATGGCTTTGTATAACTCCATACAAAATCATGAATTCATTACTACCTGGCACAAAGATTCTCAGGAGCTATGGTCCCAACAGGCTAAAATAGATCGACAGATTCAGGCACACCTAGATGAGTTCCAGGATGCATTATTGTATGTAGGGGATCAGATAATGAGAATACAATCACAATTGAAGTTAAAATGTTGTTGGAACTTTACTAACTTTTGTGTTACTAATTTACCTTATAATCACACTAAATATCCTTGGGAAGTTATTAAGGCCCATTTACAAATGATTCATAATAGCTCTAACATAGCTTTAGACACAGACAGGCTTAAGCAACAAATTAGCCCTTATTATGCTCAATTGCCCCCCGAGATGTACAGTTCGGCCTTCTATGACGCTTTGTCTAACGCCTTCTCTTCTTTTGACCCTCATAAGTGGTTTACTTCGTTGCATTGGCCGCCCTATGTATTGATTGCTGTTGTTATTATTTTGGGCTTCTAGGATTCTGATGCCTCTGGACCAGGCCCTCCTACGCCCACACCACAGGAGTAAAAACAATTGCAGCCATCTTGGCATTAAAAAGGAAAGGGAGGAGATGTTGAGAAACTGAGGAAGAGGTGCCTGAGGAGAAGGTCCTCACCAGAGGCCTTGGTGGAGGGCTGGCCTCGCTTCGCACGTCTCCAACGTTCTCACAAACATCTTGCCCTTTGAAGCTGTTTCATTCGGCCCTTAACAACCCTTGGCATGCAGCGCAAGAAACACTCCCTAGCCTAAGAAACACTTTCTTTGTTCTTCTTTATTTAGCTTTAGGAATACTCCCTACGCGCGTAGTCCTTGAGTTAATTGAAAGCCACACTGGTAACCTTGATTGATAGCTGACCTGAAGCTTAGAAAACTGATTACGATTAGAAGTGGAGCCAGCAGGTCTGGTAAAGCGATGTAAATCTAAGTTTATCAACACTCCACAGGTGTCCTGGTTTTTGTCATGCTGATATAGCTGTTAAAGTCTTACTTCCTTGTTAAACTATATAAGAGCGCTTGTAAAATAAAGCAAATTGTCAGTCTCTGAGAAGGCTGTCTGTGTCCCTTTTTCAGAGGCACCTGCACCGAGCTCTACAACTAGACGGATCTTTGTCAGCAAAGTATATCTCTTCTTTTTAATGTGCTGTCTAGATTGGTCATAGCTTCTCTTCCGAAGAGGAAGCGTCTGTTAATTTCACGGCTGCGGTCATCATCTGCAGTGATTTTGGAAAAAAAAAATCACTCTCGCTGCTTCCATTGACGCCTCACCTATTTGCCATGAAGTGATGAGACCGGAAGCCGTGATCTTCGTTTTTTGAATGTTGATTTTTAAGCTAGCTTTTTCATGTTCCTCTTTCACTCTCATCAAGACACTATTTAATTCTTCTTCGCTTTCTGCTATAAGGGTGCTGTCATCTGCATATGTGAGGTTATTCAGGCAGCCTCTCCCTCTCCTGGTGCTGGGGATCCCAGTTCCAGCCTCCTGCCTGAGAATGCAGCCTTCAGACACCTAAGAACTCCCAGCAGTGCACTGTGGGCCCTGAAGGGACTCGTCTGGATGGGCTGTTTGTGAGATGCTGTAGGGAAAGGAGTGAGACTCAGGCCCTGTCTTCTTTGCTGAGGCACATCCCACTCATTTATTGCACAGTCCAGGAGGCCAGCTGGCCCTAAGTGTCCGCTTGCTCCCAGGATCCAAAGGAGGGCATGGGAATGTGCTGCCTCCTTTTGGACATTTCCTGTAACTACAACATGACCACAGGCACCTCAGTTCAATCCGCAAGGCCTGGGCTTCTGAAACAGTTGCCCCCAGGGAATGGCAGTGGCTGTTCAGGAAGCCAACTGCCTAAGGAAAATTGTCCTCCACCCTTAAAGGAGAAGAAAGAAAGAAAAAAACCAAAAAAGCACAGACTCACCCAACCTCCCCCACCAAACAAGGCGCTCAGCATCCCTGATTATTGCAGGAATGCCAATCGAAAGGACAATGGGAAGTCACATTGTGATAACTCACAAATGCCAACATGGCAAGGCTATAGGCAATCAACCTGGAAGAGAGTCTAGAGGAAGAAGAATCGCCCTAGGCTGTGGGTGGGAACACCCATTGACAGCAGCCACTAGAATGGAGATGGACAGTCTGAATGCCTGAAAGAAACACTCTCATGTCAGGCCTTATGTCATTCCCGCACCTTGGCCTGTTTCCTGAGAGCTCCATCGATCAAAAGGCACTTGCACCCCAACAAACCTTGAGCACTTCTTCCTCAGGAGCCTAGACGTGCACCCCGCAAAATCCCCAGTGAGAGACTGAAGCTTAAACAAAATGTTGTACATAGATCCAGTAAATGGTTTCTCACTCAGAAAAAGTAACACAGAAAGTAGGTAACTCTAACCCTTGGAGACACGGATGGATGGCCCATGAAGGGTAGGAGGCCAAGAGTAGTCAGTCAGGCAGAGGAAGATCCGAGTATATGAGGTCTAGTCTAGGCCAAGTGAGGACAGACATAGAAGGCAATAAATTGACATCCCAGAAAGAGATGCTGAGAGTTCAAAGTCAAAGAAAGGGTTTCAGAAAGAAAGAGCCCGGCCTGGAACAAATTAGCGGGTAAGTACCCAAAACGAAAGCAGATCTGTCCCTGTAATGAATCACCCACGTGGAGTGTACCCTTTCCTCCTCCCTTCCACCCACACAGACGTACAACTCTGTAGCTCTAAGAGATGATCCAGACCAGTTACCTGTTATCTTCCTGCTTTCCACTGGCAAAAAAAAAAAAAGGGTATCTGAGGTAGAAAAGGCATGAAGACCTGATGCTCATCACTCTGCTCGAACTCCTAAGGCAAACAGTCCCCTGAACACCATAGAGAAAACCTATAGATGACTTCATATCGAATCAGTACAGTGACAATCATCGCAGCAGGTCAACTGGATTATGCTGTGGGTAGTATTGGCAAGATGTTAAAGAAAAGGGAAGGAAAGCAGTGCCTACTGTATGATGTCTGCCCTCCCTGGCTTGGGACGCTATTCCATCCCTGGAGGCCGAGCAGGCTTGAGTCCCACTGCTGAACTGGGGTGAAGTGGAAACAGTCTGGCAGGGTGCCCTTCACTGAACAATTTTTAAAGGTTTAGTGTGTGCTATGTTGGGCTGGGACAAGATTGCATTGTGGGATCAAGGTCGCTAGGAATTTCAAGGCAAAATTAAGCCAGTCTTCACCTCTGCTGGTCCTGGGAATCTCAGTTCAATCCTCCTTACTGTCAATGCTGCCTCCTGGTGTATAAGCACCCTCAGCAGTGTACTGTGGACCCTGAAAAGATTAGTCTGGATTGGATGTTTGTGTGATGCTTTATGGAGAAATAGTAGTGAGACTCAAGCCCTTTTGTGTTTGTTCAGGTAGAATCCAGACAGGTAGTTCAGGTTGAATCCACAAACACAGAAAACTAATCAAACTGGTCACATGGACCACAGCCTGTCTAACTCAATGAAACTGAGCCATGCTGCGTAGGGCCACCTAAGGCGGACGGGTCATGGTGGAGAGTTCTGACAAAACGTGGTCCACTGGAGAAGGGAATGGCAAACCACTTTAGTATTCTTGCCTTGATAATCCCATGAACAATATTAAAAGGCAAAAATATATGACACTGAAAGATTAACTCCCCAGGTCAGTAGGTGCCCCATATGCTACTGGAGATCAGTGGAGAAATAACTCCAGGAAGAATGAAGAGACAGAGCCAAAGTGAAAACAACGCCCAGTTGTGGATGTGATTGGTGATGGAAGCAAGGTCCAATGCTGTTAAGAGCAATATTGGATAGGAGCCTGGAATGTTAGGTCCATGAATCAAGGTAAATTAGAAGTGGTCAAACAGGGGATGGCAAGGGTGAACATTGACATTTTAGCAATCAGTGAACTAAAATGGACTGGAATGGGTGAATTTAACTCAGATGACCATAATATCTACTACTGTGGGCAAGAATCCCTTAGAAGAAATGGAGTAGCCATCATAGTCAATAAGAGTCCAAAATGCAGTGCTTGGGTGCAATCTCAAAAATGACAGAATGATTTCTGTTCATTACCAAGGCAAGCCATTCAATATCACAGTGATCCAAGTCTATGCCTTGACCAATAATACTGAAGAAGCTGAAAGATTCTATGAAGACCTATAAGATGTTCTAGAACTAACACCCCCAAAAAGATGTCCTTTTCATTATAGGGGCTGGAATGCAAAAGTAGGAAGTCAAGAAACACCTGGAGTAACAGGCAAAGAAGGGATAACAGTTTAGGATTAACTCTAGACACTAATATTTAACAAATTAATAATCAAATAGGACCTAGTGAATATAACAGGGAAATCTACTGAACAGACTGTAATAATCTATATGAGGAAAAAAATGGAGAAAGGATACGGTTCTATGTAAAATCAAATTGAGTTCTGATACCGCTGAAACTAACAAAACGATAGAAATCAACTTGACTCCAATAGAAAATAAAAATTAAATTACCTGAAATCCATCTAGGGAACCTCAGACAGTGGCGACCCTATGGATTAGATATGTGATACGCTATGACATTAATATGACACCACCAACGGTTTTCACTCAGCAGAACACAGATCAGCAACCCATTCAAAGGTGCCTCACCTCATGTGAATGTCCCAAGATGAAAAGAAGAAAAAGGACCACAGGTTAATTAGGGCAACACCCTCAACTCAGATGCTGGGAATCTCCGAGGGGCAAGACACACTGAGGTGAAGAGCAGACACAGGGAGTCCGGGTACAGGATCTGGACCCACGTGGGTGCGGTGAGACCCACACAACCCCAGACCCTGCATCCGGGGTCGCATGACTCTTGGTTAGGACACCAGGTCCCTGATGGCTGGGCCCCTAAGGCGGAAACGCGTGGGTTCCTGGAACCTCCTGGGATGGTAGAAAGAAGCGTAGGGTGGGTCTCCTCTCCCCACACTTGTCCCAGAGAAGTCCTCCTCTCCTGCCCTTCGGTTCTGTCTGATACTGTTTTTACAGCCGTCACAATAATGTTGAACACACTACCTTGGTTCCAGCAGGCTCTACCCTTTGTTTTCCCCCTGAGGTGTTGAGAAAACATACCAGGCACGGGGCTGGAAGCTGAGAGGCAGGTCTGGTCTCTGCTGAGCAGCGACGGCCGACCGGAAGGAGATCACACAGCAAACTCACCTGCTGCCCGTTGGTTTTTTGCCTGATCCCTGCACCCTGGAATCAATTTACCAGGTGAAGCTGCCTCCCTACTCAAACTGAATGAGCTGAAAACTGGAATAATTACCAGGTAGCCCACCTGAGGCATCTCCATGAGCCCCAGGGCAGGTGAGCCTGGCAGGAGGAAAGACTAGGAGCCCTACTGCAGCACTGACACCTGGGAGGACCATGGAACCCCACTCAGAGGAGGGCATGTTACCCAGAGAAGCCCACCTCAGCTCCAGACCCCAGACATCTGAGTACTGACATTCAGACACGGGCACGGAGTTTTCCAGGACAGAGGACAGGCCCAGGCTGCACCCAGGTCTCCACATCCTGGTGCACACAGGACGTGGTCAGGTGGAAATATTCTCATCGTAGAAAGCACACAGTCTTGTCTAAACATAATCAGGGCAGACAGGATTGAAAAGTCAAAGTGTTCATCGTTCAGACACATCTGACTGTTTGTGACCCCCATGGACTGTAGCCCTCCAGGCTCCTCTGTCCATGGGATTCTCCAGGTAAGAATACTGGAGTCAGTTGCCATTCCCTTCTCCAGGGGATCTTCCCGATCCAGAGATCGAACCCAGGTCTCCTGCACTGCATGCGGATTCTTGACCATCTGAGCCACCAGGGAAGCCCCTAGACAAGACAGAGAGGTCTAAATCTACCATGTAGACAGAACTCAGTCAGGTTTCAGTTCAGTTCAGTCGCTCAGTCATGTCCGACTCTTTGCGACCCCATGAATCACAGCACGCCAGGCCTCCCTGTCCATCACCAACTCCCGGAGTTCACTCAAACTCATGTCCATCGAGTCGGTGATGCCATCCAGCCATCTCATTCTCTGTCTTCCCCTTCTCCTCCCACCCCCAATCCCTCCCAGCATCAGACTCTTTTCCAATGAGTCAACTCTTCGTATGAGGTGGCCAAAGTATTGGAGTTTCAGCTTCAGCATCAGTCAGGTTTAAACTAGCATAAAGTTGCTCTCCCTGGCGGCACAGGTCACACCCAGGCAGGGTCTCTCATCGTTGGACAGGGGGCTCACCCTCGTGTAGGAGCTGGCACGTAAGTCTCTTAAAGAAATCATCATTACTGGATTCCACATGTCGCCCATATCAAGAAACTGAAAGAATCTTTGTCATTAAACAGTTCAATCGCCAGAACAAAACTGTTACCAGTATCTTTTGGCAAGCGGTGGCCAGGATCCAGGGGAGATCCAGGGATTCCTTAGAGTTGAGCCCAGGGTCCTGTACAGACAGACAGGAAGTGCCCTGATTCCATCATCCAAGGCTTCCAGCAGGAGGCAGCCACACTGGATGCCTTCTAGAAAAGGATATTCTTTATCAGAATAAAAATTGTTAAAATTTAAAGCATACTAGTTATTATTTGCCTACCTAAAACATTCTTAAAAGCCTGGCCCCCCGATCTTTGCAGTTCCCACTAGTTCCTTTGTGTTCAGATTGTCAGGGTAGAAACAATCCATCATTTCAAATTAGTTTCTTCTAATTCTGTTATTTGCTATTATATGAAGGAAAGGTCACACTTGAAAAAATACATAAGAAAATTCTTGCAAAAAAATTGAGTCAAGGAGCCCATAAGCTGCATGAACTCTGCCTTCTAACAGTTTCTATTTCAAAGACTGAGGGCAGAAGGAGAAGGTGACAACAGAGATGAGCTGGTTGGACGGCATCACCGACTCAATGGACATGAGTCTGAGCAAGCTCCGGGAGACGGTGAAGGACAGGGAAGCCCAGAGTGCTGCAATCGATGGGGTCACAAAGAGTTGGACACGACTGAGTGACTGAACAACATCAAGCTTCAATTTTCTGCCTGGAGGAACCTGATAAAATGGGCACCCTAATTTTTTCACTTCTCTGTTCAAACTCTGCTAAAATGAAATTGATATTCATATCAACACGCAAGAGTTTCTGAGTTTTGAGATGTCACAACAAGGTAAGAGGTTCTGGTGAAAATAGAACACTGCTGGTAGGCAAAACATTCTTAAAGCTTTGTTTCAAACTGGATTTAAATACAACACTACATGGTTACGTGAAGCATGAACTAAGAGTCTGAATACAGCAGGCGATGTGTGAAAGCAAGTCTGAGATCCCACTCGTGAGGATAAAAGCTACCGGCTCTGCGGCGGTCGTGTGCGGATGCGACAGTAGGGCCAGGAAGGAGGCGGAGCACCAAAGAACCGATGCTTGTGAGCTGTGGTGCTGGAGAAGACTCCTGAGAGCCCCTTGGTCTGAAAAGAGATCCAACCAGTACATCCTAGAGAAAATCAGTCCTGAGTACTCACAGGAAGGACTGATGCTGAAACCAAAGCTCCAATCCCTTGGCCGCCTGACGTGAAGAGCCAGCCCCCTGGAAAAGACCCTGATGCTGGGAGAGACTGAAGGCAAGTGGAGCCGGGGGCGGCAGAGGAAGAGGCGGTTGGGCGGTGTCACCGGCTCAGCGGACAGCGGTCTGAGCGTCTCCAGGGGACGGTGAAGGACGGGGGTTCCCGGCGGGCTGCAGTCCACGGGTCAGAGAGTCAGACACAGCTCAGCAACTGGACAGCAGTCTGAGCGTCTCCAGGAGACGGTGAAGGACGGGGACTCCCGGCGTGCTGCAGTCCACGGGTCACACAGAGTCAGAAAGAGCTCAGCAACTGGACAGGTAAAGGACGGGGATTCCTGGTGTGCTGCAGTCCACGGGTCACAGAGAGTCAGACACAGCTTAGCAACCGAACAGCAGCGACGGGAGAGTGAGCGTTTCTCGTCAGATCTGCAGCTGGCACGCACAAGTTGGTTTAGAACACCCTGCAACACAGATTGTCTGTAAGTCTGATTAAGTGTGTCACAAGTGCATGAACCAAAAGGTAATGTATTCATTCCAGGATGGAATAGAATGTTACTTTGAACAGTCTGTAAAACTTACAGAGAGTCTGTAATCCACTCTAGATTCAACTAATAAAACCTTTACCTGAGATTTAAAGCCTCTTGGAAAGCTGTGCTCTGTCTGTGAAAACACTTCATAGATTTCTTTTCATGATCATTTTCCACAGAGATAACACTTTTAACTCCTCAGTTGCTGATGTTATTGCCAAGATAAACTTGCCCTCACGGGTGTGGGAGATGAAGCTGACCCATTGTGACTGCTCTCTGGCCAAATGACTCTCACAATTTCTAACTATGTTCTACATCCATAATATTTCTTTTTATATCCATCAAAATCTACTTCTCAGATCTTCATGTACACCAAATAATAGACACACCTGGTGAGTTCAGATTACATTAAACCCTCTTTCGATAGCTTTCCCCATGTCAATTGAATCTGAACAAAGTGAAGCAGGGAGAAGAGTTGAAATTTTAAATGACTTTTAAGGCCTCTGAAAAAAAAACATTAGACAGAAATCCTTGCCTTTACTAGTCTATAAAAAAGAATCACAAGGTGCCTTTTTCATGAAATTGCAACAATTGCAACTCTACTTAGAGTTGCAACAAGTTGGAGTTATGCTTGGAATGATTTGAGTTAAAACAGTTTTGATGTGGGCATATGAGGATAGATAGGATGATACACACTTAAGGAGGAGCAACAAGTATGAGTCCGTAAATTGCAAAGGTATACTTTGTAAACAAAGATGAAACATTTAACTTGTTTTCACTCTCTGACCCTTCCAGAATTTGCCATCATCTACTGACTCCCCTTGTAGACTTGATTTATCACCACCAGATTAAAACTAGTTACGTGAATCGTGGTTAGATTTGTTCTCTTTATTTTGAAATTGTTTATGTTTCTCTCTCCTAGTATGAACTCATAAATGCCACTATCTGTATCACTTAATTTGTCTATAAGGTTGTCTCTTGCATTTTCCACTGTGTAGCCATCTTCCACGTATATAGACATTTATATGTCTATGTATATAGATATTTATGTCTCTATATATCGAAGTATTTATATATCTGTGCATACAGACATTTATATATCTATGTACCTAGACATTTATAATTATGTACACTTATGTATACACAAATAGATGTTTTACCAGTGTAACAGGGCCTGGCGAAAAGGGAACGCTCCTACAAAAAGAATCAGACATGACTCGGAGATTGAACAACAACGACAAAATAGAAAATACATTCGGTTCACCTGCCACGAACAACACATAGTATATCAACGTTACTACAATAAAAAATAAAGATTAATTAAAAAAAAATAATGCTCAGGGGGACTTCCCTGCAGTCCAGTGATTAAGATTCTGTGTTTCCAAAGCAGGGGGTGAGGGTTCGATCCTTGGTCAGGGAATTAAGATCCCACAAGATGCATGGCACGGCCAATAAATAAATAAAATTATTAAAATAAATAAATAAGAATGTTCAGGAAGAACACACGAGCTTTTGGATGTTTCTTCAAGTACATTCCGTATTAAACTACAGTCCTGAGTTAAAACTCAAAAGCTTTCATTTCCAAGGTAATCACAACTGGGCATGAAAAAAATCCTGCCCCCTTGTGGCCATACCCTGCAATAGCAACCTTAAGAGTTCTGCTTGTGAATACCTCTTGTTCGTTCAGTCCCCAGGTCGTGTCCCACACTCTGCGACCCCACGGACTGCAGCGCGCCAGGCCTCCCTGTCCATCACCGTCTCCCAGAGTTTGCTCAGACTCATGTCCATTGAGTCAGTGACGCCGTACAACCAGCTCATCCTCTGTCGTCCCCTTCTCCTCTTCCCTTCGGTTCAGTTCGGTTCAGTCGCTCAGTCGTGTCCGACTCTTCGCTTACCACACCTCAGTCCACAGTGGGGCTGAGGCTGACCGCACAGCTCACCCCGCGACGAGGTTGACCCTGACCTCACCCCATGGTGGAGCTGGAGCCGATCCCACTACTAACCCCACGGTGGGGCTGACCCGACACCTCACCCCACGGCGGTCCTGGGGCTGACCCCAAACCTCTCCTTACAGCGGGGCTGACCCGACACCCCAACCCATGGTGGGGCTGGGCTTGACCCCACACCTTACCCCACAGTGGGGTTGAACCAACACCTCAGACCACGGTGGAGCTGCAACTGACCCCAAACATCACCCCTCGGTGGAGCGGAGGCTGACCGCACACCTCACCCCACGGTGGAGCTGGGTCTGACCAACACCACCCCACGAAGGAGCTGGTGTCTAACACAACACCTCATTCCACGGAGGAGTTGGGGGCTGACCCCACACCTCACCCCACGGTGGAGCTGGGTCTGACCCTAGACCACAACCCATGGTGGACCTGGCCCTGACCCGACACTTCACCGAAAAATTTGGGGCTGACCGAAAACCTCACCCCACAGTGGAGCTGGGGCTGACATCACAATTCACCCCACGGAGGTGTTGGGGGCTGATCCCACGCCTCACCCCAAGGTGTGACTGACTTGACACCACACCCCACGGTGGGGCTGACCCCGCACCTCACCCCATGGAGGAACTGAGGTTGGACCCCACACTTCACCCCACAGTGGGGTTGAACCAACACCTCAGACCATGGTGGAGCTGGGGCTGACCCCACACCTCATCACATGGAGGAGCTGGAGCAGGCCCCACACCTCACCCCACGGTGGAGCTTGGGCTGAACCTGCACCTCATCCCATGGTGGGATTACCCCGTAGCTCAGCCCTTGGTGCAGCTGGGGCTGACACCACAGCTCAACCCACGGAAGAAGTGTGGATTGACCCCATACCTCACACTACAGTGGATCTGGGGCTGAACCCCACACTTCACTCCATGGTGGGAATGACACGACACCTCACCCCATGGAGCTGCTAGGGCTGACCCCAACCTCAGACCACAGTGGAGCTGGGGCTGAACCCGCACCGCACCCCTCGGTGAATTTGGTTCAGACCTGGCACCTAAGTCCACGGTAGAGCTTGGGTTGACACCACACTGCGCCCCAGAATGGGGTTGGGGCTGACTCCACACCTCACCCCACGGTGGAGTTGGGGGAGGAACCCACACCTCACAACAAGGAAGGGTTTGGGGTGGACTTCACACCTCAAACCACAGTGGAGCTGGAGGCTGACCCCAGAACTCACCCCACGGTGGAGCTGGGGAGGACACCACACTTCACCCCATGGGGATTTGAAGCTGACCCCACACCTCACCCCACGGTGGAGCTGGGTGGACCCCAGGCCTCAGCCCACTGCAGAGCTGGGGCTACCCCACACCTCACCCTGTGGTGGAGACGAGCTGACCCTCTGCATCCCTCAGGTGGAAAATGGACTTCACGACGAGTCTCAGAGAGCCCGGCTCTGAGCCCACGTCTCACCTCAAGAGTAACCGTGCTTGTTCCCACACCTGTTCTTTGGCCACTGAGAGTCATCCTACAGCCCATCAGCACTGGGTGGAGCTGAAGAAGATCCCAGGGTGGATCTAGGGGGGACCCCACACATCACCTCAGTTTACACTGGAGTTTTTACCCCATCACCTCAGGTTAACGTGCAGCGGATCTCCCATCTCACCCTGTGCAGAGCGGCAACTGATCCCACCCCAGTCACGTCTGTCTCAGCAGCTGACTGACAGGAAGTCCAAACGGGCTCACCCCTTAGCATTGCTGTTCAGCCACGAAGTCACGTCTGACTCTTTGGGACCCCATTGATTGTAGCGCATCAGGCTTGCCTGTCCTCCACTACCTCCCGGAGTTTGCTTAAACTCAAGTCCACTCGGTCGGTGATGCCATCTAACCATCTCTTCCTCTCACCCTTATCACTTCCTGGTTTGAGTGACAATGAGCGGAGACTGAGTTTGTTACTGTGTCCGCCTCCCGAGACAGGCCTGGAGGCGCCCGAGAGACACCACTTTTATTTCAGGTGAGTCCGAAGGCACAGCGTGGGGGGTGAGGGACCCGTGCGGGCGTGCAGGCTCCGCCCCTGCTCCCCACGCCTCCGTCTGCTTCTGCTCAGCCAGCGGGAGGCCCGCGCGCTACGTGAAGAAGAACAGCGGCTCCGCCCTGTTCTTGTCCATCAGCTCGTGCTCGGACTGCTCCGTGGTCTTCAGGGCGGGTGGCCGGGATCGGCACACTAGCCTCCTGCCCCACTGCAGGGAGGGGACGCCGTGAGCCTGCACCCCGGCCTCACTGCACCTGGGCTGAGGCTGGACACCTGCCCTGAGCGCACGGGAGCCTGGGGCCCAGGCCCAGCCCAACCTTTCCGGTGGCTGAGGTCATGTGTGGTCTGCGGACAGGCCAGGGCCTCTGAGAGGGCCAGGGTAGGGAAATCTATGTGGCCTGCACGCCAGGGTGCTGGCCCTGGGTGAGTGGGGGCAGGGCAGGAAGGAGGCACCCAGAAACTCGGGAGACGCCAGGCTAAAGGGACATCTCTCTCTCCACGAGGATCAGGAGAGACTCCGTGGGGTCCACACTGGTCCTCAGGTCAGGGTCAGGATCGGGACTCTTCAGGGACCACAAGTCCAGCAGGCCAGTGGCTACTCCGGCCCGTACGCTGTGGGTGGGGGACGCAGTGGCTGGGGGACCCTCAGTGAGGGGTGATGGCCTTGGCCTGAGGTCTGGCTGGAATGTAGGTGGGACCCCAGGGAGGCACTGAGCTGTGGGCACCAGTGCTCCTAGGGAGGGTTGGGAGGTTGCCCAGAGGAAGTAGGTCCTCAGGGGCAGGTGGCGGGGAGCAGGCCTGAGATGGGGACCCTGGCTCCACCCTGACATTGCTCTGGTGACCCGTCTCCCCACAGGACCCCAGCAAGTGTGTCTACAAAAGTGGGCGAAACCTGGCGGGTCTGCAGCCTCTAGCCCTCCTGGCCACGCCCCCTCGACACCGCCCCGCCCCGGGCCACGCCTCCTCGGGGCCTCGCTTACCTTCTTCTTGACGTTGGCCTGGGCTCACGCCTGTGCGCGCAGCAGTCGCTCCTCCTGCAGCTGTTTCTAAAGCTTCGCCTTCTCTTCCCAGAGTCTGGGTGCAGGAAGGGCAAGGTTACCGACCAGAGGCCCGGAGAAGGCCGCCAGCTCCTCCCCACGCAGCCTCAGACCTCGGTGCCGCTCTGCCCCACCTCCTTGCTGGCTCTGGCCCTGGTTGCTTGGGAGGGCCTGGCTCGAGGCTCATCTACCCCCCGGAAGGCCCAGGTTCCTGGCTTCCCCTCCCTGGTCACTGATGCATCGCCACCTTGAAAGCCCAGGCCCCAGCAAGGTCAGCAGTCGCGAGTCCTCCTGTCTGTACTTGAGGCCACCAAACCTTGTCCAGTGCCTGCCTGAGCAGGGTCTGGGGACCCAGGGGGAGAGCCCTTGTGTGTGGGAAAGACATGGCTGATCGCAGATGGCCGTGCCTCAGGACTCTGCTGGGACCGAATGACCCAGGTGGCCGGGAACTGGCCTGCACCCATCGGGCCCACGGGGCACACCCTTCGTTGACTCCCCTTCGGCGGCTCTCAGGCCGGCCCTTTCCCTCCCCGGGCTCGGGCAGTATAGCTCTTTGCCCGCAAAGTGCCTCTCACTGTCCCTTCTCCTTGGCGGCTGGGTGCGGGAGGTGGGGGTTTGCCCGTCACTTTGCTCCCGGGGTCCCTAAGGCCACCACATGCCTCTCCCAATGGAGGGAACTTTCCCACTGGGCTGAGCCTGTGGGGTGTGAGCCAGACACCCCCTCCCAGCGGGGAGCCCCAGGGCGTGCCCCTGTCCTCAGGGCCAGTCCAGAGCTGGTGGGGATGTGCAGGGCCCCCCACGCACTAGAGGCGCCTCTCCTTCTCCTTGGCTTTCTCGGCCTGCTCGATGCGGGCTGGGGGCACGTGCTCCAGGTTCTCAAGCAGTTCGTCCAGCTGGTGCTCGATGGTGGCCAGCATCTGCACGGTGCCCAGGCTGGACTCCTGCTGGCCACCCACGCAGTGCTGGTAGACGTCCAGCACCTTGCAGTTCAGACTCTCCAGCAGCTTGTCCTGTGAGGTGGGCAGGCCTCCCTCCAGTGGGGCCGCACGGGCCCGGGCTGCCCCCATGCCTCAGCCGGCTGACCTCCCGGGGCTCTGCCGAGCCAGCAGGGGGTGCTCGGGAAGTCAGGGGGCACAGAGCTGGACACTTGGGCTTTTCTTGGGCAGAGGGCCGCACCCTGGGCCTCTGTGGTCAGCCAGATCCCGGGTCCCAGTGCCTACTGGGGCTCCTGCCTAGACAGGGGGTGCCCACTGAGGCCCCGTGACCTACTCTGCCCCTGCCTTGCCCTCAGCTCCCCCCGGGACCACGTTCTGTGGCCTGCTTTCTGTAGTGCTCAGCTAGACAACCCGCCTCTCTCAGCCTGTTCTGATGTTCAGAAGACACAACACCCCTGTCCCCTGGGGTGGCCAAGAGGGAGGGGCGGGGGGCAGGAGGCACAGGGTACAGCTGGTGCCTGGTAGTCTGGGGGTAGATGCCCGGCCCGCTCTCGGGGCTCCGGGTACTTGGCCCGGAAGGCAGGAGGCTCTCAACAGCAATCGAATGAACTAGGAAGCTGGGTGCAGGCCCTGGGCCCCTGGGCTCCGTGCTCTGAGTCCTCTCACCCTCCCGGCCTGGCTGGGGACGTGCCTGCCTGCCTCCCTGCAGGGTCACTTCCAGACGCACTGAGTGTTTAAGAAGCAGATGATTTCACGGAAGGAAGGAGGGATGGAGGAGGGGTGTTGCGGAGCTGCCCATTCATGGGGCGTGAACACACGGCTGGTTCTGATTTGGGGCCAAGGGCCATGTCCAGTGGTGCCCGTGGGTCAAGCCCAGAGCCTGGTGAGTGGCAAGGACCATGGCAGCCCCGGAGAACCACGTGCCTCCCGGCTGGCTCTCCCGCGGTCTAGGCCCCTCTGGCGGGGATGACTCCACCCTCCACTGGGGCTATGGCCACGTGCCCACCGCTGCCATCTGCCCATCCGGGGTCCTTACCTCCTGATCACCCTTGAACTCACCAAAATGGAAGACGCGGGCTTTGAGCTCCAGCTCCGCGGCCATCTCCTCCTCCTTGGCAATGGACGTCATCAGCGTGGCGATCCACTGCTTCAGCTGGTTCACCTCCCGGTCCCTGAAGGGCAGCAGCACCTCTGAGCCTGCTGGCCCTGCCGCAAGCTGAGGGCCAAGAGCCCCAGCCTCAGAGGCCCTGGTGAGACGCAGGGGAAATCTAACATCTTTAACAATCCACGCTAAAAAAAAAAAAAAGGGAAAACCCAAACCTGCCTTATTGAGGTATAGAATTCACCATAAAATTCTTTCGAAATGTCCAATTTTTTTCGTGACCATCATAATCTAATTTCAGGACAGTGTCATTAACTGGAGAGAAGCCCCCGGTCACTCTCGCCCACCCCCTCCACTCCGTCTCTCCTGGACATAAACACGGAGCCCCATGGCGTCTGTCCCTTTGTGTCTGCCTCTTTCACCCAGCACTGTTTTCAGGTCTGTCTCTCCTGTAACGTGCCTGGTCAGAGCCTCATTTCTTCTTACGACCACTGGGTCCACCACGTGGGAGACCAGGCTTTGCCAGAGTCATTCTTCAGTGGACATTAGGCAGTTTCTACCTTTAATCTCTTGGGAACAATGATGCTGTGGACGTTCACTGGACAGGGTTTTCCGAGCCCAAGTTTTTAATCCTCTTAGGGGCTTCCCTGGTGGCTAAGCTGGTAAAGAGTCCGCCTGCAATGTAGGAGACCTGGGTTCGATCCCTGGGTTGGGAAGATCCCCTGGAGAAGGGAAAGGCTACCCTCTCCAGTATTCTGGCCTAGAGAATTCCATAGGGTCTATAGGGTTGCAAAGAGTCGGACACGACTGAGTGACTTTCATTTTCACTAGGAATAGGATTGCAACAATCACCTTTTATATGAAACATACTAATTTTTTCTTAAGTCTGTCATGGCAGACATGCATTGTCTGCTGGGGTTTCTGGAGCAGAAACCCTGGCTCTTATAGTTGGCATGGGTCTGGCCACTGTGGGCAGCGGCATGCCAGTCCTGACCAGAGTGAGCAGGACACTAGTCGCTCAGCCAGCTGTGCCTGTGGGGTCTAGAGGTGCCCCTTTCCCTATGGTGGTTCTGAGGCTCCGCCCAGGTGAGCAGAACCACCGACATTTTCATGTGTTTAGGCAAAGTGCCACGGGAGCGGCTCCTTGGCCCTCTGTCATGAGCACGGGTGCCTCCGCCCCCTGGCAGCCCTCCAGGATGCAGCCCCATGGCTGTGGGGCTGAGGCCAGGAGCCTGAGTGCGAAGGAAGCAGAGATGGTCCAGCCAGCCCTCCCAGGCCTTCAGAGGCGGGTGGCCAGGTGGACCACCTGCAGCTCACACACACCCTCCCTCAAGGCCTGGGCCCTTATAGGGGGCAAGCAGGGCACCCAGGATAAGAACAGAGGCCGGACTTCCCCTCAACCCTGAGTGTCCACTGCAGAGTCAGCGGCGCATCTCCCAGTGGTGCATTACTGCCAAGAGTCCAGCCTGCTCCTTAGAGCTTCCTCTACGTCCAGTGCCTGGACACGAGTGACCCTGCAGCCAACGCCCCTTTTACATGGACCAGATGTGTGGGGGGCGGGTAACTGTGTTCTTCTATTTCTTTCCTAGGTGTTTGGGATAAAAAGATGCCTTTTCCCCACTGTGTGTGCGCTCAGTCACACCCGACTCTTCGACCCCAGTCCAGTCTTTTGGACTGGAGCGTGCAAGGCTGCTCTGTCCATGGGACTCTCCAGGCAAGAACACTGGAGTGGGTACCTGTTCCCTTCTCCAGGGGCTCTTCCCGACTCAGAGGTCGAACCCAAGTCTGTTGGACCTACTGCACTGGCAGGAAACAGTCTTTCCTGAGAGCTCGTGTTTCAGCATTATTCTGGAGACTCTTGGTAGGAAATTATCCAAGGCAGGGTGTTGGTCAACAGGACGTGAGCACACAAGTGGTCAGAGCTGTGGGCTGGCTCCACCTCAGGACCTTTGCACGCGGTTCCCTCTTCCCCCAAGATTCCCTGTGGTGTCCCATCATTCAGGAAGTCCACGGCTGAAAGGACACCCTCCCTGGGAGCCTCCCCTGCTCTCTCCCATCTGCCGCCAACCTCCACTTCAACCTCCTCCTCATAGGACCCTTTACCCCTAGCATGTGTTACTACCCACAAGGCAAATCTGCGCCCCTCGAAGTCAGCTCCCCTGGGCTGCCAGCTCATGGGGCAGGGTTTACCTTATTTATGAAGGGCCCAGACCCCGGCCTGACCCAGAGTGGGTGCTTACTCAAGGTTCGGGAGTAAAGCGGTGATCCCCTGCTCCCAGCGGCCTCACCTGGAGCCAGACCCTGCCCAAACAGGCTAATAAAACTGACGCCTCTTTCTGTTCCAGAAAACTTACTCTGAGCCAACGCTGGGCAGGAAACACTACATGACGAAGGCTGGAGAGTCAAGTAGCTTGGATCATATTACTACTATTAAATAACAAATAACAGTGCTAATCATTATAATCATTAGTAAAATAAATGCGCGTGTGGTCAGTCGCTTCAGTCATGTTGGACTCTACAACCCCATGGACCGTAGCCCACCAGGCTCCTCTGTCCATGGGATTCTCCAGGTAAGAATACTGGAGTGAGTTACCATTTCCTCCTCCAGGGGATCTTCCCGACCCAGGGATGGAACCCGCAGCTCCTGCATTGCAGACAGATTCTTTACTGCTGAGCCAGTAAGATAATCATTACAGAACCACCTTGGGGGTGTCCGTGGAGATGCCCCCATCCGACTGCAGGCTGCTCCAGGGTGGGGAGAGGTCAGCCCCTCAGGGCTCCACCCGCCTGACCTACTCTGAACCTCAGCTCCGGGCCCAAGAGGACACGGCCTCTCCCCAGAGCCGGCAGGGCCAGCACCATGGACAGGGCAGGGTGGGCCACCCGGCCGCGGAGCCCTGCCTGAGACCTACATGCGGGTTTGGGTGTTCTTCAGGGTGAAGCTCAGCTCCTCCACAGCCTCCTCCATCTCCTGGGTGTTCTGGACCAGGGACAGGTTCTGCTTCTCCAGCTTTGTGAAGACGTCGAGGAGCTGCTGCGGGTCTGTGAAGCATAGCTCCAGCTCCTGTGAGCAGAGCCGGGTGAGGCCCCAGGTCAGCGGGCCCCCCCCGCAGCCCCGCGGGAGCAGGCACTCACCTCCCCATCGTCGCTGTCGAGGTCGTCCTCCACAGGGAGGGTGGAGCTGGACCTGCGGGGACACGGGGTCGGGGCCTGGGGCACCTCCCCAACCAGCCCTCGTCCCGTCCTCTGTCCCCCCGGCAGCCAAGGCCGTGGCCCCAGCCTCCTCTCGGCCCCTCCTGTGGCCCCGGTCACACCACGCCCGGTCAGTCCCTCTCACTCTGGTTAAAATAAATCGCGGCTCCCGCCTCGAGGCTGCCAGCCCCAGCAGCTCCTTCCTGAGATCCAGGAGCCAACCCGACCTCAGACCCACGGCTCCCACTGCCAGGCCCCTCCCTGGTCCCCACTCTTTCCCTCCCACCTGGGCCTTCCCTGCCCCGCTCCCTCCTTAACACGTGTCATCGCTGGCCCCTCTCACAGCTGCTGTGCCACACCACACGTCAGGGACCTTGCTGGACACGCATGGCCCAGTGGCCACAGGGAAGGCTGTGAGGACTGCAAGCACTGGGGGGACCTGGCCAACCTCAGTCCTGCTGCCGTCACCCCTCCCAGCCTGCACCCTGTATGGACACGCAGGCTCTGCCACCCCCGGAGCTGGTGAGGCCGGCTTGCAGCTGCAGGAGGCTGGGCCGAGACCTCCGAGGCTCCAGCTCAGCCTTCCTGGAGCGCAGAGCTGGCGTCACAGGGCCCCGCCGATGGCGAGGACACCGCCAGGCCTGTGCCTCAGCCTGTGTGCACGCTGACTTTACTTTGCGACCCCGTGGACTAGAGCCCACCAGGCTCCTCTGTCCGTGGGATTTCTCAGGCAAGAATACCGCAGTGGGTTGCCGTTTCCTCCTCCAGGGATCTTCCCAGAACAGGCACTGAACCTGCATCTCCTGCACTGGCGGGCGGATTTACCGTCTGAGCCACCAGGGGGCCCCACGCACACAGATGCCACCGAATCGGCACACGAGAGCCCTGCTGTCAGAAAGCCAGTCACCTGCCCAAGGTCACTCTTGACCTGGAAGGCGCCCTTCTGAGGCTCT
Source organism: Moschus berezovskii (assembly GCF_049115385.1). Classification (NCBI taxonomy): domain Eukaryota; kingdom Metazoa; phylum Chordata; class Mammalia; order Artiodactyla; family Moschidae; genus Moschus; species Moschus berezovskii. Next base: position 59,745 of record NC_142461.1, read on the forward strand.
TCCTTTCAAGAGGACACAGCCTGGGGCCAGGCTGGACTCTAGCTCCGACTCGCCCTCCCAGCCAAGTGCCTTGTGCGGCCCGGGACCTGCCCAGATGTGCACGGTGGCCGTGGTCACAGGGCTGGCAGGCAGAGGTCCCCGACCTCTGCTTCCAGGGACTTTCCCTGCTGTCAGGAGCTCCAAGGCTGAGGGCACCTCGCCAGAGGAGACACGCACATCCGATCCCGGAGCTGGAGACCACAGCCCGGCGCGGAGGGGTTATGGGGACCAGAGCTAACCTCTGCACGTGCCTGGCCTGTGTGCTTGGTGATCCGCCATGTGCACCACAAAATCAGAGAAAAAGGTACAAGACCCAGGTCTGATTGTGTCGGCACCCTGCCGAAACTTCCTGGCCTCTGCAGCCCCGGACCCCAGGGCGGGGACTTGAGGCAAGGCCAGGGTGCAGCCCTGCCTGGCTGCCAGGCGCCCCCGCCCCTCTGCACCTTGTGGAGAGCCCGCCCAGAGAGGCTGGGGTGTACAGTGACTGTACTGGAGGGGCAGGGGGCCCCGGAGGCGGCGATGGGGCAGGCGTGTCCTGCGGTCAGTCATCACGGCGTGTGTGTGTGTTGGCGGGGGAGGTGTCAGGGAATCACAGGAAGACATTCAGGACAGGTCCCAGGGCGGCTCGGTGGTCCCCGAGGGGGTCTTGCAGGGGTTACGGGGTGAGTCACCAGAGCTGGATCTGGTCGGTTGGTTTGTTCCTTATCGTGTTTTGCATAAGACTTGAAAATAACTGTCATAATTAAAGTTTGGGATATTTTATATGAAAATCCAGACACCTCCTGCTTCCCTTTCAAGGTTCAGGGACTCTGCCAGCCCCCTGGCCAGCACTCTGGACTCTGAGGGTCCGGGCAGGTGGGTCCTCTCCCAAGTACCCCCCCGGCTGCCTCCGCCATGCACCTTTGACTGTCCCAGCAGCACCCACGTGGGCCACCCCAAGCTCAAGTTCACCAAATCACACGAATGTAAGTGTCTGCTCAGGAAACACCTCGATTTTCAGGCTTATGTTTAACTCTAGACCCTCCAGACTGGACATGGCCCTTCCTCAGCCTCTTCCCTGTTCCAGGCACTCTGAGCTGGCGCCACTGGGGGCCGCTCCCCAGCAGGCCAGTCTCCTCCATCACCCCCTCCCCATGCCCACTCACCTTTTGGACTCCACCCACTGGGCACGCTGGGCAGGGTGCCCTGCTGCTGGCTGACGGTCATGGACAGTGCCTGGCACAGCCGCATCACTTGCAGGAGCTTGGCAGGCTTCTTGGAGCTCTGCCCCTCTGGTGGAAGCAGAGGGGGGCTGTCCACCTGCCCATCCCCACAGCCCAGAGTGGGGCCCCTCCAGCCGGGGGCCGCCACATACCTCTGGAGCTCAGCTTCCCCTTGGTCTCCAGTCCTGTGGGAAGCCAGGAGAGGCTCAGGGTCCCAGGCACTTGCCCGTGGTCTCCCCAAGCGGCAGGGCTGCTCGGAGAGCTGGCCAATGACCTCCTAGAGTGTGTGGGCTGAGCAGTGGGGGTTGGGGGGGCTCTGGGGAATGGGGAGACCTGACCCGGGGGTGGGTACTCTGGGGGATGGGGAGGCCTGGGGGGCTCTGGGGGATGGAGAGAACTGGAGGTGTGGGGCTCTGGGGGATGGGGAGGCCTGGGGGGGCTCTGAGGGATGGAGAGGCCTGGGGGGGAGGCTCTGGGAGATGGAGAGGCCTGGGGGGCTCTGGGGGATGGAGAGGCCTGGGGGGGTTCTGAGGGGATGGAGAGGCCTGGAGGGGTGTGGGGCTCTGGGAGATGGAGAGGCCTGGGGGCCTCTGAGGGATGGAGAGGCCTGGAGGTGGGGGGCTTTGGGGGATGGAGAGGCCTGGGGGGAGGCTCTGGGAGATGGAGAGGCCGGGCCAGTGGACACGGGTGCACCCGCCCCTCCCTGCTACCTTTGTCCCCCACTGAGGACAGCAGCAGGCTCTCGAAGGCCTCCACCGCCTCCGCGGCCTGTGTCAGAGCCGAGTGCTCCTCCTCCTGCTCCTCCTCCCGCTCCGGGGCGGCACTTCCGGCTCGCACAGGAAGTCCTTGTGGATCTTGTGCTGCTGCAGCGCGTCCTCAAAGTTGGAGATTCCGCTGCACCCGGGAGGGGACAGGCGAGGTCAGGCTCCATCCCTGGGCCCCTCGGAGGGGAGGAACCCGGACCCTGCACGCAGGCGAGAGGGCCGGCCTGCGGGGCAGCACAGCTCAGTCCCCAGGTCACCGCCACTCCCGGGGCAGAAAGGCCTCGGGGTGAGCCCTGCCCCGTGTCCTGGCCTCGGTCACCGGCAGGGCCTGGGCTCCCGGACATGATCGGGGTGCAGACCGGTATGCTGCGTGGAGCTCCCTGGGCTCTGGGAGACACGGCGGGGCCAGTGCGCCCCCTGAACTCACCTCTTGATGTTCATGATCTGGGTGGTCAGCTCAGGAATCTCCAGGATCTTCTCCATCTTGGCTTTGGACTCCTTGTCAGCCCTGAGGGAGTGGGGCGGAGGGGAAGGGGCTCAGGGGAGTGTCCACACTGCCTTCGGTCGGGGCTGCAAGCGGGGGAGCTGCCAAACAGGGGCCTGAACTGAGGGCAGGGGTCTGTCCACGGCCGCTGCAGGCGGGCTGGGGGAGTGGTGGGCATGCAGGCCTGGGCTAGGCCTGAGCGGGGGGCTCATGTTCTCAGCGCCTGCACAGAGCTGCGGTCCTTCTCCCTGAGAAACTCGTCGAACAGGGCCGCATCCTTCTCCAGGAACGTCTCTGCCCGCTCCAGCTCAGCTTCCTCCTGGGCCGCCAGCCTCTCCAGTCGCTGGATCTCGCTCCGCTTCATATCCAGGGCGTACTGAGGGCAGGAGTGGCATCATGCGGGCCCCACGGGGACAGGGCGCGGGGCCCACGGGGGAGCCGGCCTACCTGGATGAGACGCATCTGCCGGTTCCGGTCCTCGTATCTGTTGATGGCGTTGGGCTCCAGCTTCTTTTCTGCAGTGAAAGGCATGAGGCATCTGGGGGTGGGCGGGCAGTGGGAGCAACCCCCCCAGGCAGTGGCCGGGGACCCGCGAGCCAGGCGGTCCTGAGGCCTGGGTCACAACAGGGACCACGACGGAGCGAGCTCCGCCTCCAGGCTGTGCAGATACAGAGCATCTCCATGGCTGGAGTCTGGCCAGGTGGGAAGTCCTTCCTTGAGTCTGACTTGAGTTGCTCTTGCTTGTAGCACCCTTCTCCCTAGAATGAGGCTCTGGACAGCCCATCCTGGAAGTTTCACCTGGCTGGATGTCATGATGAAAGGTCTATTGGCCAGGACAGTAACAGGAGGGGGTGATGAGAGAGAAAACAAGGCAGCAAGATCTCTAGTTGGGGCACCCTAAGCCTCCAGCAAGGCTTCCCAGGTGGCATTAGTGGTAAAGACTCCACCTGCCAAGGCAGGAGATGCAAGAGACACAGGTTCAATCCCTGGGTCGGGAAGATCCCCTGAAGAAGGAAATGGCACCCCACTCCAGTGTTCTTGCTGGGAAATCCCATGAACAGAGGACCCTGGTGGGCCACAGTCCATGGGGTCACAAAGAGTCGGACACAACCGAGCATCTGAGCACACGCACAAGCCTCCAGAGGCTAAGTCCATCCTGGCAGGGTTCAGCCGGGTGGGAGGAAGCTGGGGTGGGCATCAGGGCTGCCTTCTGGAGCATGAGCAGCGAGGCATCGCAGTTGGGGTCAAGGCCCCCGGGGTCTCTTTCCCGGCCTTTCTGAGAGCACGGGCTGGGGCGCCCCCGCTGTGGATGCAACTGTGGGCTCTTGGCCTTGTCCTTCACACCCGCTCCTTTCCAGAAGGACGTGCTGTGGTCCAGGAGGCCTGATTTAAGTCGAGACGCCTGGCCTGGCCGTCCTGAGCTCCTCAAGGAAGTCAGACCTGCTGGGTCCAGTCTTGCCCACTTAGATGCCCCCTGTGGCTCCCGGGTCTTAGCAATAACAGGCGGTGGAGGCAGAGATAAGACACAGGCAGAGCTCCACACTTGACATAACAAGCCTCGGTGTCAGGGGCGGAGGCTGGGGTCTCTCCATGTTCACATTCAGGGCCCCTGTAGTCCAAGGGGTCCAGGACCCTGACCTCAACTGGTTCTTTAAGCTTATTGGTTTATAGTTCATTGGTAGAACACTGATGCATATGTTTAGTACTCTAGACTTCCTTGTTTTGTCCCTCAGTCGTGTCCGACTGTTTGTGACCCCATGGACTGTAGCCCACCCACCAGGCTTGTCTGTCCACAGGATGCTCCAGGCAAAACTACTGGAGTGGGTTGCATGCCTTCCTCCAGGGGATCTTTCCAACCCAGAAATCAAACCGGGGTCTCCTCTGTTGCAGGCAAATTCTATACCATCTGAGCCACCAGGGAAGCCCTTCAGACTTCTTACCAGGTGATGAAAATAACAACAGCTCACACACACAGCTCCCTCTCACTAAATGCAGTGAGTGAAGACCTGAATCCCAGGACCCACGAGGCTAGTTATCAGCAGAAGAGGCAGCAGCAGGACACGCTGACTTGCCCAGGACAGACGAGCCGAGTGAGATGCCTCATCTGACAACAGTCAAGCCTGCGCTCACGGTGCAGGTCAGCACTCTGACTGCACGCAGCACCAGGGTTCAAAGGCTGCTGGTTGGCAGTGCATCTGGAATTGATCTTTGTGGCCTGGGAGGCAGAGGTCGGGCATGTGGTGGGCCCCCCCCCACACACACACACACACTGCACCACAACCCCGCATGGCTCAAGCCCTCTAAAAGTGCTGCTTGTACAGGAAGGGCGAAGGCGGGCCTGGGGACCAGGGCTGGGGACCGCGGCTGGGGACCACGGGGCAGGGGGGGGCGAGCTGGGGGACGGGGTGCACCTCGGGTCATGGCGAACTTCCAGGCCACCTGCTCGTGGAAGCTGCGCAGCTGCTCAGCCCGCTCCTCCTGGTCCTCCGTCTCGTCCTCCAGCTGCAGCTCACAGCGCAGGCTGGTGTGCTTGGCAGACACCTTGGACGAGTAGGTCATCTTCTCATGCACCCGCAGCTTCTTCTTCTGCTCCCGGTCCTGCGGGAGGCGGGCAGGAGGGTAGGGTCGGGTGGGGACGGACAGATCGGGCCCAGCCCCTCCCCGCTGCCTGTCCCATCAGGCGACAGGCACAGGCAGAGGCGCACACCTGGAGGGGTGTAGGGGCCTGTGCATGTGCTCTGTGCAGGGGGAAGCGCTAGGGGTGACGGGCATCTCCCTGTGGAGAATGGGGTGTAGGCAGGCAGGGCACCAGAGGAACTGGGGAACCCTGGTCAGATGCGATTCCAGTCCAGGGGTGCAGGGACACGGTCACTGCCTCATCTGTCCGAAGGTCACACTAAAACCGCATGTCTTGGGCTGTGATTTCTAAATCTGACAAACCAAGGCTCAGAGAAGCTGGATCTTCAGTTTCCAAGTTTGATAAGGAAGCTTGCTACTTACTGGGGGTGACCTGGGGCTGGGGGTCAATGGGGATCTGCAGCGCCCCAGCCCTTCACTTGGGGGGGTCTCAGGTTGGGGGGGGGGCTTTCTTCCCGGTGGCCTAGTGCCCACCCCCTCCTGCCACCCAGGCCCTGAGGATGTTGCTGGCTCGAGCCTGCATGCGGCTCCCCCTGGTCAAATCCAACATCCCACTGGTCCTGCCAGTAACAACGCCTGTTTCCCTCTAATGTGTGGTGGGCCCTGATTTGTGTGTCCTGGTACAATAAAACTGGGAAAGTGCCACCTGCGAGGATTCCAGTGGGAAAAGGTCTGCAGTTTGAAGGCACTGACTGGGAGGCTCTTCAGTGTGAGAAGGCTGGGGCTGTGCTGGGGGGGCAGGGTGGGAAGGGCGGGCAGGGGGCCCTCAAGGAAGGCAGAGGGTCCTTGAGGCTGGTCCAGGCTGGGAGAAGGAAATCCAGGCTGTGCCACTGCTGGATGAAGGGGAAGTGTGTGTCAGTGAGGGGGTGAGTGTGTGCATGTATGAGTGTGAGTGTGTCTGTGCGTGAGTGTACATGCGTGAGTGTACATGCGTGAGTGTACATGTGTGTGTGCGTGTGCATGTGTGTATGGGTGTGTGCCTGTGTGTGAATGTGCACGTGTACACGTGTGTGTGCATGTGTGTGGATGAGCATGTATGAATGTGTGTGTCTGCATGAATGTGTGAGTGTACACGGGTGTGTGTGCATGTGTGTGCGTGTATGAGTGTGTGTCTGTGCGTGAGTGTACACGTGTGTGAGTGTGTGCATGTGTGTGGGTGTGCATGTGCGTGCGTGTATGAGTGTCTGTGCATGAATGTGTGTGAGTGTACACGGGTGTGTGTGCATGTGTGGGTGAGCATGTATGAGTGTGTGTCTGCATGAATGTGTGACTGTACACGTGTGTGTGCATGTGCGTGTGTATGGGTATGTGCGTGAATGTGCATGAGTGTACACGGGTGTGTGTGCATGTGTGTGGGTGAGCATGGATGAGTGTGTGTCTGTGTGTGAGTGTGTGCGCTCATGTGTGGGGTGTGCACATGTGTCTGTGTGTTTAACAGTGTGTGAGTGTGACAGTACATGTGTGCACATGTGTGTGCATGCGTGTGCGGATGCACTGCCTCAAGCACCTCTCAGACTGGCTCAGGGTCTGTCGCCCCTCCATCCAGGCAGGAGGTGGAAGCATGACTGGCACCCCGTGGAATCCTGATCAGGTCTGGGGTAGAGCCGGAGGACCTACCTGTCCCCGAGTGTCCTTGGTCCTGGTCAGGTTGGCAGAGGGAGCCTCTGCCTGAGGAATCTCAGAGGCTGAGCCCTGAGCTGGGGGTACACAGGCAGCCCCTGAGGGAGCCTGGGACACTGGCCACGCCTGTGCCTCTGACCACGTGTCCCAGAAACATGGCCCACTGGGTGAGTCCCCTCAGCCTGGAGGGGTAAGGTCCGTCATGCTGCAGGGAAGTGGAGGGGTGGACTAGCTGGGCACATGGGGGTGCAAGAGACTCTGCTAGCGTGCAGACACAGCGTGTGCTGGGGGACAGGGCTGATCCTGGGCCTCCTAAGCACTGCACAGACACAGCTGTGTGTGTGTGCACAAGCAGTGTGTGCACATACGTGTGCATGTGTCTGGCCCCCAAGAAGTCCAGTGAGAGGGGACTGTGCAACGTTAGAGCATTCGGGGTCTCATAGGGCCTGGGGGTCAGGGAGGGTGTCAGGAGGGGATAGCGTCTATTCCAGGTTCCGCAGAAGATAAGACACGCTGGCTAAGGCTCTGGGACAGACACTCTCTGGGGGCCCCCGTGACAAAAGCCCAGGGATGGCAGTGGTGAAACTGGTACGAGAGTAGGATGAGAGACCGGGGGCCGGGCGGAGTCAAGGAGGCTTCCCAGGCGGTGTGAGCCATCGGCTGTCCTAGAGCGAGAGTGCCGGGGGACCAGCGCTCTGGCCGAGGCGGGCAGGCTCCCTCCAGATACTCACCAAGAGAGACTTGTTCCGCTCCTGTTCTCTGAGCAAGAAGAAGTCCACGTCCCCAGACATGTGGAAAGGATTCGCTGGCTGGTCAGGAACATTCTTGGACGCTGGGGAGGGAGAGGTCCCGTTGGAGAACCAGGCGCAATCTGTGCCTCCAGGGTCCCGGCGTCCCGGCCGCCCAGCGAGGGAGCGCCCACGAAAGCAGGCGCGAACGGCGGACGCTCTCTGGGATCCAGTTGTGCCTGCAGTCCGAGCCTGGACCTCCCAGCTCTATAAACTTCCCTGCCTGGTTTAGCCTGTTTAGCTTCTGTCCCTGGCATCTGAGAGACCGTGTGAACACAGACTTCCCTGTGTCTCAGATATTGCTACACTCCTGGCCCTCTGTCCTCGCGTTTCGTCTCAGGGACCCCGAGGCCATAAGGAAGAGAAGTTCCGCCTGCCCTTTGTAAGCGATGCAACCGACTGACCCTGGCGTGTGCCGCACCTGCCTGCAGGGGCGCGGAGGCCAGCACAGCGGCTGTGTCCTCAGGAGCCGCGGGAGCAGCGAGGCAGAGCGCCTGGGTGCTGGGGAGGTTGGGGCTGCCAAGGACCCCAGTCCTGTTGCCCCCACCCAGGCATAAGGGAGATGTTCCCACAGCCCAGCTCACCAGGTGTCAGAGAAAATGGAACCCAGAGGGCTCCAACCTAACGGCTTAAAAATATGGTTGCTTTCCTACTACCCTCGATTTAGAAGAAACAGGGTTCATCGTTAAAAAAATATCTTCAAATTAAAAGGAAATTTGTATGTGCTCAGTCATGTCTGACTCTTTGCGACCCCATGGACTCTGTCCGTGGGATTTCCCAGGCAAGAATACGGGAATAGATTGGCTGTTTCCTTCTTCAGGAGACGTTCCTGACCTAGGAATCGAATTAGCATCTCTTGCATTAGCAGGCAGATGCTTTACCATTGAGCGGCCAGGGAAGCCCAGGAATCATTAAACTAAGGAGACAGACAACCGAGTAGAAAAGTGGGCCGAAGGCAGGTGCTTCGTAGAGAAGAATCATCAATGCCCGTAAACACAGCTCGTCCCCCTCACTGGTCACGGGGAACACGGGATGCTAACGCATGCCCAGCGGCATGCCAGAAAGGTAACCCAGAAAGGAAGGGCCGGTGCCCAGGGCTGGAGCGGCGCGAAGTGACCGGAGCCCTCACACCTGGTGGTGGGCTGTGAGCTGGTACAGTCGCTCTGGTAGATGTTCAGTGACTTCTAAAGTTTAACATCCCAGCAGCAGTTCTAGTCCTCCTGGTACGCGCGGGGAAAACAGCCTCAGAACAGCAGATGGTGGACGAGCAGGAGGACGCGGAGCCCATCTCTCCCCACAAACGCATCGGCGATGGACGTGCACACGGAAGGGTTGTCACAGAGCACCCGCTGGACCAGCCAGGCCCTCAGACACCTCAAAGGGTCCCACGCGGCCAGCAGGACGAAAGAAGGAAGGAAGAGGATGGGCGACAGGACCTGTGCTCTGGGGGACTGAAGGGAGGGGAGCTCCTGCCGACGGCGAAGCCCCGTCCCCGGTGGGGAGATGAACAAGGACAGAAGGGGAGCGTCAGGGGCTCCGAGGGCGCCCGGCAGCCGGCCGGTGGCAGGCAGGCTGTGGCTTTCCAGTGGTCATGTGTGGATGTGAGAGCTGGACTATAAAGGTGCCCGGCAGCCGGCCGGGGGCAGGCAGGCTGTGGCTTTCCAGTGGTCATGTATGGATGTGAGAGCTGGACTATAAAGGAATCTGAGCGTGGAAGAATGGATGGTTCTGAACTGTGGTGTTGGAGAAGACCCTTGAGAGTCCCTTGGACTGCAAGGAGATCCAACCAGTCCATCCTTAAGGAAATCAGTCCTGAATATTTATTGGAAGGACTGATGCTGAAGCTGAAACTCTAATACTTCGGCCACCTGCTGCGAAGAACTGACTCATTGGAAAAGACCCTGATGCTGGGAAAGATTGAAGGTGGGAGGAGAAGGCAACAACAGAGGATGAGATGGTTGGATGGCATCACCAATTCGATGGACGTAAGTTTAAGTAAACTCCAGGAGTTGGTGATGGACAGGGAGGCCTGGTGTGCTGCAGTCCATGGGGTTGCGAAGAGTCGGACACGACTGTGTGACTGAACTGAACTGAACTGATGGGGACAGCAGACCATCATCCATCCTCGGGAGAAAGGAGGGAAACGTTCTAGATGGCAAACGGGGTAGAGGCTGTACACAGAGTTGTACACATTTATCAAAATGGATCAAACTGTAACCTGGAGGTTTGTCATTGCACTGCATAGGAATGGTACCTCAGTGAAGACAGACAGCCAAGCCATAAAGCAGACCCCTGGCCCTTAATGTCATGCTCAGCTCAATGCAAGCATCATGGGTAGAAGAAACTGGTGGGTGAACAGCTGGGATCGGCAATGCGGGATCAGGCTGAACCCAGGGCTCCCAGGTGGCTCCCAGGGAGGCAGGTGAAGGCACACAGCCCATCGGGAAGTGGGGTGTGCACACACAGGCAGACACAGGTTCTCTCAGGCACCCTGGTTAACGCTGAGCCAGAGGAAATGCAGGGCCCACAGACACAGCCTCAGTGACACCGCCAGGAAGGGAGCAGACGTACTCACCACAGGGACACGCTGTAGGGTTAATAAGACCACGTCCCCACCAGGCAAGCACAGAGGGCGAAAGGGCGCGGAGGCCGTTCTGCTCGGTTAGACAAGACTGAAGGTGCTCAGATCTCAACTGACTTTGGACGAGAACAAGTCTTCTGTGGGAAGACGTTCCTGAGACAACCGGGAAAGTCTGACGTTGGCCTGGTTATCTGCTGCTGGGCATGTGAGAAAGGTCCTGATATTTGAAAAATGCACACTGGAGGAGTGAAATAACGTCTGGAGTTTATCCTGGCAGCATCTGTAGCAACGTGGATGCAACCAGCGATGATCCCAGGAAGTGAAGTCAGAAAGAAAAAGACAGACACCTCACGCCGTCCCTCAGAAGTGGCGCCTCACATGCGCCACAGGGGCCTCCCTGGGGGTCCAGCGGCTAAGTCTCTGTGCTGCCAGTGGAGGGGGCCCAGGTCTGACCCCTGGTCAGGGAACCAGATCCCACAGGCCGCAACTAAGGGTTCACACGATGCCAACTAGAGACCCCGCACGCCACAATGAAGACAAAGCTCTCGTGTGCCCAGCTAAAACCCAGTGCAGCCAAAACAGGGCTTCCCAGGTGGCACGAGTGGTAAAGAACCCACCTTACAATGCAGGAGATACAAGCGACGCAGGTTCGATCCCTGGGTCAGGAAAATCCCCTGGAGGAGGCAATGGCAACCTACTCCAGTATTCTTGCCTGGAGAATCCCATGGACAGAGGAGCCTGGCGGGCTACAGTCCATGGGGTCGCAAAGAGTGAGATATGACTGAGTAACACTTTCACTGTACAGCACAGATAGTCAATATCCTGGGATAAACCATAATGGAAAAGAATATAAAAAAGAATGTATATATGTGTATAGCTGAGTCACTTTGCTATATAGCACAACAGGGTAAATCAACTACACTTCAAAAGAAACAACAAATTTTGAAACAGTAAAATATTCTGTCAAAGACAAAAAAAGAGAAGAAGGACAGGTGAAACAAACATGGCTAAATCTCGTCTGCTTCCGATCTGGTGATGAGCACACGAGTTCACTGACCTCCAGTCTCTACTTCTAGGCAGGTTTGGGTTTTGATAACTAACAGGAGGAGGAAGTGGGCGTGGGCAGGGTGGATGGGGAAGCCCAGCCCCAGGGCGGGAGCTTGGCCAGAGAAGGACAGGCTCAGGCAACATGCTCAGAGCTGCACACCTCTGCAGGAGGAGCAGACTGGCTTGCGGGACCGGGCTGGGGGTAGGGACAGCCAAGGAACCAGGAGGGAGTCCAGGAAGCCAAGGCATGGAGGACACAGCAGGGCCCGGAGGACAAGGCATGTGCTGCCAGATGCATCCCTTTCTATCTCCTAACAGGCGGCGACCTTGCGACTCACTGAAAAGCTACATTTCTCAGCTTCCCTTGCAGATACTGATGGCCCCATAACAGATGGAGTGTGGCAAGAAACTGTTGGTGGGGCTTCTGGGGAAGATCTTTTCCCAAGGATGGCTGAGTTAGCCCTTCCCTTTCCTCCTTCTCCCTGTCTGGAAGCAGCTGTGATGGCTGGAGCTGCCACAGCCATTTTTTGACCAGGCAACAACCTTGTGGTTGAAAGACCCGAAAGTAAAGATAGTGGAGCAGAAAGACTTAGAACCTGGTCACCTGGAAGATTTTGTAGGACTGCTTCTGATAGAGCTCCACAGAACCCTGGTCTGCCTCCCACACTCCTCATTACTGGAGGAAAACTAAATCCTACTTTGTTGCTTACGTTCCTGTTATTTCAGGTTTCAGTATCCAATTTCTAATGAAAACAGAAACTTTTCTCACTGTCCTTCCCACCAGAAGCTACATCTGAGGACATCTGGGGCCTGAGGGTGAGCACTTGCCTCCCACTGATGGGACGAGCACTCCCAGGTCCAGAATTACCTTTGCCTTTTTTCGCATGCTGCTTCTTTTCTTCAGTGACTGAAGAACTATTGTCCATGGATTCTGGGCCATGCTCTGGGGAGACACAAAAGTGACAGCCACAGCAAAAGACTCAGCAGCTTGTGAGAGCTGTGCACATGGCATCAGGCCAGGGAGACTTCAGAGGCTCCAGCCCTGGGGTCTCACCTGCCAGATGACCCTTAGCTCCCACACCTGCGATGATTATACTGACTTTGCCAGGAAGTTTTGAGGACTGAGCAAAAAACGGGCCACAAAAGTTCCAGCACACGTGCCTGACCCATGACGGCAGCTTGTGACTCCCGCTGGGCACCCCTCCCCTTTGCTCCTATGGATAGAGCAGGATGCTTTTTCACATTGGCCACAGGCTCTGAGCCTCTGACACCCGCCCAGCCAACCCTTCTGCTAGGAGCCTCCTCAGGCCTCCAGGGGCTGCAGTGGAAGACGCAGAGACCCCTTCCCTGCCGTTCCCCTGTCAGCTGACACCACGGCGCCTCCTGAGGCAGGCAGGCAACACAGCGAGAGCAGGTGGGTGGCTGCCGTCACCCGCCGGTCACTGGGTCTGTGGAGATGACCCCGCATCAGTGCTGAATTCCCCCAACGCTCCACAACTCACCACACATCCCCCAGGGGCCCTATAGGAGCCTGGAGCTCAGCCAAATCGGTGCCTCTCGCGTCCTGAGACGCGCGGCCAGGCTCTCCTCCTCCGTGCAGAGCCTGTCCGCAGCAGCACCCACGGCCCCCCGGCCCCCCGGCCCTGAGCCCTGAGCCCAGCCCGCTGTGCAGGCTTCTGGTCCCTCTTCGAGGTGCCTTTCTCGCCGCCATGGCGCTTGTCCACACGCCCTTCCTTTGTCTGGGTTCGTCCCAGCATCTCCCCCGTGTCCGCCTGTCCAGGACGGTGGGAGCTCACCCCACCCCGGGCCTCCCTGGGTCAGCTCTGGAGCAGTCCCCACAAGACTCGGGAGATGCTGCTGCTTCTCGGTAACCAAGGAAACCGAGATACAGGAGGTGGGCTTGGACAGCACAGGCACGACCCCTCCCTACCCCAAGGCCCTGGGCACTCCTGCCCTCCAGAAACTCCCATGGCCCAGGTGCCACAAGAGAAAGGCATGGGTCTATGCTCCTCGATGGGGCTGCAATGGGGGTTGGGTTTTCTCCAAAATACATCAATAAATAAAATTTGTAAGAAAAGATTTCCTAAGACTCTGGCTCCAAAGCAAGAGAAGAGGTCCAGTTTCTAAACTCCCACCAACAGACGTGGCAGGGAAGTGGTTCCAGCCTCTGTGTGGCCCTTCAGCAATCAGACAGCCCAACTTGGAGGACGATCCTTGCTGTCCATCCTGGTGTTTCCAAGTGCAACTAGCTCTGCTCGCCGCGTGAGAGCCCAGTGAAACTGAGTGACGAGAGACTTGAATCAGGGAGCCGGCAGATCGAGGAGACGGTAGCTCGCGCCTCAGAATAACCATCTCGTGGGCTCTCGAAAAGACCCTGATGCTGGGAAGGCAGGAGGAGAAGGGGATGACAGAGGCTGAGATTGTTGGATGGCATCACCGACTCGATGGACGTGAGTCTGAGCGAACTCTGGGAACCAGTGATGGACAGGGAGGCCTGGCGTGCTGCAGTCCATGGGGCTGCAGACAGTCGGACACAATTGAGTGAATGAACAACACAGTGGGGTCTGGATGCCGGTTCTCTCATAGATCTGAGACGGCAGGAGATGAGGAAGCAACGTGAACAGGCCATTAATCTTGCAAACATCTCCTAGAATGGCAAGCCTCAGGCAGGGGGATGTGTCAGTTTCTTCTTTGCCATCCATAGGTGGACAGAGTTCTGGACAAAGGCCCTTAACAGTCAGGCAGAGGGGCAGGATTCTCTGAGGCAGGCCGTTCTGTATGATTATGATAGCAAAAGTGACGGAAAGTAAGTCAAACAAACAGTTCCAACATGGAGTCAGAACTGACTTCTTCCTGCTACACTGGCACCAGCAAGCCACGCCAGGAACTCAGGCCGCCCTCCCCACTGCTGCTGGACTGGAGGCTGGAGGCTGGTAGCCACGCCACAAAATGCCAGAATCCCCCGAAATCCCCCCGCCTCGGCATTAACTTCTCTCCTGGAAGCTGGGGAGGTCCTGTCCCAGGTTCTGACAGCACCTACCTGCTGGAGAGTCATTCTGGTGGAGAGACTGACTCCCGGGTCTTCGTGCTTGGTCATAGCCCACGATGTCACCCCTTTCCTGGATATCCATTCTATTCAGTGCCGTCGTGAATGGAACTGCCCCTTAACTCCCAAGTTGGACTGTTCATGGCTGGAATATGGAAACACAACTCAAGTTTGAGTACTGACCTTGTGTTCTCCTATGCTGCTATATTCCTTTATGAGCACACAGAGCTTTCTCAGGGATTCTCCACATACAGGATCACGTCATCTGTGAGCAGAGTCTTGCTTCTTCCGTCCCCGTCTAAACACTCTAGCTGAACTCAGCATGGCATTGGAAAGCAGTGCCGGAAGGCCCTGACCCTTGGGGAAAGCTTGCAGCCTAACAGAATTTCATTGCGGGCTTTCTGTGTACCGGGTTTTGGAAAAGACAGCAGCCTTAGAGGCAAACAGAGAGCCCCCGGCCCTCAGGCAGATGACAATCTACGGGCAGGGGGAGGGGGCCAGGGCTACTAGGAGATAAAGCTGGGGAAGGAGGGTGGGGAAGGTGTGGGTGCCCCAGGAAAGCCCTGGATGGTGGGGTGGGGGGGTGGCTCACTGAGTAAGCTCGTGCGGGGGTGGGGGGCACTCTGTGCAGGGACTGCCTGGTCTGTCCGAGAAGCAGAGAGGAGAGCAGCAGGTCACGCTGCCCCAAACCCTCTGAGAGCAGGCCTGCCTCTGTGCCCTTGACCTATGCACTCCAGCACAGTGCCAGGCACCGAGCAGGCGCGCCCACACACGGCCGCCAGCCCGGGCTTTGGACAGCCCGGCTCTGCAGCTCCCCAGACTAAGGCTGGGTCACTTAAATCCATGTTCCCTAAATCACCAAATTAAAGGACCGCATCCAGCCCCACCCCTACAGTCAGCAGTGGATGGGGAAGGGACCTAACCCTAACCCTAACCAAATTAAAGGACCGCATCCAGCCCCACCCCTACAGTCAGCAGTGGATGGGGGAAGGGACCTAACCCTAACCCTAACCCTAACCCTAACTCTAAATCACCAAATTAAAGGACCGCATCCAGCCCCACCCCTACAGTCAGCAGTGGATGGGGGAAGGGACCTAACCCTAACCCTAACCCTAAATCACCAAATTAAAGGACCGCATCCAGCCCCACCCCTACAGTCAACAGTGGATGGGGGAAGGGACCTAACCCTAACCCTAAATCACCAAATTAAAGGACGGCATCCAGCCCCACCCCTACAGTCAGCAGTGGTAACCCTAACCCTAAATCACCAAATTAAAGGACCGCATCCAGCCCCACCCTACAGTCAGCAGTGGATGGGGGAAGGGACCTAACCCTAACCCTAAATCACCAAATTAAAGGACCGCATCCAGCCCCACCCCTACAGTCAGCAGTGGATGGGGGAAGGGACCTAACCCTAACCCTAACCCTAAATCACCAAATTAAAGGACCGCATCCAGCCCCACCCCTACAGTCAGCAGTGGATGGGGGAAGGGACCTAACCCTAACCCTAACCCTAACCCTAAATCACCAAATTAAAGGACCGCATCCAGCCCCACCCCTACAGTCAGCAGTGGATGGGGGAAGGGACCTAACCCTAACCCTAACCCTAACCCTAAATCACCAAATTAAAGGACCGCACCCAGCCCCACCCCTACAGTCAGCAGTGGATGGGGGAAGGGACCTAACCCTAACCCTAACCCTAAATCACCAAATTAAAGGACCGCATCCAGCCCCACCCCTACAGTCAGCAGTGGATGGGAGAAGGGACCTAACCCTAACCCTAAATCACCAAATTAAAGGACCGCATCCAGCCCCACCCCTACAGTCAGCAGCGGATGGGGGAAGGGACGCCTACATGCGGGGCGGGAGCGTCCCCAGTGCGGGAGGTGCAGACATGGGGGAGCACGCCCCCCCCCCCCCGACCAGCCTGCTCAGGTTAGACCCTGGCAGTGAGCTTCCTTCACCAGGAATGACCCCTCGCCCTGCCCAGTCTCGCCTTCAGGAGATACCACCATCCACTCAGTGATCACTCCCTCCCAATCCACCTCTGGACCCAAGAGGCTCAGGCGGGTTCTGGCCTGGATGTCAGGAGCCCCCAGAGACAGGGGGACCAGCCACAGGCCGAGTCTCCCCGAAGTAGGGGTGCTGCAGCCCTGCCCCCACCAGCCCTGCCTGGGAAGCCTGGGTTCCGCTCTGTTATGGCCAGCCCCTCTGCCAGGCCAAGCTCCCCACTGAGGTCCTCTGCCCTCAACACCAGGGCACGGACTAGCCATGTCTCTATGGAGCTGTGGCCATTTCTCCCCCCAACTCCCGCTCAAGGTGGGAGGAATGGTGCCCCAGTCACACACTGGTAGACCTGGGCTGTCTCCATCATCCCAGCAGAGCCAAACGGTCCTCCCCATGCCCACAGGGCCCCACACACGGGCCCACAGTGGCCTCTGTCTCTTCCTCCAGCACCTCACCTCATCCCCAGCTCAAGGCCTAGAACACCCTCCCCTCTGAGAATGGAGTATTTTCCGCCACATCAATAAACAAGGAAGTCACAGTCTGAAGTGACTCCTGCTCTCCAGGGCACCCAGGAAGGAAAACAATACCTGTGATCCCAGGGCGCCAGTGCCAATGGAAAAGGAAGGACACTGGCCCCAGGGAGGTGGCAGGCACATGCAAGGAATGATTTCAGCGAGCCCAGACTCTTGCATCTCCCCACACCTGGAGAAGCCCTAACTTCCTTAACCCGGGCTCTCTGGTTTTCTTTCATTAACACTAACCTTTGGCTGTTAGGGCTCCCTAACCTGGGCCCAACCTGCAGGACTTCTGCAGCCCGCCTCCTCCCTCCCCTGCTTGTCGCAGTTCTCACTGTTTCTCCCAGGCACGAAGTCCGACAAATTCACACTGAACAAAACACAACTCAACTTTTGTGTGTGCTCAGTCAGGTCTGACTCTTTGCGTCCTCGTGGACTGTAGCCTGCCAGGGTCCTCTGTCCATGAAACTCCCCAGGCGAGATTATTGGGGTGAGCCGCCATTTCCTGCTCCAGGGGATCTTCCGAACTCAGGGACTGAACCCGCACCTCCTGAGTCTCCTGCGTTAGCAGGCGGTTCTTTACCACGAGGAAGCCCAAGTATCCCCACGGAATGAAACATAATTCCGAGTCTATTGGGGTGAGCCGCTTTTTCCTGCTCCAGGGGATCTTCCAAACTCAGGGACTGAACCCGCACCTCCTGAGTCTCCTGCATTAGCAGGTGGTTCTCTACCACGAGGAAGCCCAAGTATCCCCAGGGAATGAAACATAATTCCGAACTTGTAGGTTGTGAATATTTTTTCCGTCAACAGCACCATTATGTTGCATTGTTTTGTGTGAGCGCATTTAGAGTTATTTTGTTATCTGTAAACATTTCAAAGCTATCTTTTTTCTGGGAACCCCAGTTCAACCTTTCTTCATTTTTCAGTTTACTCCGGAGCAGAGCGGATGAGAAAGAGGGAGGGTGTAAAGCACACAGCGTAAGAGGGACAGCCATGGACAGCAGCCGCCAACAGAGACTGCTGCCCACACACGTGGAAGCGCCTTTGCTGGAAGCTCTGGGTTTACAGGAGCTCAAGGTCTGATAGGCAGCAGTCTGCACAGCATCTGGGTTGATGGGGAAGAAGGCACAGGGAGCGTTTCTGTTGTGTGGCCATTGGTGTGAGTAAAGGACAGGCTGTGCATGCATTTGTGTGGATGTGTGCAAGGTGTGAGCACGGCGGGCGTCAAGCTTGGAGAGAGAGAGAACACAGCGGAGCCTCCAAGAAGGTGGAGTTTCACACGGGGGCTCTCAGCACCCTTTGGAATCAGAAATTACCAAAGCAGAGGGTGTGTGGCCAGTTCTGCCCCTCAGCCCCGCGGCCACGCCCGGGGCCACTCAGCGGGAGCCCGGGGAGGAGGTGCGGGCCTCCAGCGCGCGGGGCTGGCCAGCAGCTGAGGCTGCAGGAAGGCTGAGCGAGCCCCACCTCCACGGCGGCATCCACTGCGCCCTGTCTTGGGGTGAGCTGTGTTCCCCCCTCAAACGAATGCTTTTGAAGATCTGAAGTCCCAACGCCCGGAACCATAGCATGCAGCCCTGCTTGAAAAGAGAGTGGCTGCAGATGTAACTCTGGTGAGGTCACGCTGGGCGAGTGTGCACAGCCTTAATAAGAAGGGGAAATAACGGACACACTCGTCGAACTTGAGGATGGAGTGAAGATGAGGCAGAGACCAAGGCGGCGCTTCTGCCGATCACCACCAGAGGGCGCCAGCACACCACCGGAAGCTGCGCGCGCACAGGGAGCGGGTCCCCTCCTGCCTCAGAATGGAAGCATCCCTGCTCGGGACTCGAGGTCCCCGCAGCTGTGAAACAATAAACTCTGGGGGTTAAGCCCCAGGCTGGGGTGGGGCTTGGCTACAGCAGCCTAGGGATTACAGCATGGAGTTTCTAGGGAAGTTGGCAAAGCCTTTGATTTCTGGTCCGTGGCCTAGCTTAGAATCGCTGTCGCCTTGATTCCACCTTGAACCCGCCGCCCCAGGCCCCCTAAGGCTGCCTCTGACGCTGCGCAAGCCCTCCCCAGCCCAGCACTTACTGTTGAAAGTGACGCTCTGACTATAGGAGGCAGGATCTCCGACATCGGCGCCAAGGAGGAAGCGTGCACTGAGAAACCTGACATCCGCTCGAGGAGACTCCCAGGCTGGGGAGAGACAGGGTCTGAGCCGGGTAGGCCCAGCCCGCAGCCCGCAGCCCGCCCTCCCCCGACGACCGCTGAGAACAGCGGGCACCTGCCCAAAGCTCACCAGGAGGACACTTGCAGCTCCGACCCGCAGCGCCTCCCTCCTCTGCCCTGCTTGCTTCCAGCAGCCCAGGGCTGGTCCTGCCCGCAGAGCCGCCCACCCACCGTCAGCCCGAGCCTCGGCCCCTCCCACCCTCGCCCAGCACTCAGGCCCGCCCCTCCCCAGAAGCATCTTCCCACCACCCCATCCTCTTCCCTTTAACCAGTTTCCAAGAGCTGATGTATCCCTTTAACAACGGTCGATTACCTGATTCCCCCAGAATGTAAGCTCCCTGAGGACCGGGGCAGGCACTCATTGGCGGCTCATCAAGCGTTCCGCCCCACCATGGCGCTTGTTTTCACTATTTGCGGAGCTAGTCTGCATTCTGCAGAGGAGGAATCAAAGTGGCAAAGTGTCCAAAGTCACACAGCCAGGAAGGGCCGAGGCTGGGACTCCCGCCCGAGAGTCCTTGACTCCAAAGCTTGCACCCTTCCAGCCGCATGCTTGCTGCAGCCTCCACGAAAGGAATCGGGGTACTCCGCTTGTAGCAGGGCCGGGCCTCCCCACACCCACGTCTGGCCCGTCCGGGCGTGTGGCGAGGGTGCATGGGCCTGGATGGAAGAGGGGTTACTAGACGGCTGGCTATGCGATGAGTAAGGAACAGGGAGCCTTGCGACAGGGGCTTGGAAGGGCGCGCGAGGTGTCCGCCCCGACCCCGCCCGTGGATCCCGCCCAGGTCCCGAGCGCACCCACCGGCTCCGCACGCCGGCGCTCGCTCCGAAGCCTCTGAGTTGCTGCCCCGGGGCTCAGGGAGCCCAGGCCTTCGGTCTACGTCGCCATGGCAACCATTCTCCCAGTGGGCGGGGCTGTGACATCACAAAGGCTCCGGCCTTCCCGCCGCGCCCGCGCCGCAGGGGGGCTGCGCTGGAAGCGGACTCGCCACGCCCAACATGCGCGGGCTTCCTTCCCGGTCTGCACCCCTCTTGCCGTTTCCGTCGTTCTCCTGATTGATTTTTTCACGTGCACCACCTACCTGCCTCTTCCTGCCGAGCGAACCTTACAGCCTAGAGGGGCGGCTCTGACAATCGTGGTCCCGGGCCGCAGCATCCCACGTGCTGGGAACTAGTTACAGAAGCAAACATTCTGCAGGACCTGGGCAGCGGACCCGGCGATCTGGTCGCCGACAAGCCCACCCGGCGAAGGTGACTTCAGTGCTGACTCGGGTGGAGATCCGCCGCTCCACAGGCTGCATATGACGCATGATGAAGGCAGGGTGGCACCCCTGTCAGTAAGCAGGGAGGGGTCCGCGCTAGATCGCCGAGACTCACCACCCCCCGCCCCAACCCCCCAGTCCCTGCCAGGACCCCTATCCCCCAAAACAGCAGGAGACCCCTCCTTGAGATGTGACCATGGCCACCAGTTCTGCCCACACATCTCATCTTGGGGATTTATAGATTGACAAGGGTGGCTCAGACGTAGAGTCCGCCTGCAGTGCAGGTAGACCTGGGTTCCATCCCTGCGTTGGGGAGATCCGCTGGAGAAGGGAGTGGCTACCCACTGCAGTATTTTTGCCTAGAGAATCCCGTGGACAGGGGAGTCTGGCAAGCTACAGTCCACGGGGCCGCAAAGACTAGGACTCGACTGAGTGACTAACACACATAAGGCATTTAGGGGCCACTGGGGGCCTCTGGACAGTCTGCAGGCCAGTACTGCGGAGCCAATGAGTCCCAGCAACTCCCGGCTCTGCCCGAGGCAGGAGCAGTTCTTTGGTCTGTTCTGGATCTGCTCAAAGTGGGGAGACTCTTACAGTCCCAGTGATCCAGCTGCCAGCCTGAGCCTGTAGCCCTGCCTTCCTGGGGTCCACAGTCTATAGTCCAAGCTGTGTGACCAGTGACTGAGTAGGAAAGCACACGGTTCTGAGAGGGTTCATCTCAAGCACCATGAGTTCTCTAACTAGACTTTAGGAGTCTGGAAAATATCCATCTCAAAAGGAGAAAAGCCAACCCCTTGTTAACAACATGTGAGCTGATTTCCTCCTGAAAGAAGCTGTGACAGAGTTCTTGAGAATAGATACAGAAATCAACAGTAGCCAATTAAAAACGGAAAGGGCAGGGGGGCTCCCTGAGTCTGCAGTGGGTGGGAGCCAGCCACCCCCAGATGGTGGTGTCAGGAATGAGCCCAAAGCGGGCAGCAGGTGTGACCCTGGCCATGAGGGGGTCCTGATGTGTGCTTCTGACCTGCAGAACCTGGGTCACCTGCCTGCCTCCATGTCTGATAGGCAGGAGCCTGAGGGTCCCCCCTCTACCCTGACTGCAAGAGAGGCAGGAAGGAAGTGGGGGCTCCTAAGAAGGGGTCCCCAGCCCGGGGTGGGGGGCAGGCGTTTTCAGAGGCACAGGTGGTCCAGCAGGACAGGAGCTGGTATGTTTCTGTGGCAGCAGGTCTCAGGTCACTCCTACAAAACCGACTCTGTGCCTGGGCTTCTATTCATCCTGTTTTTGGAATGACCTTTATTCTGATGTCAAACTCCTACTGTTAGCAAACTCAGGTTCAGCTGCAGGTCGGTCAAGAAATCAACACTGAGAGACAAGTATTAGGTAACAGGAAATATGGTTTTATTGGGAAAACTGCAGTCTTGGGTAGAAGGTGGACTTATGTCCAAAAGACAACTCCTCACTCCCTGGGTTTTGCTTGGAGATCACGTAGGAGAGGGCTATGCCAGGGCAGAGGGTTGCAGGGGCCATGATCAGTGCACGGACATTCTTCTGATTGTGAGGCAACCAGGGGTCAGCATCACCAACCTTCTGGTTCCATCCGGTCTGGGGTCCACATCTTGTGGGCAGCACACAGTTAAGTTCTCCCATCGGGCAAGGGTTTCGGTGTCTGCAAAACAGCTCAAGGGGTGGGGCTCAAAATATTGTCTACAGTTCCTGAGGAAGATCTAAAGGTCCCTGACTTTGTGCTGCCCTTAATTTAATGACTAACCTCTTACTATTTTGTCTCACTTGACTGCTTTCCTTTCTCTCTGTGTTCTCTCATTTCTCTGATCACATTTATTCTTTGGCTAACGTCTTTCTACAGACAAGAGGCAGGTGGATGACACGAGTGGGGAGGTCTGTCCCAGGAAGGCCCCAGAGGGTCCTGCTTGGCTTCACTACATTTCTCAAGACTCAGCTCGGGGCTGACCTCTTGGGAGACACCCCTGGAAGAGGGCATCCTGCTGCTCTGTCCTGTCACGGCCCACATCCTCCAGGTCCTTCCGCCAGCACTGCCTAGCCCTGGCTCCTCTGGACGCCCGAGGTGTCTGGTGGGGGAGAGGCTGGAGGGCGGGGACACACTGGAGCCAGAGCATCTGTCCCCTCCCTCTGCTTTCAAGGGCTCCTCAGCTGTGGCCTCCTAGGCAGGCCTGCATGGTTCCAGCCTGGCCAGGAGCCCTGGCTAATTTCCCATGGCCCCACCACTCATTCTCATTTCGGCATCTAGTTACTTCCCTCACATGTGTAACAAATTTCCTATATTCAACTTCCTTTCCTGGAAACTCCCAGGGCTTCTGTTTTCCAGATGAGAGCCTGACCCCCCACCCACTGCTCAGAGACAGGAGACCTTGGTGACCAAGGGGACAGGCTTTGGCATCAGGCCGGGTTGGGTCCATGCTGACCCTCTCTGGCTGTGTGACATCGGACAATTTACTTTAGTGCTCTGGGTCTGTTTCTCCACCTGAAAAGTGGGACATAAGAACACCTGGGAGAGATGCTGTGTGATAGAACAGAACCCAGTACCTAGCTCAGGATGCCAGTCTGCCTCCGTCATAGTGTGGCTGGAGGGGTATCCTGTGTCATAGCGTGGCTGGAGGGGTGTCCTGGGTCACAGTGTGGCCGGGGGGGTGTCCTGCGTCATAGTGTGGTCGGAGGGGTGTCCTGACTGGAGGTCTGCAGAGCACCCCAGCAGGGTGGTCGTCATCTCCACAAGGAAGCTGACAGACAGGAAGGTGTTTGCCCACGACCACAGACCATAAGAGGCAGAACTGGGACACAAACCTGGGCAGTCTGACTGCACAGCCCAGCGCATGACCACCCCTGTGCCTCCTCCACCCCAACCACCGCCCCTGCCTGGGGAGACACGGTGCCCAGGCGGCTGGGGAGGGCCAGGTTAGGGGGTCTGCAGATGGGGATGGACGCTGTGTATTCTCAGCCAGGCAGGGTCCCTCCCTGTGCTTCTCGGCCTCAGGAGCCCTGATGTCTGGGCCTGTGTAAGTTTAGAACCCCTACCCGCCCCCCCCGGGTGCTGATCCTCTCCTGCAGAATCGACGTGGACCACGTGGGTCGCCTCCGTGGCTGCCCCAGGAGCCTGGAGGCTGACAGTGGACGCGGAAAGGAGCGGCCCCGCCGCCGGCAGGGGGCGCTCTCGGTAACTCCCACTGGGGCTGGACGGGCGCCGCCGTGCTTAGATGCCTGCCTGCCCCGGCCACTTGCATCTGGATTTCCTTTTCTCCTTCTTTCAGGTTCAGAGGTTGCAGGAAGTGCAGAAAGTCTGCCTAGCGGTGAGCCAGGGCTCTCGTGGGCCATACGGACCCTGTGCATGGCTTCCACCTCACTGGCCTGCCACACAGGACCACCTGGCTCCAGTCCTGCTGTGGTCCACACTACTGTGGGCCCATCCAGGGAGGCCACCAGGCCCTGGAAGGGAGTATGAAGCATTCCACCTGCCCTTCAGTCTCTTCCCACCCCAGGGCCCTCACCTGTCCGGGCAGTGCTTGGGCCTGGCCTGCTCTTTCCCTCACTGTCATCGGATTGCTTGCCTGACAGCGCCAATGGGCAGGTAATTTGATTGGCGCCTGGGGAGAAAACAGGGCGGCTTTTGGCATCCACATTTGGCTGCAGGAGAATGTGTTCAGAGAGCTATAGGCAAAGTGTTAGAGCCCAGGGTAGGAGTCTGGGCCGGGTTCTAGGATGCCTAGGGTCTAAACAGGGTCCTGGGAGGGCCCTGGGGGAGCAGGGACGCTGCGGAGCCTAGGGAACGGGAGTGACCCTGCGCGGCTGCGGTGCAGAGTGCGCAGTGGTGAAGGCAGTGGAGGGGGGAGGCCCACGGGCTGGGGGGGGGCGGGTGGGAACTGCCCGCCAGGTCAGGGAGGGTTGGCATGTCGTTCCCGCTGTGATGGGGGGTCTGTCATCGCTCCCGGGATCAGATTTGTTCCCGGGATGTGCCGTCCCCGAACACCCTCTGTCTGGCGGGACTCACCAGGGAAAAACCTTTTGTCCCTGGCCGCGGTGGACATTTCCCGGTGACGCAGGACGGTAAACAAACTACCCGGAGGGCCCACGACGTCAGGCGCAAACGGCGACCTTGTGGCCAGGCGAGGGACCCAGCAATAGGTAAGAGGTAAATTTGTTCAGATTCAGAGATAAACACACTCCAAGAGTGTGGGCCATCACAGAGGACCAGTGCGGTGGCCAGCCGTGGAATGTGGTGTGGTTAGTTTTAATGAGTTGGGTGATTTCATATGTTAATGAGCGGAAGGATCATTCCAACAACAGGGGAACCACCCACTCCTCGGTCTTTTGACAGTGCCTTGGAACTGTCCTGGCACCCCTGGGTGTGTCATTTAGCTTGCAGATTGAGGATCAAGATTTAGCTGAAATTGATTGTCTGTATGGCAAGCCACTCCAGTACTCTTGCCTAGAAAATCCCACGGATGGAGGAGCCTGGTAGGCTGCAGTCCATGGGATCGCTAAGGGTCGGACACGACTGAGCGACTTCACTTTAACTTTTCACTTTCACACATAGGAGAAGGAAATGGTAACCCACTCCAGTGTTCTTGCCTGGAGAATCCCAGGGACGGGGGAGCTTGGTGGTCTTCCGTCTATGGGGTCACACAGAGTTGGACACGACTGAAGTGACTTAGCAGTAGCAGTAGCAATCTTAGACCCATTTGATTTTAATCAGTTTATGTTATGCCCTTCAGTTTAATTCAGTCGGTGAGTCATGTCCGACTCTTTGCAACCCCATGGACTGCAGCACGCCAGGCCTCCCTGTCCATCACCAACTCCTGAAGTTTACTCAAACTCATATCCACTGAGTCAGTGATGCCATCCAACCATCTCATCCTCTGTCGTCCCCTTCTCCTCCCGCCTTCAATCTTTCCAAGCATCAGGGTCTTTTCCAATGAGTTAGTTGTTCGCATCAGGAGGCCAAAGTATTGGAGTTTCAGCTTCAACATCAGTC
Organism: Moschus berezovskii; assembly: GCF_049115385.1. NCBI lineage: Eukaryota > Metazoa > Chordata > Mammalia > Artiodactyla > Moschidae > Moschus > Moschus berezovskii. Next base: position 84,948 of record NC_142461.1, read on the forward strand.
CTTCCAATGAATATTCAGGACTGATTTCCTTTAGGGTGGACTGGTTGGATCTCCTTGCAGTCCAAGGGACTCTCAAGAGTCTTCTCCAACACCACAGTTCAAAAGCATCCATTTTTCAGCACTCAGTTTTATTTATAGTCCAACTCTCACATCCATACATGACCACTGGTAAAACCATAGCCTTGACGAGACGGATCTTTGTTGACAAAGTAAATGTCTCTGCTTTTTAATATGCTGTCTAGGTTGGTCATAGCTTTCCTTCCAAGGAGTAAATGTCTTTTAATTTCATGGCTGCAATCATCATCTGCAGTGATTTTGGAGCCCAGAAAAATACAGTCTGTCACTGTTTCCACTGTTTCCCCATCTATTTGCCGTGAAGTGATGGGACCGGATGCCATGATGTTAGTTTTCTGAATGCTGAGTTTTAAACCAACTTTTTCACTGTCCCCTTTCACTTTCATCAAGAGCTCTTTAGTTTTTCTTTGCTTTCTGCCATAAGGGTAGTGTTATCTGTATATCTGAAGTTATTGATATTTCTCCTGGCAATCTTGATTCCAGCTTGTGCTTCCTCCAGCCCAGCGTTTCTCATGATGTATCCTGCGTATAAGTTAAATAAGCAGTGTGACAATATGCAGCCTTGACGTACTCCTTTTCCTATTTGGAACCAGTCTGCTGTTCCGTGTACTTTGTCATTACTTCTGTTATTACCTACAGTGGGTCTATGACAATGAAATGTTTACCATTGGAGATACCCTAAGCTATTCTTATGGAGGACTAGGGGAGGAAATCAGTAACTTACAATCCCTCTGAGCAATAAGAGGATAAGGCTGATGGCTGTTTCACCAAGTTCCCAGTCTCAGGGCACAGGCTTGGATTGCTTTACGTCATGGTATCTATTCCCATCCATGGTGGACAAACCAGCAATGAATTAAGGTTACAACCCCTTAATCCTACCCAGCACTGGTCACGCTGGAGACCTTGGGGACACTCAACTGCAGTCCAGGGGTGCCAGGAAGTCAACATGATTCGAACTGTCCCAGGACCCAATTCTCAGGAGGCCAACCTCCCTCGACCTGCCCGGGGATTCAATCTCCAGGAGGCTGTCACACCTCAGCCTGCCTGGGGATCTGCACCCTGACCCAGGGACACCTGGCTCTCAGGTTGCAACAGTACTGTGTAGGATAAGCTTTAAAAAGACTCACCCCTAAGAAAGTCCACCCATGGAAGTAGAAGTAAACCTATTGGCTGTGGGACTGTGTCTCAGCAATAACTCAGGAATCGAGCGAGAACCCCATTGCCTTTCTGGAAAGTCTAAAAGAGTCTCTCCAAGTTTACCAATCTGGACTTAGACTCTTATGAGAGACAAGTGATTTTAAAGGACAAATTCTTATCCTAATGTGCATCAGACATCAGGATAAAGTTCCAACTCTACCCACTGGTACTTCTACCCGGAGGCCTAGTGCGGCCCGGCCGACTGGTCAACCCACTGGTCACTGCACCGGGAGGCCGTCTGGCCCGGCTGGCTAGTAGACTCGACAGTCCCTCCACCAGGAGGCACAGTTCGGCCCGGCCAGCTGGTCGACCCGCAGGTCAGTGCACCGGGAAGCCATCTGCCCTGGCTGGATGGTTGACCCACCAGTCCCTCCAACTGGAGGACGTGTGTGGCCCGGCTGGCTGGTCGACCCACCGGTCCCTCCAACCGGAGGCCGAGATGTGACTGGGAGCACGAGCCAGTGGCCACGGGAGAGACGTGGCAGGGGCGGTGAACAGAGCAGGTGAGGGGGGAGGTTGGGGCTCAAACAGGCGCCCTGACCCTGACCCAGACCCTGACCCTAACCCTAACCCCATGAACAGTATGTAAAGGCAAAATAATAGGGTACTGAATGAGGAACTCCCCAGGTTGGTGGGTTCCCAATATGCTACTGGAGTTCAGTGGAGAAATAAATCCATAAAGAATGATGGGATGGAGCCGAAGCAAAAATAATGCCCAGTTGTGGATGTGACTGGTGACAGAAGCAAGAGCAACATTACACAGGAACCTGGAATGTTAGGTCCATGAATCAAGGCAAATTGGAAGTGGTCAAACAGGAGATGGCAAGAGTGAACATAGACATTCTAGGAATCAGTGAACTAAAATGGACTGGAATTGGTGAATTTAACTCAGATGACCATTATATCTACTACTGTGGGCAGGAATCCCTTAGAAGAAATGGAGTAGCCATCATGGTCAACAAAAGAGTCCGAAATGCAGTACTTGGATGCAATCTCAAAAACGACAGAATGATTTCTGTTCGTTTCCAAGGCAAACCATTCAATATTACAGTAATCCAAGCCTATGCCCCTACCAATAATACTGAAGAAGCCAAAGATGAAGAGTTCTATGAAGACCTATAAGACCTTCTAGAACTAACACCCAAAAAAGATGTCCTTTTCATTATAAGGGATTGGAATGCAAAAGTAGGAACTCAAGAAACACCTGAAGTAACAGGAAAATTTGGCCTTGGACCACGGAATGAAGCAGGGCAAAGGCTAATAGAGTTTTGTCAAGAGAACGCACTGGTCAAAGCAAACACCCTCTTCCAACAACACAAGAGAAGACTCTACACATGGACATCACCAGGTGGTCAACACCAAAATCAAACTGATTATATTCTTTGCAGCCAAAGATGGAGAAGCTCTATACAGTTAACAAAAAAAAAAAAAAAAAAAAAAACGCCAAAAGCTGACTGTGGCTCAGATCATGAACTCCTTATTGCCAAATTCAGACTTAAATTCAAGAAAGTAGGGAAAACCACTAGACCATTCAGATATGACCTACATCAAATCCCTTATGATTATACAGTGGAAGTGAGAAATAGATTTAAGGGATTAGATCTGATAGATAGAATGCCTGATGAACTATGGACGGAGGTTCGTGACATTGTACAGGAGACAGGGATCAAGACCATCCCCATGGAAAAGAAATGAAAAAAAGCAAAATGGCTGTCTGAGGAGGCCTTACGAATAACTGTGAAAAGAAGACAAGCGAAAAGTAAAGGAGAAAAGGAAAGATATAAGCATTTGAATGCAGAGTTCCAAAGAATAGCAAGAAGAGATAAGAAAGCCTTCGTCAGCAATCAGTGCAAAGAAATAGAGGAAAACAATTGAAAATCAAAAGACTAGAGATCCCTTCAAGAAAATTAGAGATACCAAAGGAACATTTCACTCAAAGATGGGCTCGATAAAGGACAGATATGCTATTGACCTAACAGAAGCAGAAGATATTAAGAAGAGGTGGCAAGAATGCACAGAAGAACTGTAAAAAAAGATCTTCAGGACCAAGATAATCACGATGGTGTGATCACTCACCTAGAGCCAGACATCCTGGAATATGAAGTCAAGTGGGCCTTAGAAAGCATCACTATGAACAAAGCTAGTGGAGGTGATGGAATTCCAGTGGAGCTATTTCAAATCCTGAAAGATGATGCTGTGAAAGTGCAGCACTCAATATGCCAGCAAATTTGGAAAACTCAGCAGTGGCCACAGGACTGGAAAAGGTCAGTCTACATTCCAATCCCAAAGAAAGGCAATGCCAAAGAATGCTCAAACTACCGCACAATTTCACTCATCTCACACACTAGTAAAGTCATGCTCAAAATTCTCCAAGCCAGTCTTCAGTAATACGTGAACCCAGAACTTCCAGATGTTCAAGCTGGTTTTAGAAAAGGCAGGGGAACCAGAGATCAAATTACCAACATCTGCTGGATCATCGAAAAAGCAAGAGATTTCCAGAAAAACATCTATTTCTTCTTTATTGACTATGCCAAAGCCTTTGACTGTATGGATCACAATAAACTGTGGAAAACTCTGAAAGAGATGGGAATACCAGACCACCTGATCTGCCTCTTGAAAAACCTGTATGCAGGTCAGGAAGCAACAGTTAGAACTGGACATGGAACAACAGACTGGTTCCAAAAAGGAAAAGAAGTATGTCAAGGTTGTATATTTTTACCCTGCTTATTTACCTTATATGCAGAGTATATCATGAGGAACGCTGGGCTGGAAGAAGCGCAAGCTGGAATCAAGATTGCTGGGAGAAATATCAATAACCTCAGATATGGAGATGACACCACCCTTATGGCAGAAAGTGAAGAGGAACTCAAAGGCCTCTTGATGAAAGTGAAAGAGGAGAGGGAAAAAGTTGGCTTGAAGCTCAACATTCAGAAAACTAAGATCAAGGCATCCGGTCCCATCACTTCATGGGAAATAGATGGAGAAACAGTGGAAACAGTGTCAGACCTTATTTTTGGGGCTCCAAAATCACCGGGGATGCTGATTGTAGCCATGAAATTAAAAGATGCTTACTCCTTATAAGGAAAGTTATGATCAATCTAGATAGCATATTAAAAAGCAGAGACATTACTTTTCCAACAAAGGTCCGTCTAGTCAAGGCTATGGTTTTTCCCGTGGTCATGTATGGATGTGAGAGTTGGACTGTGAAGAAAGCTGAGCGCCGAAGAATTGGTACTTTTGAACTGTTGTGTTGAAGAAGACTCTTGAGAGTCCCTTGGACTGCAAGGAGAGCCAACCAGTCCATCCTAAAGGAGATCAGTCCTGGGTGTTCATTGGAAGGACTGATGCTAAAGCTGAAACTCCAATACTTTGGACACCTCATGTGACTAGCTGACTCACTGGAAAAGACTCTGATGCTGGGAAAGGTTGGGGGTGGGAGGAGACGGGGACGACAGAGAATGAGCTGGATGGCATCACTGACTCGATGGACATGAGTTTGAGTGAACTCCGGGAGTTGGTGATGGACAGGGAGGCCTGGCGTGCTGTGATTCATGGGGTCGCAAAGAGTCAGACACGACTGAGCGACTGAACTGAACTGAGTTCGCAGTCATTGTTCAGCTCCTCAGACGCCAGACTTCCTTGCCTGACCCCAGGGACTCCATCCCCGAGTCAGGACTGGGAGTCGGCCTGCACTCTGCGAGACTTACAAACACATTCTTAGATCAAGGCAGTCCTGCCCATGGGTGAGGGGGCTGCGGGAGTGCGTCTGAGGGGGCCGGGTACCATGTCGGGAAACCTAACCCTAACTCATCTAACCCTATCCGTAACCCTAACCCCTAACCCTAAAACCCTAACCATAACACGGTTCCCAGCTGTCTTTCCTCTCTAGGTTCTGAGGCGGCCTCTCGCTACTCCCTGACATCTTTCCTCTCTAGGCCTGACACTGCCTGTGGCCGGTCCTGACTTCTTTCCTCTCTCTGTGCCCTGAGACGGCCCCCTTCAGGTCCTGTCCACAGACCCCGTGAGCTGCCACTCGTCCACTTACGACTCCCCACCCCAGGTCCGCTTGACCGCTGCCCTCAGGGTCCTCTCCGCGGACCGCCAGGCCCCCGCCAGGTTCTCTCCGTGGTCCCTCCCCCCAGGTCCTCTTATCAACCCGCCACTGCCCCTCACTACATCCTGACCCTGGCTCACTACTCCCTGACGTCGGTCCTCACAATGGCATGTCTCTGGACCTCACTACCGCCTGACTCTGGTCCTCGCTGTGCCCTTACTCTGGACCTGACTACACTTTGATCCTGGTTCTATGTCCTGACACTTTTCCATGCAATTCCTGACACTGCTTCTCACTTTGTGCTGACACTGGTCTCACTATATCCTGACTTACTTTACTCTACACAAATACAGATCACTTCAAAACAAAGCAATTCAGAAGCAGACTCCAGATGAGATTTCCTGGAATGAACAACCACCAAAGTGGGAACCAAGATTACCCTAAGTCTGCAGAACCACAGAGTGCATGCCAGCGAGTTATCACACACTGAGTTCTTGCAACACCCCACGTGCTACTTTCCTGGTTTCCCAGATTAATTCCTTGGAGTAGGACATTTGGAACAGTCCAGGCAGGATGAAGAGAGGATCTTCCTCAAGGCAGAGTTGGCCTTGGCAATGCCTAGGGCAGTCCCTCTTCGCTGTCTGCTCCTGCCCAGGAGTTCCAATTGCCAGATGGGGTATGACTCGTTCTCAGCCTTTCCAGGCAAGAATGCCAGGTGATCTGCCCTCTCATGGCATTCTCCAACCCTCCACTCTCTTGAAAGAGGCTGGCATGGAAAAAATCTTGGAGCATCTGATCAAGTCAGAGGACCCACAGGGGCCAAACCCAAGTCAGCCCCACACTGAGCACAAAATCCGATCCCAAAACACCACCTCTGTACACCTGTGCTAAACCGAATTTCAGAGATAGAGTTTCAGGTGAAGTAGAAAAGCATAGCTTTACTGCTTTGCTAGCAAAGACGTACACAAAACTCAGTGCCCTCAAAAACTGCCCCAAAGCAGGAGGATTTGCTTAGGAGTTTTATAGCTATGGGCTTCCCGGGTAGCTCAGCTGGTACATAATCTGCATGTAACGCAGGAGACCCTGGTTCAATTCTTGGGTTGGGAAGACACCCTGGAGAAGGGGTAGGCTACCCACTTTAGTATTCTTGGGCTTCCCTGGTGGCTCAGCTGGTACAGAATCCACCTGCAGTGAGGGAGACCTGGGTTTGATCTCTGGGTTAGCAAGATCCCCTGCAGAAAGGAATGGCTACCCACTCCAGTATTCTGGTCTGGAGAATTCCATGAACTCTAGAGTTCATGGGATCACAAAGAGTCAGACTGAGCAACTTTCACTTTATAGCAATGGTCAAAGGGCAGAGTTGTTGTAAGGATTAGGGTGTGTACAGGGCCTGAACTCCCTTCATCGGACCTCAGGTGGTCTCTGGGTGAGCTTCTCTGGAATGAAGAATGCTACAGTTTTCCATTTTGCTGGAGCGGATGTTTAGTTGGGTAAAAAGTTTAGAGATATTTTTATGTGTATCCCTTTGGACAGAAACAGGACCCTGACCCAAGACAAAATACTCTTTCTTGAGTGTTCTTTCCTTCTCTCTGCATCCCTTCCATTCCCTGATTACCAGCTCTTCCAATCTGCCCTTTGGGGCTCAGGGTAGGTCATGGAGCCGGGAGTCTATTCCCAACAAAGAAACAGGGGACATGGGAAAGACTTCTGGGCCCTGGAGCCTCACAGGGTCCTGCTCGATTTCACTACCAGGCCCTGACCCTACACTAACTATGGCTCTGAGCTGTTCGTGATGACCTGAGCTTTCCCAGTCTGTCCTCGTAACTCTCTCCCTAACTAAGGCCCTGATGCTGGTTGTAACGAACACCCTAACAATATCCCTGGGACAAATGGTCTAAAGTGTCTTTTATTCAGGTCTCAAAGTTTTCTCTGAGGCCCTGACACTCTCCCTAATTAAGCCCTTAACTCTGTATTTAAGTGACGGCCTGATGCACTCCCTCACTTCAAGGCACTAAGGCCTTGAAGTCTCTACCTGAGGGGCTGATACTGTCTGTAACCAGTTTTCTGACTCTTTCTCTAACATCCTCATTTTGCCTCTAAATAACACCCTGAGATTCATCCTAATGCCCTGATGGTGTCCCTAGTAGCCCTCAATATCCCTACTTTTGCCATGATCCTATCCATAACTAAGGCCCTGAATATGTACTGAAGTAGGTCTCTGACGCTGTCCGTAACTGACACCCTGACACTAGTCACAACTGTGAACCCGACGCTAGCTCTATTAAGGTCCTGAGATGCTGCTAAGTAACAGCCTGAACTTCTTTAAGGCCCTCAAGTTATCTCTAACTGAAGCCTTGAAACTGTCTTTAGCTAAGCCCCAGACACTGTCCCTAGCTAAGGCCTGAACTATAGTTCAGGAAGGCCCTAAGCCTGTCCCTAAATCTGACACTGCCCCTAATTGAGGTCATGATACTGCCCCTTAGAGCCTAAGCTGTCACAAAATAACACCCTGATCCTATTACTAAGGCCCTGACTATGTCCCTCAGAAAGTCACTGAAGTGCATCTAACTAACAGCCTGAACTATCTCTTACTCAGGTGATGAAGTTATCTCTGAGGTCCTAACACTGTCCTTAATTAAGGACCTGTTGCTGGCCCTAACTAATGTCCTGCTGCTGAATCTGAGTCCCTGATGCTCTTCCTGTTATCTTTTGCCCTGCCAACAGAGTTATGCCAAGAGAAAACACTGGTCATAGCAAACACCCTCTTCCAACAACACAAGAGAAGACTCTACATAGGGACATGACCAGACGGTCAACACCGAAATCAGATTGATTATATCCTTTGCAGCCAAAGATGGAGAAGCTTTATACAGTCAGCAAAAACAAGAATGGGGGCTGACTGTGGCTCAGATCGTAAACTCTCTATTGCCATATTCAGATTTAAATTTAAGAAAGTAGGGAAAACCACTAGACCATTCACGTATGACCTACATCAAATCCCTTATGATTATCCAGTGGAAGTGAGAAATAGATTCAAGGGTTTAGATCTGATAGACAGAGTGCCTGAAGAACTATGGATGGGGGTTCATGACTTTATACAGAAGGCAGTGATCAAGACCATTCCCAAGAAAAAGAAATGCAAAAAGGCAAACTGGTTGTCTGAGGAGGCCTTACAAATAGCTGAGAAAAGAAGAGAAGCTAAAGGCAAAGGAGAAAGGAAAGATATACCCATTTAAATGCAAAGAATAGCAAGAAGAGATAAGAAAGACTTCCTTGGTGGTAAATGCAAAGAAATAGAGGAAAACAAAACAATGGGAAAGACTAGAGATCTTTTTAAGAAAATTAGAGATACCAAAGGAATATTTCATGCAAAAATGGGCACAATAAAGGGCAGAAATGGTATGGACCTAACAGAAGCAGAAGACATTAAGAGGAGGTGGCAAATGCCAAAGAATGTTCAAGTTCAATTCAGTTCATTTCAGTTCAGTCGCTCAGTCGTGTCCAAGTCTTTGCAGTAGTTTGAGCATTCTTTGGCGTTGCCTTTCTTTGGGACTGAAATGAAAACTGACCTTTTCCAGTCCTGTGGCCACTGCTGAGTTTTCCAAATTTGCTGACATATCGAGTGCAGCTCTTTCACAGCATCATCGTTTAGGATTTGAAATAGCTCAGCTGGAATTCCATCACAATTGCACTCAACTCACATGCTAGCAAAGTAATGCTAAAATTCTCTAAGCCAGCCTTCAACAGTATATGAACCATGAATGTCTAGATGTTTAAGCTGAATTTGGAATAGGTAGAGGAACCAGAGATCAAATTGCCAACATCTGTTGGATCATCAAAAAAGAGAGTTCCAGAAAAATATCTACTTCTGCTTTATTGACTACACCAAAGCCTTTGACTGTGTGGATCACAACAAACTGTGGAAAATTCTTAAACAGATGGCAATACCAGACCATCTGACCTGCCTCCTGAGAAATCTGTATGCAGGTCAAGAATCAAGAGTTAGCACTGGACATGGAACAACATCCAAATCAGGAAAGGAGTATGTCAGGGTTGTATATCGTCACCCGGCTTATTTAACTTCTATGCAGAGTATATCATGCAAAATGCCAGGTTGGATGAAGTACAAGCTGGAATCAAGATTGCTGGGAGAAATAACAACAACCTTGGATACACAATGACACCAGCCTTATGGCAGAAAACAAAGAACTAAAGAGCCTCTTGATGAATGTGAAGGAGGAGAGTGAAAAAGTTGGCTTAAAACTCAACATTCAGAAAACTAGGATCATGGCATCCGGTCCCATCACTTCATGGCAAATACATGGGGAAACAATGGAAATAGTGAGAGACTTTATTTTCTTGTACTCCAAAATCACTGCACATGGCGACTGCAGCCATGAAATTCAAAGACACTTGCTCCTTGGAAGAAAAGCTATGACCAAACTAGACAGAATATTAAAAAGCAGAGACATTAGTTTGCTGACCAAGGACCATCTAGTCAAAGCTATGGCTTTTCCAGTAGTCATGTATGGATGTGAGAATTGGACTATAAAGAAAACTGAGTGCTGAAAAATTGATGCTTTTGAACTGTGGTGTTGGAGAAGACTCTTGAGAGTCCCTTGGACTGCAAGAAGAGTCAACCAGTCCATCCTAAAGGAAATCAGTCCTGAATAGTCACTGGAAGGGCAGATGCTGAAGTTGAAACTCCAATACTTTGGCCACCTGTTACAAAGAACTGACTCATTTGAAAAGACCCTGATGCTGGGAAAGATTGAAGGCAGGAGAAGAAGGGGATGATAGAGGATGAGATGGTTGGATGGCATCACTGACTCGATGGACATGAGTTTGAGCAAGCTCTGGGAGTTGGTAATGAATAGGGAAGCCTGGCCTGCTGCAGTCCATGGGGTCACAAAGTGGTGGACACGACTGAGCGACTGAACTGAACTAAACTCTTCCTAAGGTCTTGATGATGACTCTACCTAAGGCCCAGACACTGTCATTAATAACCTAATTCTTTCCCTATATAACACCCTAATTGTGGCCCTAACTCATAACCTGAAAATGGCCCTATTTCTCTGATCCTATTCCTTCATAAGGTCAAGAACCTCCTCCTCACAAAGGCCCTGACACTGTCAATAATAATGACCTGACTTTTCCCTTAAGTAACACCCTGATTTTGTCACTAACTAATGCCCTGACGCTGGTTCTAACTACAGCCCTGACGTTGGTCCTATTGAAATCCCTGAGATATCCCTAAGGAAAAACCTTAACTGAACACTTGACACTGTCCCTAGCTTAGGTCTTGATCCCTTATAGTGTATGCTGTCACTAAATAGCCCTGAATATGTCCCTAATAAAGTCTCCGAAGTGTCCCTAATGAACAGCCTTAACTGACTCTTGCTAAGGCCATCAAGTTATCTCTGAGATCCTGACACTGTGTCTAAGGCCCTGATGCTGGCTCTAACTAATGGCCTGACGCGGACCCTTACTAAGTCCTTGCCTAGGAGTTTTCCCAGGCTGCTGGACAGCTTTCTGGTTTCCTCATCTCTTGCCAGCTGCCTGCCATTGGCCAATCTAAGATTCTGTGATGCAGTGATCCCACATAGGATGTGCCTGAGGAGGCTTACCTACCGGAGGACGGTCATGGCCATTCCACCCTCCAAGAGACAGTGGCTCAGGGTGGGAATCTCTCAGCCAGTGTCTGACCTCAGGTTCTATGTCCCTATTGGTTGTAAAACCCTTGGAGTTACTTCAGTAACATTTTTTAATGGATCTCCCCCTTGGCATATTTATAAGAAAATTTTTTACCGAATTAAAATTCAGGAACAACATTATTAGAATGAGCAGGAAGACAAAGGATGCCCCCAGTGATCTATTACTTGGAGGATTTTACAGTTCTCATGAGAAAACACACTCTCGTCACCCTCGAGGCATCAGCACGAGGTAGGAATCATCTGCATTCTTTATTTATCCCTATGAATCTTTCAGAACCTGTCCTTCAGGAGAAATCTCTGGGATCTTCAGGAACTGTGAGTGGCGATGTCAGGTAACTCTGAGACTGAAAAGCAAGAGGAAAAGAAGGGTGAGGAGATGAGACTTCTTGATGGATAAGCAGGGGCGTCCACGTTCAAAGTCAACCTGCGAGTCTGAGTTAGTACCCAGTGAAAGCAAGGACCACCAGGACCCCCCGCCCACTGGCCTCGTCACGTGGTGTGGGGACCGGAGACACTCGACCTGCCCTGGCCACTTCCAGAGAGATGAAGAAGGTGGGAGAACACCACGGGGGCCACACTGGGAAAAGTCACCGCTATGAAGTAAGATGCACTTTTCAAGAAAATGAAGGATGATCCCTTGGTTCTCAAAGACTTGCAACGATTCTGTGTTCTTCTGGAGACATGTTGAAGCCTCCAGTCTTTGAGGGCAGTGATGAGAAGGAGCGGGGCTCCAAACCATCCTGCACTCACTCCTTGAGGATGCTGAGGATGACCAGTGTCCAGCCCAAGGGTGCTGTGGGGCCTGAAACCCCCTTATCACCTGGGATTGGAGGGGCCCCACGGGCACCCCCCTGGGCCAGCGGGGTCTCGGCTTGTAGGCTACAGACCTTTATCAGGTACGTGATCTGCAAACATCTTGTGCCATTTTGGTGGCGGATCTTTTCCCTGACTCCTTTTGTGCACAACTTCTGTTGTGAAGAAGTCTGATTCATCTCTTTTGTCTTCTGTTGCTTGTGGGTTTGGTAGCAGATCTAAGATATCATGGCCAAATCCAAAGTCATGAAGTTTTTCTCATGTTTTCTTCCATGGGGTGTGTAATTCTGGTTCTTACATCCAGGCCTTTGATCCATTCTGAGTTGATTTTGTATAGCGAGGGAAGTAGGGGTCCAACTTTGTTCTTTTGCATGTGGGATCTGGTTGTCCCAGCACCTGTACTAATTGTTGGGGTAAAATATTTGCAAATGATGCCACCAAAAAGGTCTGATTTCCAAAATACACAAACAGCACATGCATCTCAAAAAAAAAAAAAAATTTAAATGGGCAGGTCTAAATAGGCATTTCTCCAAAGAAAACATATAGATGATCAACAGGCACATAAAACGACACTTCACACTGCTAACCATTAAAGCAATGCTAGTCGTCAGAATGGCATCGAGAAAATATCTACAAATAACAAATGCTGGTGAGCGGGTGGAGAAAATGAAATCTCCCACACTGTGGGTGGGAACTGACGCAGACACTGTGGAAAACAGTATGGAGGATCCTCAAAAAACTAAAAAGTTGCCATAGGAATTAGCAATCCCACTCCTGGGCATATATCCAGACAAAGCTATAATTCGAAAAGACACATTCACCACTCTGTTCACAGCAGCACTATTCACAACAGCAAAGATGTGAACCTACCTGTCCAACAACTGACGAATGTATAAAGACGAGTGTGTGTGGCTGTGGTGTGTGTGTGTGTGTATATACACACACGCAGTCCATGGGGTCGCAGAGTCGGACACGACTGAGCGACTCCACTTCACTTCATATATATATTTAAGTATCTCCCATGCATACACGAGGTACATACATTATTTGTGCAACTACGTGAAAGTAATTGATATCATTAAACTGCATACTTAAAATGAATTAAATGGCTAATGCCACGTTTTGTATTTTTAATGACAATGAGAAAAAAAGTGCAGTGGTCATAATTGTTACAAAATAAATTAAATTAAAAACATCCTTAGTGAGAAAAGACATACCATAAAAGGCCACACAGATACCATATTCATCTCGTCTGTTTAAACCCATCAAGGCTGTCCAAATGAGGGGAAAACTCAGTACTGGTTCCAGGAAAAGAAAACTGGATCAGGATGGAAAAAGGTATCTTCACACAGTTGGGGCAGCAGGTGAAAGTGGACGTGGGCCTGTGTATTAAACTATGACACAGAACTCATGATTTCCTCACGGGGTCTAGGTATTGGTTCCTCAGGGGAGTGTCACTGTTTTGGGTAAAACACACTTAACATTTTGTGTGAATTTGCAAATATGAGTACGTTTTGCCATTATTAAAAGCTTTCTGTACATTTTAAAATTAGTGGAAAGTGAGTTACTTTTCAAAACAACCATGACAACACCATTCAAGAAATCAGGTAAGACAGGCATCAGACTTTGTTATAGAAGCCAAGACTTACCAGACCAAGTTCAACCAAAGTTGTGACACTTATTTCCCTTGTAGGAGTTCATATGGTATTAGTATTAAGAGGCATCGTGGGAAAAAGGTGTTCAGTTCAGTTCAGTCACTCAGTCGTGTCTGACTCTCCGCGACCCCATGAATCACAGCACGCCAGGCCTCCCTGTCCATCACCAACTCCCGGAGTTCACTCAAACTCATGTCCATTGAGTCGGTGATGCCATCCACCCATCTCATCCTCTGTCATCCCCTTCTCCTTCCGCCCCCAATCCCTCCCAGCATCAGACTCTTTTCCAGTGAGTCAACTCGTTGCATGAGGTGGCCAAAGTATTGCAGTTTCAGCTTTAGCATCAGTCCTTCCAATGAACACCCAGGATTGATCTCCTTTAGAATAGACTGGTTGGATCTCCTTGCAGTCCAAGGGACTCTCAAGAGTCTTCTCCAGCACCACAGTTCAAAAACATCAATTCTTCGGCGCTCAGCTTTCTTCACAGTCCAACTCTCACATCCATACATGACCACTGGAAAAACCATAGCCTTGACTAGTAGCCACTAAGTCGTGGGTCCTGTGGATGATCTGGATTGTAGGAGAAACAGTGAGATTTTAGTTTCACAATCTTTTATATTATTTTAAAAGTTTTTTTTTAATAAAGTTTCACAATCTTTTACATTATTTAAAAGATAAATTCAGCACAAAAAATGGAATACACACAAATCAATATTGTTTCTATCCATGAATAACAAACTATCAAAAAGAGTAAGAAAACAATCCCACTCACAATTCAATAAAAAAACTATCTAGGAATAAATTTAACTAAAGACATAAAAGACCTATAATCAGAAAACTATAGGGCATTGATAAAGAAATTAAAAACAGAAAAGAAAAATATCCTATGCTCATGCATCAGGAAAAATATTTTTAAAATATTTTCTACTGAGCCCAAGAAGCCAGGTTTCTTACCACTGGAGTGGGAAGTTACAGGCAGACAAAGGGAGGTTACAATAGCTGTGTCTTAACAGATCAGGTTGGAGACATAATTATAAACTATCTTTAGCTTAATACAGAAACACATAGCTCTCTGTGAAAATCTTCATAACTGTGTGTGTGCATAATCTGGGATACATGCATATGTATTTTCATGCATTGTCTACTGAGAATAGTAAGTTCCCACATGCAAGTTTTTATTACCATTCTCTAATAAAAAGGAACAAAGGCTCTTTAAATATGTGGCTGATACTAGGACTGAGGCAGTAAATATGGAAAGCAAAATAATCTTAAAATATGAGAAAGAAGTACCAAAAAACCCCACAAAAGCTGAATTATGTAAAATAAAAACAGGAGAACATGGAAAAAGCTCTCAATAGCCAAAGCAAGAATAAACTAAGCAGTCTAATAACGTAGTGCTGGACTATAACAAAAAGTTTAAATTTTCATGTGTCCAAACTGGTTTCCAAAAAAAGTTACATAGGTTTTATGAGAAGTGTTGAATAAAAATCTCTATGCGGAAAGAGTCTAAAGAATTTACACAGACACTCAGCTGTCCATCAAATATGTGAAGCTAACTTCCCTCTCCTCAAGTGTGGGTCCTGCATTATGACTTCCTCCTAAATAAGGTACACAGGATGGACATGGGGAAAATCAACAATAAAGACAAATGACAAATGTTGGCAAAAATGTACAGAAATTGGAACTCAAACTTTACTTGTGGAGATGTAAAATAGTGCGATAATGTGTGTAAAACTTCAGCATTTTCTCAAAACTATAGAAATGTAATTATCATATGTTTTGGAAGCTCCACTCCTAAACATACATACAAGAATTTAAAACAGATGTTCAAACATAAAGTTGTACACCAATATTCATAGCAGCACTGTTCTCAACAGCCCAAGGTAAAAACAATGAAAATGTCCACCAACAGGTGAATGAAGAAGCAAAATAAGGTATATTCATCCATAAGATGCATTACTCTGCCATATAAAGGCATATAGTAATATACGCCACATAGTAAAATAGAGCCACAGATGCAGAAAACAGTAGGGGGCTCCCCAAAAACAAACACAGAGTTATCAAAGAATCCATTGTTATGCCCTGAGTCCGGTCCCCCCATACTGGTAGAATAAGACACTCGCAGCAATGCAAAGGCAAGAATGGGGTTTATTTCTAGCTCGAGCTAGGGCTCATGCCTCCTCCAGCGCAGTGGAGTGGGACAAGAGCCCTGAGCCCAGGTCACAGCCGTTTTTATAGTTCCAGGTTACATAAGCACTTATTTCTGTTCAAAAGATCAAGCTGGCAGAAGCTCATTGGCCAGTTCATGCACGCGCGGAAGCTCATTGGCCAGTTTATACGCGCGCGGGGTTTTCTCTGGGGGATTTCCCTTTTTTTTCTGATTGGCCCAATTTTGGCGCCGGCGGGATTTTTCTAGGGAGGAGTTTCTTAATTTTGGTGCCAGCGGGATCTTCTTAGGGAGGAGTTTCTGTGAACTTAGCCTCCACCCTGTCTCCAGGAAATTGAAACTTAGGCCTAAGCAAGGTCTCAGGCCTATCCTGGCTACTCAGATGTTAGGGCTCCTAACATCTCCCCCCTTTTCTGTTGTTCAAACGGAGGAATCTTCCTCCGTGGGTAGAGTTTGATCCAGGGATCTTTATACAGCCTTACTCAAAACAATTCTAGGAATCTTTACTTAAAAACAACCTTATCTAAAATGGAGTAACTGGTTTTACGAGCAGCAAGCAAAGTACAGAAGCAAAAATGCATTACAGAAGCATTAAGTTCTACATTAGGTTACAGCGTCTAATCTGAAATCACACCCATAATATCATTTTTCAGGATATCTGGGAAATAGTTATTTCCCAGGATGTCTGAACCATAGCTACTCTATTTTGACTTTTAATTGTAAAAAAAAAAAAATTTTTTTTAATAGCCAAAGCAGATGTCACCATTAATGACGTCGGTGTTTTTCTAGGTATGAGAAGATGCAAGAATTGGAACTCATAAAACCTTTTTCTGAAAATATCTGACTATCTGAAGGCCTGTTCTGCCAGTTTTTTCAGAGCACAGAGTGCCTCATTCCTGATTTTCACCCTGAACTTCTTTCAGGGGGTGTTGAAGGTCAGCAGCTTGCAATGGTCATGACATAATCTTTGTAGAGGCAGCTGGCAAGTACCAACTTCCAGTCAGCAGGGTCCCTTCATAGCCACATATCTGACCATGTGACACCATTTTATGGCCATTGTGTCCCGCGTTGCTGGGAAGGCTCGTTCCCAAGTCTAGGGAAGCGATGGGCCACTCAGTGTGCTAAAATTGGACCAGGCCTTGCAAGTAGCAAAAGTCTCTGGACCACTGTCTTACTAGCCTCCTGGTCCAGGAAAATATTCCCTCTTGTTGCTTTTTCTCATACCCAGAGTCACATTATTACAATTATTGATCTCATATGGAACTGCATATCAGCATTATATCACAGGCTCAATGAAACAAGTGACATAGAAAATAATATAGCCATAGCTAGCAGTTAAGAGTAAAATAAGAATTATAAGTCAAGAATTTTTCTTAGATAAAGCCTGGTATACCCCAAGTCACCTGACTTCATTTGTTAAATGACTATAGCCTGGTGTTAATCTCCTGGTTGTACATTATGGAGCATCTGACCTTTATCTGAAGATTGGTTACTGAGATAAGCCTTAGAAACTAACCTAGAGTGTCCTTTTTAATAACTTAATTAAATCTTTTAGCAGTATCACATAACAAGGAACTGTTTCAGCAGTGAGTCTTAGTAAACACTAGACATTAACAAAACTAGAAACTTAATTTAACAATTTACAAACTTAATATTCCATGATTTTTCATTATGGAGGCATTAACCCTGTAGCCAGGAAGGCTTTAACCCATCAAATAAAAATTGAGGTTTGTCAGGGAGCTGGGAAAAGCCAAGCAGCCATCTTGGATTTCCCATAACCCTGACTGATTTCCAGCTATTTTTTTTAATTTTCCAATTTAGAAGCAGACTGTTGCCATGGTTTAAGGACATTAGGATGGCACAAGTCTAACAGTTTTTGTATAAGCAGAATGAGCTTTTACATGTCTACAAACCTGACAACTGGATTAATTTCTAAAACTAGCATAGGATCAGGCCTATGGTAGAAAAGCGTTTGATTTATATGCAGAGGTCTAAGAAGTCAAGAAAACATTATAAATGATCATACGAATCAGGTCCAGCATCTTGGGCAAGCTGTCTACCTCTGATGTCGTCTTCTCATCCTGGTGTAGTGTAGTTTCTTCTGAAAAAAGTCCTTCCATCCAGGTTGGAGACAGTCCCTTAAATTATGTCTTTTTCTAGTCCTGGTTGCAGGTCATGAGGCATCTGATCTTCATCCAAAGGTAGATCACTGAGACAAGCTTCAGAAACAAACCTAGGGTGCTCTTCAAGAACTCAACCAAATCCTATATTAATATCACATAACAGCAAAGATCCATTCAGGAAATGATTCTTAGTAGATACAGACTTCCATTACAAACTGGGATTTAACACTCATTGAAACATCATTTTTTTCCCTAAAATTACTCTCATTTTTATCAAATATAACCAAATTAAGACTTGTTTACAAAATAAATCTGTTGTTAATAAACTTGACCTGATTATTTATATAACCATAGACTTTTCTTTTCTTTTTTTTTTTTTTTGCTGAAACTTTTATGGAGTCTCAAACTTAACTTTAAAACCTTTCAGGGTTAGAGAAAGTCATCTCAAAGGCTTATCACAGATTTTGCTTAACAGATGTGAGTGAATGCCTCCCTTTCTTAAGGTCTCCCAAACTGAGATAACCTTCTTAGTTTATCTGATAAAGTTACTGGAAGCCTAAGAGTTTCCAGTCTCTAAAGGGGTCAGACAGAGAAAAATGTTAAATGCTTCAATTTGTCTATTAAATACCATTTTACCAAATTACTATTAAGTCATAATTAGTTTGAGGGGAAGGTTTCCTAAAATCTGGAAAACACAGATTCAAACCAGTAATTTTTCAGAAACCATAAAAGTTATAAGCATATTTGCCAGTTCATTCGGTCCTTTTGTTAACCTTTGTACAGTCATCAGGTTTCTCACTAGAATCTTTTAATTTCTTACCCAGTTCAGAAACTTGTATTTATCCAAAAGTCCTTTTTATAAATCTTCTGGAAGAGGAAGCATTTTCACAAGAAATCTGGTTAGTGCTGTGACAACACATTAAGATAGTAATCAGAATTATGGCAACATTTTACCTGAATATATCAGAATTTATATATAAATTGTTTCTAGAATATCTGTATTAGTAACATTTACCATACAATATACCCGAGACTTATTATTCACTTGACAGTACTTCCCATGTAATTTAACATGGAAGTTGAACCCAATTAGTGTTAATATCTCCCTTTGGGATGTTTCAGGGCCCTCTGAAGCATCCCAAATGCAGCTAGAAGCCAAAGTGCTTCATCAGATTGATTTAGGAAGTTTCGTCAACAAATATCAGAAAGGTTTAGAGCACTCAGTCAGATGGGATTATAGGTCACTGAAACAATAGCTATTCACTCAGCCATAGCAACAATATAGGATTTCAGAGGCAAATATAGAACAGACCATTTAAGAGGCAAATAATCTTAAATCTATTGTCAAATGCAGTTTAACATCTCAAGAAAACGTTTATTTATACACAAAACTCTTTCCTTGGGGTCCACTTTCCACAAAACCATTTTATCACTTTCTGTACCCATTTGTTCTCCCATCCTGAAACAGCCAACTGTAAGTCAGACCTACTACCTTTTCCTTCATAAAATGTAACTTCATTATTCATACCTTCTTTACTGAACACACACATCTTACTTCCCTTAAGCAACCAAGAATTGACCTTTATATTATTAGCATTCTATAGATTGGTGAACATAAATACCAGTGATAACTTAAAAAATTTTAGCAAACATCTCAGGATGGCATCAAACATTATTTGTTAATAGTCTAAAATCTTTAGTTTTTCTGTAAGTTAGTATTCAGTAGTGAATGTTTCAGAATTTTATTTTATTTGGAAATGACCTAGCTATTCAATAAACTTTTGTTACTTAATTTAGCACAACCTTAGAAATTCAGGTTACCAAAATCTAGAGAAACTGTTTTAGACAGACATTTTTAATCTTAATAGAGTTTATCTAAAAGCTCATGTCTCATTTACATTTCTTAGAAGTTTTTTTTTCACTCAGGGTAATTTCTTTGTCGACAAACTTGTAACAGATATGATATTTAATTTATATTGAACCTAGGTGCAATGAAAATATTCCACTTAATGTTAATTACTCTAAGACATGTCTATATTAGATAGATCAACAAACATTAATATCAGGTATTTAATACTGAATATTTTCCACTTTACTTGAACCTGGAATTTATTAATTTAGAATTATCTGATTTGTAAGCGCTTACCCTTTAAGCCAATTAAATAGAGCTCATTTACAAATTAACTTCAAAAATATTACTCAGAGACAAAGACATACCAAGACATATTAAGACAGACACAGTGTGAGTCTTTAGTCATGAATTAGACATTACAATATAAAATTTACTAGTTTATAAAACAGTTGGACCGATTCTATAGGGGGTCGGCAGAGGGACCCCATAAACAATAAAAGGGCATAAGGAAGGAGAGTCACCCAGTCCCCGCCAGCCTCTATTGCCAATTTTGCCAATGTTTCCTTTAGGGTCCGATTCATCCTTTTTACTTGACCCGAGCTCTGGGGATTGTATTCGCAGCGTAATTTTCATTTAATCTCCTTAGCCAAAACCAATCCCTGAACAACTTTATCTTAGCCAAATTCCTTGGTCTCTGGGCAGCTGCTCGGAGGCCTGCCATAACAGTCTGGCGGTACACTCGGAGATGCTCCCTACCTTCTGCGCGCTCAAAGTCCCACTGGGGCCGGGTCAATGGAAATCCCTCATCAATTAGGTTCGGCTGCAGGGTGAGCCTCCCGTCCACACCCCGGACATGTTTCCGAGCTTCCGATAGAATCCGCTCCCATTCTTCCGTGGTGAAGAGCACCTGTAACAGCTACTGACAGTCATCCCAGGTGGGATTATGGGTGAAAAGGATAGAAACAAAAGGCTTTATCCATGCTGGTGGATTTTCCACCAGATCTTGCCAGACCAGGATATAGGGCATCTGGTCCGGGTGGCTGGAAGGGCCAGGCGTGAGAACCTTCCCCCAACAGCCCGGATGGTGGGCAGGCTGAAGGTTCCCTCTCTCGGCCACCCGACATTAAAAGTGGGCCACTCTGAGGAGCAGTGTGTCACCAGCTTATTCCTCTTCACTAGCAGAGACAAGTCTCGCGCCCTAGATTTAAAGTCAGAGAAATGATCCATCATGAGGGAGAGCAGGGTAGAGCTTCCTTGACCCATGACCACAGAATAGATTACGGCAGAGAACAGACACAGGAGACAGAGACCATGCCGGCACACACGAAAACAGGACAAACTGAGGACAGACAAACGTCAGCCGAAAACACACTACTAGGTCTCTGAGACCTCTGAGGCTTCCTGCAGTTTAAAGTAACCTTACCGAAGGGTGTCCACTGCCCAACCAGATTCCGGATCGGGAGAGACCTCCTCTCTCCCGCAGAGCCAGCTGCCTTCCAGCGCGAATGCTGGGCCTTGGTCTTATGCCGGCTACGGCGACCAATTCGCCCCTGAACAGACCTTGCAAATCCAGCTGCCTTCCAGCGCGAATGCTGGGCCTTGGCCTTACGCTGGCTATGGCGACCAATTCGCCCCTGAACAGACCTGGCAGATCCAGCTGCCTTCCAGCGCGAATGCTGGGCCTTGGCCTTACGCTGGCTATGGCGACCAATTCGCTCCTGAACAGACCTGGCAGATCCAGCTGCCTTCCAGCGCGAATGCTGGGCCTTGGCCTTACACTGGCTATGGCGACCAATTCGCCCCTGAACAGACCTGGCAGATCCAGCTGCCTTCCAGCGCGAATGCTGGGCCTCGGCCTTATGCTGGCTACGGCGATCGCCCCTGAACAGACCTTGCACCGGTGCTATAATCAGCCCTCCTCCGGGCTGATGAACCCCTTCTGCCGGGAGAGCGTTATTCTCCCCAGTCAGAGGGATCCCGGACGAGCCCCCAAATGTTATGCCCTGAGTCCGGTCCCCCCGTACTGGTAGAATAAGACACTCGCAGCAATGCAAAGGCAAGAATGGGGTTTATTTCTAGCTCGAGCTAGGGCTCATGCCTCCTCCAGCGCAGTGGAGTGGGACAAGAGCCCTGAGCCCAGGTCACAGCCGTTTTTATAGTTCCAGGTTACATAAGCACCTATTTCTATTCAAAAGATCAAGCTGGCAGAAGCTCATTGGCCAGTTCATGCACGCGCGGAAGCTCATTGGCCAGTTTATATGCGCACGGGGTTTTCTCTGGGGGATTTCCCTTTTTTTTCTGATTGGCCCAATTTTGGCGCCGGCGGGATTTTTCTAGGGAGGAGTTTCTTAATTTTGGTGCCAGCAAGATCTTCTTAGGGAGGAGTTTCTGTGAACTTAGCCTCCACCCTGTCTCCAGGAAGTTGAAACTTAGGCCTAAGCAAGGTCTCAGGCCTATCC
Source organism: Moschus berezovskii (assembly GCF_049115385.1). Classification (NCBI taxonomy): domain Eukaryota; kingdom Metazoa; phylum Chordata; class Mammalia; order Artiodactyla; family Moschidae; genus Moschus; species Moschus berezovskii. Next base: position 107,057 of record NC_142461.1, read on the forward strand.
TGGCTACTCAGATGTTAGGGCTCCTAACACCATCAATTTCGGTCTAGGAAATACACCCAAAATATTTAAAACCAAGAACGGGAACAGATATTCGTATTCCATATTCACAGCAGCATTATTCACAGTAGCTAAAAGGTGGAAGCAACACAGCATTCAACAGATGAGTGGATAAGCACAGTGTAGTATATACACAATGGAAAATGTTTCAACCTTTAAAAACAAGATAACTCTCACACATGCTCTAATGTGAATGAACCTTCAAGTCATCATGTGAAGTGAAACAAGGCCGACACAAAAGGAAAAATGTTCCATGATTCCACTAGTACGAGATATCCATATAAGACAAATTTCAAATAGAATAAGGTAGCCAGGGATTGAGGGTGGTGAGTGTTTAATAGTTACAGCGTCATTTCAGGAAAAGGAAAAGATTCTGGAGATAAATGGTGAGGATACTTTTACAACGTGAGTGCAGTTAATGCTATAGAAGTGCATACTTAAAATGACTCAAATGATAAATATTATATGCTTGTAATCACAATTAAAAAATGATACAGGTTACAACATGGAAAAGCACTGAAAACATCCTCAGTGAAAGAAGCCACACAGAAAAACCCATGCAGATCATAGTCATCTTGTCACTTTAAATCCACGCAAGTTTCTGACCTGAGGGAAAGCCCCAGTGGTCCCAGAAAAAGAAAAGTGCATTAGAATGCAGAAAGACATCTGCACAAAGTTTGGGCAGCAGATGCAAGTTGAAGTGGTCCTATGGATAGGATTGTGAGAGGATAACAAGCAGGAAGGCCAGGGGTCTCCAAACGGAGGAAATACCCTGCAAGCCTCAGACATTTTTATCTCTTTTAAGCGGCAGGAGGAAACAAACTAGCGATATTTTTTTCTTCTCTATACAAATTTAAAAGGAAGTTTTTACTATGTTGAAAAAATGACACCTGGTTTCACCTGAAGCTAACTATTCTCAAATCTTGAGTTAAACAATCCATTTTTCTTATGGAAATGTTGGTCTTAAGCTATGCTAATGTACTACGCATTTACCCCAGACTCTATCTTCAAGTCGGTTCCGCCAAATGGCTCTGAACTTACTTGACAAACATGTATGTTATACTCAGATATTGTTCCCTTAACCTATGTAAAATGAAACTATTTGTATGGTAATCTGCCCTTCTATAGGATTTCAAGTTAGTCATTTTATGACACAAGATGAATCGTCCCATGTCAAAATTATCCCAAAATGCATCTTGCGGGTGAGGGGCCTGGTGCCATTCTGAGCCTTAAGACATTCCTTTCTTTCATTAACAGACTGCTAGTGACAATATAGAAATCTGTATGCAGTTCAGGAAGCAACAGTTATATCTGGACATGGAACAACAGACTGGTTCCAAATAGGAAAAGGAGTACGTCAAGGTTGTATATTGTCATCCTGTTTATTTAACTTATATGCAGAGTACATCATGAGGAACGCTGGGCTGGAAGAAGCACAAGCTGGAATCAAGATTGCCAGGAGAAATATCAATAACCTCAGATATGCAGATGACACCACCCTTATGGCAGAAAGTCAAGAGGAACTCAAAGGCCTCTTGATGAAAGTGAAAGAGGAGAGTGAAAAGGTTGGCTTGAAGCTCAACATTCAGAAAACAAAGATCATGGCATCTGGTCCCATCACTTCATGGGAAATAGATGGGGAAACAGTGGAAACAGTGTCAGACTTTATTTTTGGGGGCTCCAAAATCACTGCAGATGCTGCTTGCATCCATGAAATTAAAAGACGCTTACTCCTTGGAATGAAAGTTATGACCAACCTAGATAGCATATTAAAAAGCAGAGACATTACTTTGCCAACCAAGGTCCGTCTAGTCAAGGCTATGGTTTTTCCCGTGGCCATGTATGGATGTGAGAGTTGGACTGTGAAGAAAGCTGAGCGCCGAAGAATTGATGCTTTTGAAGTATGGTGCTGGAGAAGACTCTTGAGAGTCCCTTGGACTGCAAGGAGGTCAAACCAGTCCATTCTAAAGGAGATCAATCCTGGGTGTTCAATGGAAGGACTGATGCTAAAGCTGAAACTGCAATACTTTGGCCACCTCATGCGACGAGTTGACTCACTGGAAGAGTCTGATGTTGGGAGGGATTGGGGGTGGGAGGAGACGGGGATAACAGAGAATGAGATGGCTGGATGGCATCACTGACTCGATGGACATGAGTTTGAGTGATCTCCGGGAGTTGGTGATGGACAGGGAGGCCTGCCGTGCTGTGATTCATGGGGTCGCGGAGAGTCGGACACGACTGAGCGACTGAACTGAACTGAGTGACTATATAACATCCAGCTGAAGACTAGCAGGGGGGTACTCTTTCTGCCCCCTTCTGATGTCTATGTCAGAAGCTTTCTCTATCTCCTTTATACTTTAATAAAATTTTATTATACAAAAGCTCTGAGCGATCAAGCCTTGTCTCTGGCCCCGGATTGAATTCTTCTCCTCTGGAGGCCAAGATACCAGTGTCTTTGTGTCATTCCCCGACAACCTTTCAGTTGTAATGTGGACACCATAACTATCCCCCATTTGGGGGTTATGGACTGGTTCCCTGGGAAAGTGACCCTGTTTAGGTAAAACACATTGCATTTTTCGGTGAGAATATAGAAAACTTTGTACCACTATTTAAACTTGAAGCTTTTGAAATTTTACTAGAAAGTAAATTACTTTTCACTACAACCATATAAGTCACATGCCAAAAATCAGAGATGGCATCAAACATTGCAATAGAGTCCAAGACTTAACCAGACCAAATTCAACAAAAGTAGTGATGCTAATTGCCTTGTAGTAGTCCACATGGTATTAAAAGTCACCGTAGGAAGAGTAGACACCATGCCTTGAGTGCTGTGGATGTGTTAGGAGCCCTAACATCTGAGTAGCCATGATAGGCCTGAGACCTTGCTTAGACCTAAGTTTCGATTTCCTGGAGACAGGGTGGAGACTAGGTTCACAGAAACCCCTCCCTAAGAAAATCCCACCAGCACCAAAATTAAGAAACTCCTCCCTAGAAAAGTCCCAACGGCGCCAAAAATTGGGCCAATCAGAAGAAAAAGGGAAATCCCCCAGAAAAACCCTGCACACGCATGAACTGGCCAATGAGCTTCTGCCAGCTTGATCGTTTGAACAAAAATAGGTGCTTATGTAATCTGAGACTATAAAAAACGCTGTGACCTGGGCTCTGGGCTCTTGTCCACACTCCACTGTGCTGGAGGAGGCATGAGCCCTAGCTCGAGCTAGAAATAAACCCCATTCTTGCTTTTGCATTGCTGCGAGTATCTTATTCTACCAGTATGGGGGGACCGGACTCAGGGCATAACAGATGGCCCTGATGGAACTGAAACTATGAGATGTCTGAATTCCAGTTTTCCATGTAACACTATACCAAAGCAACTGTCAGAACATAAAGTGAATTCAGGGACTTCCCTGGCAGTCCAGTTGTGAAGATTCTACACATCCACTGCAGGGGGTTAGGGTTTGATCCTTGGTCAGGGAACCAAGATCCAACAGGCTGAGTTGCATGGCCAAAAAATAAATCAGAAGAACTGCAAGATCATGTGTCATTTTCTACAGTAATAATGAACTATCAGAAAGAGAAATTAAGAAAACAATCCCCTGTACAATTGCATCCTCCCAAAACTAGAAATTTAACCAAGGACTTCAGAGAGCTGCAAGCTAAAAACTGCAAGACACAGTGCTCAATTATACTGAACAGATATGAAAATATATCCCATGCTTATGCGTGACAGTACCGTTAAAACCTCCATTCTAACCAAAGTAACATACACATTCATGCTACCAACATCTCACTGACATTTTTCACAGAAACAAAAACAATGTTAATATCCGTGTGGAACCCCAAAGGACCCAGAAGAGCCAAAGTGACCCTGAGAAAGAGAACAGGCGGGCAGCATCTCCATCCCTGACTTCAATCTACATTATGCACCGAAAGGCACCACAAGACGTGTGGAACTGTATCAGAAGCAGGCACAGATACCAGAGAGCCCAGAAATAAATCTGCAGGTTCATGGTAATCAATTTACAAGAAAGGAGCTAAGAACACACACCCAGGAAAGGACAGTCCCCTCAATAAGCCATGCTGGGGAAAATGGACACCACACACCAAGGAACAACACTGGACACCATTCTATACCACAGACAAAAACTGACAAAAAACCCACAACTTTCCACATCAAGCCCTAACTGTCCTGGGTCCTCTGAAGACAGACAGTCAGCAACAGCCACACACAGAAAGTTTCTTCTCAATTTTCCTCACCTTTTCCTTCAGCAGCACCACCTCCCTGCAGGTCCTGAGGAAACCAGACTCCTGTCAGACTCGACTGAACCCCACAAGTACCAAAGATGAAGCCCCAGCAGGTCCTGAGGAAACCTGGCTGTCAACCTGAACTGAACCCCACAACGTACCAAAGCCAAAGCCCTAATGGGTCCTGAGAGGCCAGACTCCCATCACCCTGGATTGAACCCCAAAATCTATCAAAATTGAAAACTCAGTGGGTCCTGAGGAGACCAGACTCCCGTCAGCTTAAGCTGAACCCCATAACATACCAAAGCGGAAACCCCAGTGGGTCCTCAGTGGCCAGACTCCTGTCTCCCTGAACTGAACCCCACAATGTCCCAAAGCTGAAATCCCAGTGGGTCCTGAAAAGACCAGACTCCTGTCAGCCTGAACTGAACCCCACAAAGTCACAGAGCTGAAGCACCAGCAGGTCCTGAGGAGACCAGACTCCCATCAGCCTGAACTAACCCCACAATGTCCCAAAGCCAAAGCCATAATGGGTCCAGAGGGGCCAGACTCCCATCACCCTGGATTGAACCCCAAAATGTATCAAAATTGAAAACCCAGTGGGTCCTGAGGAGACCAGACTCCCGTCAGCTTGAACTGAACCCGACAAAGTCCCAAAGCTGAAACCCCAGTGGGTCCTGAGGAAACCAGACTCCCATTCAGCCTGAACTAACCCCACAAAGTCCCAGAGTTGAAACACCAGCAGGTCCTGAGGAGACCAGACACGCATTCAGCCTGAACTAACCCCACAATGTCCCAAAGCCGAAACACCAATTGGTCCTGAGGAGAACCACCTCCTGTCAGCCTAAAGTAAACCCCACAAATGTCCCAAAGCCAAAACCTGAGCAGGTCCTGAGATGACCAGACTCCCTTCAGCCTGAACTGAACCCCACAACGTCCCAAAGTTGAAGCCCCAATGGGTCCTGAGGCGACCAGACTCCTGTCGGCAGCCACGCGCAGTCTGGCGCTCGGTCAGCGGGGTAACTCCGCTTGGGGTGGGGGCGGGGCGGGAGGCGGGCTCCGCGCTCCTGCCAGCCAATGAGAACTGCAGATCCAGCCGCCCTCACTCAAGCAGGCGCAGCCAAGTGGAGACTGCGCCCCTCAGGGCAGTTCTGCTAGGTCCATTAAACTATGGAAATTCAAACGGAAAGATTGCCAATATCTAAAACTTCTCCAAAATACTTAAGGAATAATTAACTTGAAACTGTATAGAATGAAATGTACTCACCAAATTCACTCAAATTTATTAACAGACATTTAAATTTTGAAACTATCAAAACTGTGGACATAAACATAGAAAATCTACATGACCCTGGGTTTGGTCTGTATATCATGAGCTTTGAGTTTTAACACACAAGCTGTCAGTCCACAAAAGAAAAATATTGTGGACTTTATAGAAATAAAGATGTCTATTCTGAAAGACTCATTCAGAAAACCAAAATACAAGCCACAAATGGAGAAAAATATTTGCAAAATCATATCTGATACAGGATTTGGACACAAAATAGACAAAGACCTCTTGAACAACCCTGTAAACAATAAGTGAAGATCTGAACAGACACCCAGCCAAAAAAAAGTTATACAGATAGTACAAGACAGAAACACGCTCAACATCATACACAATTAGGGAATTACAAAGTAAAGTCATGAGTTATCACACTACACATATTAGGCTGCTAAACTCTAAATATATGACAATACCAATTGCTGGAGGCTGAGGAATAGCAGGAACGCTCCCTCACTGCTGCTGGAATGCATGCACAGCCACCTTGTAACACAGCTGGGCAGTTTTCTCTAAAGCAAAACAAACTTCACCTTGGGATCCAACAATAGTACTTCCAGTATTTAGGAAACTGCTTTGAAAAATCCATGCCCAAATGCAAACAAAGATGAATTTAGGCAGAGCAGCACTATCCATAATAGTTAAAAGCTAGAAGAAATCAGGGTATCCTTCAATAGATGAATGCATAATCAAATTGGGGAATATCCATGTGAAAGCAAGTAGAATATGCCACCCCAAAATATACCTCTCTGCTGTGAAGATTGCTTAAGTCCACTTCCATAAAAAAAAAAAAAAAAGAGGACTCTCAGTAAACTAAGTAGCAATTGCCTTTTTGTGATGGACATTTACAACAGAGAAATCTCTGCATTTAAGGGTTGTTCCTGTTTGCACCAGAAATAAAAGGATAATTAAAACTCAAAGTAACTTATCAATGGAGAGGTCCCGACTTAAATCTATAAACAATCATACCCTTCTTTACTGTCTTTTGTGTAATTACCTTCCATAACAGTCTTCTCCCATTCTTCAGGGTCTTGTTTTTAGCTGAAGATGGCATGTAAGGTGATGACTTTGGGCATTTCAGGGAGTGACTCAGGTTTCTTTGGTAGCTCCCCTGTTTACAGAAGCTATTTGTTCTTTTAGTCACTAAGTCGTGTTCGCCTCTTTGCGACCCCGTGGACGGTAGCCCGCCAGGCTCCTCTGCCCATGGGATTCCCCAGGCGAGAATCCTGGAGTGGGTTGCCATTTCCTTCTCGAGGGGATATCCCAACCCAGGGATTGAGCCCAGGTCTCCTGTATTACAGGTAGATTCTTTCTTTACCACAAAGCAACCAGGGAAGCATAGCTTCTGTTTTTTCTCCTGGTAATTTGTATTTTATTATGGAAGGGCAGAGTGAAAACTGTTTTTCCTCCCATCACATGCAATGGAGTATTACTCATCAGTAGTGAGGAATGAACCACCAAACCTTGAAAAGCAGGGTTACCTCTCACGTGCATGTCACTCAGTGAAAGGATACAGTCTGGAGAGACAGCGCACAGTGTGACCTCATCTTGCTTTTCCAGGAAAAGCAGATCTACACAGATGACAAGCAGATAGTCTGCTGAAGGGGGTTGAAGAATTCCCTGTGATGCTTTAGGATGGACACCTGTCACTATGCATTTGTCTACGCTCATCTATTTGTATAGCCCAAGGGATCAAACAATCTATTCAAGTATAGTTATTTAGAGTGTAGGAGAGTCGCAGGATAGAATACACAATGTAACAAAACCTAACCACATTAGAAATGCACGAAGAAGACATCTCACTGTAGGAGATGGGGCAAAATATGTTGACTTTGGATATGAATGAATGGATACACAAAAGGCAAAATGGCCTGCACATAAACACTGGGCTTCATTTTATAGAGATCTTTCCAGGGTGCAGTAGCTAGCAATTCTGAGACCACTGTACATGTAACCTGAAGAGGAGAAAAGAACTGACAAATGCAAATGGTGGGGGCCAGGCCCCTCGCTGCAGGAGTGGGAAGTTATAGATAAGCAAAGAACAAGAGGAGAATGCTGATCCCCTGACCACCACTCCTTCTGGCTCTGAGTTGTGTCCAACAGGAGCACCACCACCTGCATGTAGGTGCTATAACCAACCTGCCCCCTCCTGGCCTTTCCCCTTCCTCCCTGCGATGATTCCAGTGACATTTCCGGCCTGCACCCCTCTCCCAGGCCAGGTACATCTGTCCATCCACGGCCTCCCCATCTCATCCTGGAGGCTAATAGGCCCCTCAAGGACTGCGATCCTCCTGCTGCTCAGGAGGCAGCCCCAACTTCTCCAGCTGCTGAGCCCAGACACCTGGTGTAACCGAGCAGGAGCCTATGGGGCCCTACCAGGACTGACCCTGTCCCGTATCCTCTGCTATAGCTCCTCTCGGAAGTATGGAGATAATAAATAGTATCTCAGGCACACTCAGGGAGTTGTTTCACAGCTGCTAAAAGCCCCACTGAGTGGCAGAAGTTAACTACTTGATGAGCATGAACACGTCACCCCCAGGGTGTCCAGTGCCTGAGGACTTGTGAGGTTAGCCGCCTGTTACCTCACCAACCAGAGAACGGCGCACCAGCGAATCACATACTCGGTGACCCCCTCCCTCACGTGGCCTGAAAAACTGCTTTCCTGAAACCCTTCAGGGATTTCAGGGTTTAGAGCACGAGTTACCCGTCTCCACGTATCGGTGCCTTTACAATTAATGCCGCACTTTCCTTTACTGCAACTGGCGTCAGGCGACTGGCTTCACTGCACTCAGGTGTGTGGGCTCAAGTTTGGTCCCCAGTTCCTTGTGCCCCAGAGCCTGTCAGCTCCTTCTCCAGGGCATATGGCCAACCCCCACGCTAATTCCCCTCTACACCCACGGCCCTGGACAAAGCTTAATCCCTCCATCAGGCCCTACAAAGCTCCCTGCCCTCACGGTGCGTCTCACATCCCACCCAACATGGTCTTTCTGAAGCCTGAACAGGACCATGCCCCGCTCCTCCCTGTGATTCCTCTCACCTGATGAAGCGAGGCCTTGATCCGTTCCAGGTGACTCCAGCATCCTCATTCTCTCCAGACTCCACGTGTGTGGCCACTGTCTGTGCCCATCTAAATGGGCCTCTGGTGATCTCCTAAAATAAGGGTTATTTTATACACAGATAATGGGGTGAATGGTGGCCCCAAAAGATGTGTCCCCCCAGAACACGGGAACAGGGCCATATCTGGGAAAAGGGTCTTTGTAGATGTAGTTAAGGATCTCAAGGTAAGGTCATCTAAGTTTAGGCTGACCTTCAATCCAACTGACAGAGTCCTTATAAGAGATGGAAGAGGACAAAGACGAGAAGCCTCGTGAAGATGGAGGCAGAGGTGGGAGGGAGGGGCCACAAGCCCCGGGACCCCTGGAGCCCCAAAGCTGGAGAAAGCAGGACGGACCCTATCCTGGAGCCTCTAGAGGGACCTCAGCCCTGCGCCATCTTGATCTCAAGTGTCTGGTCTCCAGGACTGGGGATGAACTCCTGTTGCTTTAAATCACCCAACATGTGGTCATTTGTTAGAGAAGCCACAGAGAACTCACGCAGGCCCTGCTCTGTAGGATCCTAGAAGTGGGGGTCTCACTAAAGGAAGATGGAGGCTGGATTACAGAACCCTTAGAGTCAGCACTGGGCCCTCAGAAATGCTAAAGCAGTGGCTGGACCCCAAACTGTTGAGGGGTCAAGTCTGAACGCTGTCCCTAGGGGTACTGGCTGCACAGGCCTCCCCAGGTTCTTACACCTGTATGTGGCATAGTAAGTATCTAGTCCTGACTGAGGACATTCAATGTCACTGTTCACATTGCTCATTAAGAACCCACCAGTTACACAGGTGAAAACCCAATTAGGATGCTTGCTACACCAGTGAGCAATTCTGAAGATGGTCGGGGGTGGGGACTTATGTGCAGACAGCAGCCCTTCCACCCTCCCAACCCCCCACCCCGACTCCCACAAGGAGGCTCCTCAGTGGGAAGCTAGGGGACCATGCAGTGGCATCTTGAAGTAAATGGTGCCTGATCCCTAGGCTAGCTGCTCCTGAACATTCTCCACCCATCCCAGTTAAAATACTCGAATATGTGCAAAAAAAATTAGAGATACCAAAGGAACATTTCATGCAAAGATGGGCTCAATAAAGGACAGAAATCGTATAGACCTAACGGAAGCAGAAGATATTAAGAAGAGGCAGCAAGAATAGACAGAACTGTACAAAAAAAGATCTTAATGACCCAGATAACCAAGAATAGACAGAACTGTACAAAAAAGATCTTAATGACCCAGATAACCAAAGATCTTAATGACCCAGATAACCAAGAATAGACAGAACTGTACAAAAAAGATCTCAATGACCCAGATAACCAAAGATCTTAATGACCCAGATGATTTGATCACTCACCTAGAGCCAGACATCCGAGAGTGTGAAGTCAACTGGGCCTTAGGAAGCATCGCTATGAACAAAGCTAGTGAAGGTGATGGAATTCCAGCTGAGCTATTTGAAATCCTGAAAGATGATGCTGTGAAAGTGCTGCACTCAATATGCCAGCAAATTTGGAAAACTCAGCAGTGGCCACAGGACTGGAAAAGGTCAGTTTTCATTCCAATCCCAAAGAAGGGCAATGCCAAAGAATGTTCAAACTACCACTCAGCTTCACTGATTTCACATGCTAGCAAAGTAATGCTCAAAATTCTCCAAGCAAGGCTTCAACAGTCCATGAACCAAGAACTCCCAGATGTTCAAGCTGGATTTAGAAAAGACAGAGGTACCAGAGATCGAATTGCCAACAGCTGCTGGATCATTAAAAAAACAAGAGAATTCCAGAAAAACATCTACTTCTGCTTCATTGACCATGCTAAAGCCTTTGACTGTGTGAATCACAGCAAACTGAGGAAAATTCTTAAGCAGATGGGAGTACGAGACCACCTTATCTGCCTCCTGCAAAACCTTATCCCGGTCAAGAAGCAACAATTAGAACCGGACATGGATCACTGGACTGAACCCAAATTGGGAAAGAAGTATGTCAAGACTGTATATTGCCACCCTGCTTATTTAACTTACATGCAGAGTACATCACGAGAAATGCCAGGCTGGATGAAGCACAAGCTGGAATCAAGATTGCCAGGAGAAGTAACAATAAACTCAGAGATGCAGATGACACCACCCTTATGGCAGAAAGTGAAGAGGAACTAAAAAGCCTCTTGATGAAAATGAAAGAGGAGAGTGCAAAAGTAGGCTTAAAAGCCAACATTCGAATAACTAAGATCATGGCATCCAGTCCCATCACTTCTTGGCAAATAGATGGGGAAACAATGGAAACAGTGAGAAACCTTGTTTTCATGGGCTCCAAAATCACTGTATATGGTGACTGTAGGCATGAAATTAAAAGATGCTTGCTCCTTGGAAGAAAAGCTATGCCCAACCTAGACAACGTATTAAAAAGCAGAGACATTACTTTGCTGACCAAGGTCCATCTAGTCCAAGCTATGGTTTTTCCAGTAGTATGATGTGAGAGTTGGTTCATAAAGAAAGCTGACTGCCAAAGAATTGATGCTTTTGAACTGTGGTAATTGGAGAAGACTCCTGAGAGTCCCTTGGACTGCAAGGAGATCAAACCAGTCATTCCTAAAGGAAATCAGTCCTGAATAGTCATTGGAAGGACTGATGCTGAAGCTGAAGCTCCAAATCTTTGGCCTCCTGATGCGAAGAACTGACTCATTTGAAAAGACCCTGATTCTGGGAAAGTTTGAAGGTGGGAGGAGAAGGGGACAACAGAGGATGAGATGGTTGGATGGCATCACTGACTCGATGGACATGAGTTGAGCAAGCTCTGGGAGTTGGTGATGGACAGGGAGGCCTGGCATGCTGCAGTCCATGGGGTCGCAAAGAGTCAGACACGACTGAGCACTAAACTGAACTGAACTAGGGAACATAGAGTTAAAATCATGAGGTATCACACCACACTTATCAGGACTACTAAACTCCATATACGTGACAATATCCACTGCTGGAGGATGAGGAACAAGAAGTCTCCCTCACTGCTGGTGGCATGTGTGTACGGCCACGTTATAACACAGCTGGGCAGTGTTCTCCAAAGCCAAGACACTGATCCAACAATCATGTGTTCAGTGTTGTCAACTAGGGAACACTGAGTTAAAATCATGACGTATCACACCACACTTATTAGGGCTACTAAACTCCGTATACATGACAATATCCACTGCTGGAGGATGAGGAACAAGAAGCCTCCCTCACTGCTGGTGGGATGTGTGTACGGCCACGTTATAACACAGCTGGGCAGTGTTCTCCAAAGCCAAAACACTGGATCCAACAATCATGTGTTCAGTGTTGTCAGCTGCTTTGAAAACTTATCCCAAATTCAAACAAGGATACAATTATGCATAGCAGCACTATTCATAATAGCTAAAAAACTGGGGGAAAAAATCAGGATATCCTTCAATTGATGAAAGCATAAGCAAAGTGGGTTACATCCATGATAAGATGAGTAGAATATGCCACGCCAAAATATGCCTCTCTGGAATAAGGATTATTTCAGTCTAACTTTTAAAAAAGAAAAAAAAAAAAAAAACAGAAATCTCAGAAAACTAAGTAGCAATTGCCCTTTTGTGAAGGGTATTTACAACGGAGAACTCTACATATTTAAGGGCTATGCCTCTTTGCACCAGAAGTTGATGATGAGTAACTCTCAAGTAATTCTTATCAGTGGAGAGGTCCTGACTTAAATCTGCAACAATCATACATTTCTTTACTATGTTTTCATGATAACCTGTCATAACAGGCTTCCCCCTTTCCCAAGGTCTTTCTTTCATTTTTCTCTGAAGATCAAGCTTGAGGTGATGGCTTTGGACATTTTGAAGAAGGAATTCATAGGGCCTGGACTCCATCTTAGGCCTATTCATGCTGATCACGCTCGGCCATCTTTCCAATGGACTCTGAACTCTGTGTTTAGTGCCTATGAAAAAGACAACAGAAGGGTAAGACCCCCTCCAGACAGGGAAACCTTGAAGATCATATCTAGGTTACTCATCGCCTAAGAGAAAACATACAATAATCACCCCTTCTTCCAGACAGGCCGTAAATTTTTCTGTATCTATTGGAGTGCAACCTCAGGTTTATTGATTATTGGCTAATTGTTTGACTGTTTGAGCACAAGAGGACATAGCACGTGAATGATAGGGTTATTGGGGTTGTATTTTCCTTGGTTTATGTAAGTCTCAAGGAATTTGGAGTGGTGAGTTCAGACACATACACATGGGCTATAAAAGATTTTCACAAATGCTGGTCGAGGTCCTTGGCTAAGAGGAGACTCTGCCTTGGGCCCGCTGGTGTAATAAACTGCACTCCACTATCTGCATTGTCCTTCTGAGTGAGTTTGTTTCCCGGAATGCATGGCTACAACAATTTCACGGAGTGACTCAGGTTTCCTGGATTGTTCCCCTATATACAGGAGGTATCAGTTCAGTTCAGTCGTTAAGTCGTGTCCGACTCTCCGCGACCCGATGAATCACAGCACGCCAGGCCTCCCTGTCCATCACCAACCCCCGGAGTTCACTCAAACTCATGTCCACAGAGTCGGTGATGCCATCCAGCCATCTCATTCTCTGTCGTCCCCTTCTCCTCCCGCTCCCAACCTTTACCAGCATCAGAGTCTTTTCCAGTGAGTCAACTCGTCGCATGAGGTGGCCAAAGTATTGCAGTTTCAGCTTTAGCATGAGTCCTTCCAATGAACATCCAGGATTGATCTCCTTTAGAATGGACTGGTTGGATCTCCTTGCAGTCCAAGGGACTCTCAAGAGTCTTCTCCAACACCACAGTTCAAAAGCATCAATTCTTCGGCGATCAGTTTTCTTCACAGTCCGAGGTATACAAGTTATTAAATGTCTGCTTTTCTCCTGGTGATGTCTCAAACTCACTGCTTTTATACAGCAACTGGAGAACGAGGCTGGGCTCCTGAAGGCCACTCCTTCTCATCTAAGTTGCTTCTATCATCGTTGCAGTTGACAGGTTGTTGCTGAATGAAAAGATGCCAGGATTCTTGGCCTCCTGAGGAGAAGAGTTCAATCCGGGGCCAGAGACGAGGCTTGATCCCTCAGAGCTTTTGTGTAATAAAGTTTTGTTAAAGTATAAAGGAGATAGAGAAAGCGTCTGACATAGGCATCAGAAGGGAACAGAAAGAGTACCCCCTGCTAGTCTTCAGCTGGATGTTATATAGTCACTGGCAGTCTGTTAGTGAAAGAAAGGACTGTCTTAAAACTCAGAATGGCAAACAGGCCCCTCATCCGTAAGATGCATTTTGGGGTAATCTTGGCACCAGTTGATTCATCCCGGGCCATAAAACGATTGACTTGAATCTTGTAGAAGGGCAGATTACCATACAAATAGCTTCGTTTACATAGACTACTGCTGCTGCGTCACTTCAGTCGTGTCCGACTCTGTGTGACCCCATAGACAGAAGCCCACCAGGGTCCCCCGTCCCTGGGATTCTCCAGGCAAGAACACTGGAGTGGGTTGCCATTTCCTTCTCCAATGTGTGAAAGTGAAAAGTGAAAGTGAAGTCGCTCAGTCGTGTCCGACCCTTAGCGACCCCACAGACTGCAGCCTACCAGGCTCCTCCATCCATGGGATTTTCTAGGCAAGAGTACTGGAGTGGCTTGTCATTGCCTTCTCCGTTACATAGACTAGGAGAACAATATCTGAGCATAACATACTGGTTTGTCAAGTAGGTTCTGAGCCATTAGGTGGAACTGCCTTGAAGACAGAGTCTGGGGTAAATGCATAGTACATTCCGTTCAGTTCAGTTCAGTCGCTCAGTCCTGTCCGGCTCTTTGCGACCACATGAATCACAGCACGCCAGGCCTCCCTGTCCATCACAAACTCCCGGAGTTCACTCAAACTCATGTCCGTCGAGTCGGTGATGCCATCCAGCCATCTCATTCTCTGTCATCCCCTTCTCCTCCTGCCCCCAATCCCTCCCAGCATCAGAGTCTTTTCCAGTGAGTCAAGTGATGCTAAAGCTGAAACTCCAATACTTTGGCCACCTCATGCATAGTACATTAACATAGCTTAAGACCAACATTTCCACAAGAAAAATGCATCGCTTAACTCAAGGTTTGAGAATAGTTAACTTCAGGTGAAACCAGGTGTCATTATGGCAACACTGTATTTTAAGAGAAACCTCCTTTTAAATTTGTAAAGAGAAGAAAACAGTATCGCTAGTTTGTTTCCTTCTGCTGCTTAAGAGAGATAAAAATGTCTGATACTTGCAGGCTATTTCTTCCTTTTGGAGACCCATGGCCTTCCTCCCTGTTACCCTCTCACAGTGAAAAGAAAAGAGAGAAATGATTTTCTTTTCTTTCCTGAGAACAAAGAAGATAAAGAGAACAGCAAGCAGGCCAGATCCCTCCTAGATTTTCCTTCACTGCTCCTAATCTGCACTCTGTAGCTAAGTCTGCTTTTCTGCTCCCTAAGTCTGCTTGAGCTACATCCTGCACCTAGTCTCCTCTAACCCCATGCTACTTACACCCTGGTGCTTGCCTTTCGCACAGACCACCCCTTGTAGTGTTCCTTCCTTTTGCATTTCAGAAAGGAAGCAGCAGTGCAATGAACTAGAGACAAATGGACCTAATGACCGGGCTACCTGATACCAGCTCTGATTTTTGTGGGGGTTATTGCTGCTGTTATTTTATAATTTTATTCATTTATTGTCTATTTTTGGCTGCGCCGGGTCTTTGCGCTGCGTGGACTCTCCTCCAGTTGAGGAAAGTGAACTAGAGACAAATGGACCTAATGACCGGGCTACCTGATGCCAGCGCTGATTTTTGTGGGGGTTATTGCTGCTGTTATTTTATAATTTTATTCATTTACTGTCTATTTTGGCTGCGCCGGGTCTCTGCGCTGCGTGGACTCTCCTCCAGTTGAGGAGCGTGTGGGGTTCTCCTGGTTGCAGTGTGAGGGCTTCTCATCCAGCTACTGAGCCTGTGCGCGAGAGCCTGGGAGCCACAGCTACTGAGCCCATGTGCTGCAGCCACAGCAGCCCGCACACCCTGGAGCCTGGGCTCCACAACAAGAGAAGACCCTGCAATGAGGAGCCCTCACATCGCAAGGAAGAGTAGCCCCCACTCACTGACACTAGAGAAAACCCATGCGCAGCAACAAAGAAAGTGCAGCCAAAAATAGATAGATGAAATAAACAAGTGAAATCAACATTTAGAAAACTAAAGCAAAATAGATAATCAGCAAGGACCTACTGTATAGCACAGGCAACTGCACTCAACATTTTTTAATAACTTAAAAGGGGAATGATGGCAGAGTGGAAGGACGTGTGGTCATCTTCTCCTGCGAGAACTCCAAAACGAAACTCACTGCGAAACAACAGCAATGACAGGAGCATGCTGGATCCACCGAGAAAAGATGCCCCATGTCCAAGGGCAACGGAGAAGCCCAAACAAGATGGCAGGAGGGCGAAATCGCGCTTAGAATCAAACCCCGTGCCCGGCAGAGAAGCGCAGAGGCTCAAACACAACCTCCGCACCAGGACCCAGGGGCCCACAGAGACTGTGCAGACCCGCCTCCGAGCGTGTGAGGGTCTCCTGCGGGGGTGCAGGCCAGCAGCGGCCTGCCGCGGGGGCAGGGGCTCTGGCTGCAGCAGACCTGGGTCAGGCAGCACGTGGAACAAGCCCTCCTGGAGGAGGTCGCCATTAGCCCCACCACAGAGCCACCGAGCAGATGACCCACAAACTGCACAACAATTACACCAAAGAAATTCTCGCACTGTTAAGAAAGTTCTAGGACCCACAACAGATTTCCCAACCTGGGGATCTGGCAAAGGGACTGAGGACCCCCAGGGAATTAGACATTGGAGGCCAGTGGGATTTGATTACAGAACTTCCACAGGACTGGGGAAACAGACTCTTGGAGGGCACAAACAGAACCTTGTGTGCACCAGGAGCCAGGAGAAAGGAGCGGTGTCCCCACAATGGCTGAGCTGGACTTCCCCGTGAGAGTCCAGGAGTCTCTGGTGGAAGCTGGGTCAACACTCTGGCCTCAGGCCAAACAACAGGGAGGGAACGCAGCCTCCCCATCAACAGAAAATTACCTTAAAGATTACTGAATGAGGCCCCGCCCTCCAGAACAAGACCCAGTTTCCCCACAGTCATTGTCTCCCATCAGGAAGCTTCCATAACTCTCTAATCCTTCTTCGTAAGATGGCACACAGAACGAAAACCACAATCAAAGAAAACTAACCAAACTGATCACATGGGCCACAGCCTTGTCTAACTCAATGAAACTATGAGCCACGCTGTGTAGGGCCACCCAAGACGAACAGGTCATGGCAGAGAGTTCTGACAAAACATGGTCCACTGGAGAAGGGAATGGCAAACCACTTCAGTGTTCTTATCTTGAGAACCCCATGAACAGCATGAAAAGGCCAAAAGATATGATGCTGAGAGATGAACTCCCCAGGTTGGTAGGTGCCCAATATGCTACTGGAGAAGAGTGGAGAAAGAACTCCAGAAAGAATGAAGAGACGGAGAAAAAGTGAAAAGAGTGCCCATCTGTGAATGTGACTGGTGATGGAAGTAAAGTCCAACACCAGAAAGAACAATATTGCATAGGAACCTGGAATGTTAGGTCCATGATCACGGTAAATTGGATGTAGTCAAATAGGAGATGGCAAGAGTGAGCACTGACATTTTAGGAATCAGTGAACTAAAATGGACTGGAATGGGTGAATTTAATTCAGATGATCATTACATCTACTAATGTGGGCAAGAATCCCTTAGAAGAAATGGAGTAGCCATCATAGTCAACAAAAGAGCCCAAAATACAGTACTTGGGGGCAATCTCAAAAATGACAGAATGATCTCTGTTCATCTCCAAGGCAAACCATTCAATATCACAGTAATCCAAGTCTATGCCCAACCATTAATTCCAAAGTAGCTGAAGTTGAATGGTTCTATGAGGACCTACAAGACATTCTAGAACTAATACCAAAAAAAAAAAAAAAAGTTGTCCTTTTCATCATAGGGTACTGGAATGCAAAAGTAGGAAGTCAGTCAGACTATACTATAAAGCTACAGTCATCAAGACAGTATGGTACTGGCACAAAGACAGAAATATAGATCACTGGAACAAAACAGAAAGCCCAGAGATGAATCCACACACCTATGGACACCTTATCTTTGATAAAGGAGACAAAAATATACAACGGAGAAAAGACAATCTCTTTAACAAGTGGTATTGGGAAAACTGGTCAAATACCTCTAAAAGAATGAAACTGGAACACTTTCTAACACCATACACAAACATAAACTCAAAATGGATTAAACATCTAAATTTAAGACGAGAAACTATAAAACTCCTAGAGGAAAACATAGGCAGAACACTCTCTGACATAAATCACAGCAAGATCTTCTATGACTAATCTCCCAGAGTAATGGAAATAAAAGGAAAAACAAACAAACAGGGCCTAATTAAACTTAAAACCTTTTGCACAACGAAGGAAACTTAAGCAAGGTGAAAAGACAGCCTTTAGAATGGGAGAAAATAATAGCAAATGAAACAGCTGACAAAGAATTAATCTCAAAAATATACAAGCAGCTCATGCACCTCAATACCCGAAAAATAAATGACCCAATCAAAAACTGGGCCAAAGAACTAAATAGACATTTCTCCAAAGAAGACATACAGATGGCTAGCAAACACATGAAAAGATGCTCAGCATCAATCATTATCAGAGAAATGCAAATCAAAACTACAGCGAGGTACCATCTCACACCAGTCAGAATGGCTGCCATCAAAAAGTCTACAAACAATAAATGCTGGAGACGGTGTGGAGAAAAGGGTACCCTCTTACACTGTTGGTGGGAATGCAAATTAGTACAGCCACTATGGAGAATATTGTGGCGATTCCTCAAAAAACTGGAAACAGAACTGCCATATGACCCAGCAATCCTACTACGGAGCATACATACTGAGGAAACGAGAACTGAAAGAGACACACACACCCCAGTGTTCACCGTAGCCCTGTTTAGAATAGCCAGGACATGGCGGCAACCTAGATGTCCATCGGCAGATGAATGGATAAGAAAGCTGTAGTACATTCACACAATGGAGTATTACTCAGCCATTAAAAAGAACACATTTGAGTCAGTTTTAATGAGGTGGATGAAACTGGCGCCTGTAATTCAGAGTGAAGTAAGCCAGAAAGAAAAACACCAATACAGTATATTAACACATATATATGGAATTTAGAAAGATGGTAACAACGGCCCTATACACAAGAGCAAAAGAGACACAGGTGTGAAGAACAGACTTTTGGATTCTGTGGGAGAAGACGAAGGTGGGATGATGTGACAGAATAGCATTGAAACACGTATATTACCACGGATGCATGTGGGCCAGTGTGTGGTGTGCATGTCAGGCCAGCAAGGTGAGTGGAGGGTCCCATCCCAGAGCTCGTCTCAGTTTCTCGGCAAGGTCCAAGGGAGGGGACGGCCAGAGGTGGACTCATCCGAGGAGCCCACCCAGTTGCGGTGGATCTTCCCTCCCGGGTTAGGGTGCCAGAATGTAAGGCGAGTGCAGAGAAAAAGAGAGCGAGCCGGGCCGTCAGGCAAGAAAAGGAAACGTATTAGAGGGAAACCAGAGGGTGACTGGCCCTTAAGGAGAACCAGCAATCCCTTTCTGACGGAGTCCTTCTTATACCCCACCAATGAGAAATCCTCTCATGGGATGGTCACGTATCCGGAGGTCTGGAATCTGGTGTCTTGCAGCATTGAGAAGACAGGCGCCAGTGAGAAAACAGCATGCTATTTGGGCAATTTGGTCAGTCTCACGGATCACTGTGATTCTTTCTTTGTTTGCGAGGTCGACATATGGAGCCATCTTATCAATGAGAACCCACGTGGGCCCTATGACTACCCACATCACAACGATCAGATTGGAGACATCACCATAAATTATCTTTAGCTGAATATGTTCAAAGATAAGCTGGAATACTTGTATATATTTCCATGCGTTTTCAGATGAGCATATTAGCTCCTAAATGTATACTTTTAATATCACTCTCTAATAAAAGGGGAACAGGACACTTCTCTGGTGGTCCAGTGGTAAAGAATCTGCCTACCAGTGCAGGGGACACGGGTTGAATCCCTAGAAGATTCCACATGCACAGGGGCAACTAAGCCCCCGTACAGCTAGGGAAGCCTGCACACTCCAGAGGACAAGTTCTGCAATAAGAGAAGCTGTTGCAAAGAGAAGCCCAGGCACAGAACCTAGAGAGTAGCCTCTGCTTGCTGCAACTAGAGAAACCCCGCGTGCAGCAACAAAGACCCAGTATAGCCAAAAATAATTTAATGTAAAAAAATAAATAAATGACAGAAGCTCTTTGAAGAAATGACTGAGACTAGAATTGAGACAGTAAATATATGAGCCAGGATAATCTTCAAGTATGAGAAAGTAAAGAAAGACAAAGCAAAAAACCCACAAAGAGAAATGTTAAATGAAAACAAGAGCCAATGGAAGTAGCTCTCAATAGCCAAAGCAAGAACAAACTAAGCAACCTAATAATGTAGTGCTGGCTTATAACCAAAAGTTTAAATGAATTATCAAGTTGTCCAAACTGATAAAAATAAATGATTACATAGTTTTATGTGTACACACAAGCAATTAATAATCTGAAAAGGAATTTAATTTGCTTTCAATAATGTCAACATTAATAAAATACTTTGGGATTGATTTAATGAGGAGGAAAAGATGTCACACTGGAAATTATACACCATTGCTGGAAAAAACCCTAAATAAATGTAAAGATATTCAATATTGATGAAAAGACTTAAGATGGCAATGCTATGCAATGTATCTTCAATCTGAAATGAAGATTCAATATGAATTACAAAAGTCTTTTAGGAAGAAATACTCAAACTGACCCTAACATACACATGGAATGACAAGGGACTGCAAAGATCCAAAACAATCACATAATTCTGCAGTGCAAAGGTCCTCTGGTACGCTGCGCTAAATCGCTTCAGTCATGTCCGACTGTTTGCAACCCTGTGGACCATAGCCCGCCAGGTTCCTCTGTCCATGGGATTCTCCAGGCAAGAATACTGGAGTGAGTCACCGTGTCCCACTCCAGGGGATCTTCCCGACCCAGGGATCGAACTCCTGCATTGTCAGGTTTGTTCTTTACCACTAGGGCCACCTGGGGCAAAGGTGTCTCAATGGAGATCAGGGAAACACAGTTAAGAGAAGGGACTTAGGATCAGGAAATGTAGTGACGAAAGGAGGTTCATGGTCACACTCAGAGGAGCCCAGCAGGTAGTTCTGCAGGTGGAAGAGGAGGAGGAAGCAGGCCAGAGCTGTGTAAAGAGGGAACTAAAGCAGGGGCTCCCAACCTCTAGGATCTAATGTCTGATGATCTGAGGTGGAGCTGATGTAATGTATTAGAAATAAGTGTTTGGTCATTCAGCCATGTCCAACCCTTTGTGACCCTATGGGCTATAACCCACCCCAGTCCTCTGTCCATGGGATTCTCCAGGCAAGAATACTGGAGTAGGTTGCCATGTCCTTCTCCAGGGTATCCTCCCGACCCAGGGGTTGAACCCGGGTCTCCCACATCGCAGGCAGACCCTTTACTGACTGTGCCAGCAGGGAAGCCAATGGAGATAGAAATAGAGCGCACAGTAAAAGGACACGCCTGAGACGTCCCGAAACCTCCCCCACTCCTGTCCATCAAAATAGAGCGCACAGTAAGGGGACGCGCCTGAAACACACTGAAACCTCCCCACTCCTGTCCATCAAAATAGAGCGCACAGTAAGGGGACACGCCTAAGACACCCTGAAACCTCCCCCACTCCTGTCCATCAAAATAGAGCGCACAGTAAGTGGACGCGCCTGAGACGTCCTGAAACCTCCCCGACTCTTGTCCGTCAAAATAGAGCGCACAGTAAGGGGACTGCACCTGAAACACCCTGAAACCTCCCCCACTCCTGTCCATCAAAAATAGAGCGCACAGTAAGGGGACGGCCTGAGACACCCTGAAACCCTCCCCACTCCTGTCCGTCAAACATAGAGCGCACAGTAAGGGGACACGCCTGAGATACCCTGAAACCTTCCCCACTCCTGTCCATCAAAATAGAGCGCACAGTAAGGGGACTGCACCTGAAACACCCTGAAACCTCCCCCACTCCTGTCCATCAAAACAGAGAGCACAGTAAGGGGACCTCGCCTGAAACACCCTGAAACCTTCCCACTCCTGTCCGTCAAAAATAGAGCGCACAGTAAGGGGACGCGCCTGAGACACCCTGAAACCTTCCCCACTCCTGTCCATCAAAATAGAGCGCACAGTAAGGGGACTGCACCTGAGACGTCCTGAAACCTCCCCACTCCTGTCAATCAAAATAGAGCGCACAGTAAGGGGACGCGCCTGACACGTCCTGAATCCTCCCCCACTCCTGTCTGTCAAAAATAGAGCGCACAGTAAGGGGACGCGCCTGAGACACCCTGAAACCTCCCCCACTCCTGTCCATCAAAAATAGAGCGCACAGTAAGGAAACGGCCTGAGACACCCTGAAACCTTCCCCACTCCTGTCCGTCAAAAATAGAGCCCACAGTAAGTGGACTGCGCCTGAGACGTCCTGAAACCTTCCCCACTCCTGTCCATCAAAAATAGAGCGCACAGTAAGGGGACGCGCCTGACACGTCCTGAATCCTCCCCCACTCCTGTCCGTCAAAAATAGAGCGCACAGTAAGGGGACTGCACCTGAAACACCCTGAAACCTTCCCCACTCCTGTCCGTCAAAAATAGAGCGCACAGTAAGGGGACTGCACCTGAAACACCCTGAAACCCTCCCCACTCCTGTCCGTCAAAAATAGAGCGCACAGTAAGGGGACCGCGCCTGAAACACCCTGAAACCTTCCCACTCCTGTCCATCAAAATAGAGCGCACAGTAAGGGGACTGTGCCTGACACACCCTGAAACCTTCCCCACTCCTGTCCGTCAAAAATAGAGCCCACAGTAAGGGGACGCGCCTGAGACACCCTGAAACCTCCCCCACTCCTGTCCATCAAAATAGAGCGCACAGTAAGGGGACTGCACCTGAAACACCCTGTAACCTTCCCCACTCCTGTCCATCAAAATAGAGCGCACAGTAAGGGGACTGCACCTGAGACATCCTGAAACCTTCCCCCACTCCTGTCCGTCAAAAACTGTCTCCACAAAAGCCCTGAAGGCAAGGCAGGAACTTCAAGTACTCAGCTGTTCCAGGTTGCTGGCTTAGGGAGATGCTGAAGCAGGGCTGTCCCAAGAGGTAGACCTTCCCTTGCATGGGGTCCTCAACAGACCTCCAATAGCCTTGGAGATGATGGGAAAGATTTGTTTCATTTTCTTAAAATATCCTTGTGAGATAAACTTAAAACGTAGCAATTCTCTTACAGTCTTCCTAATGAAAACAGTTCTCTTTCTTTACTGATCCATGAAGGACCAACTGTGAAGACCACTGTTCTAATATACCTCATAGTGTTGCTGACACTATGGATATAATTATGTGAAACTGAACTTATTCAATAAAAACTATGCATCTGCTCTGTGCCCAGAACTTTCCCAGGGTTGGAAATACGGTGAAAATACTCCATAAGAGGCACAGCTGGTAGGCACGTTCTTTAAAAAAGCCTTTTACATTTTCACCCATAGTTTATCCTCAACATCAACACTTGCTGATTGAAGACCATGCTGGGTAGGAAGCTCGTTAAAAAGCCAGCAGCCAGGGTTCCTGGAAGGATGTCCTGCTCCCCCTTGGACAGTCCTCCACCCTCTCTGGCTCTCAGTTTCCTCACCTGTAAAAACATGAACGTCTGACTATAGTTCCTCCCTGGAACCCAAGTCTATAGAGGGGGAGGGGAAATATCACCCAGGCCTACTCTAAGGCCTGGATGATAGATCAGATTTAAAGACAACTATGTCATTGCTGGTTTCCAGTCAAATGAGCAGATATAATGAAGGAAGGAACCCCTGGCCTTGAAGGATTTGTCTGGGGATCTAGTCTGGGAAATTCTCACACATCAAGGGATGGTTCTAAGCTGGATTTCCACAAACAAGAATAACCCACTGTCAATTACAAATTGGCACTTAACAAGAGCATTGCCAACGACTGAACAGCAAAGGCACCTGCCGTCTGTCTCTGCAGAGGTTAAAGCCCACGCTGCCACAGGTGCTGGCCCTCCATGCCCGCTGAGGCGTGCAGGGCGGAGTGAGGCGCTCCGAGCTCCAGGGAAACGGGCGTCTCAAGCTGTAAGGAAATAACCCAGACACCAAGGGAAAGTAACAGGCTTTATTGGCAGTGTGCTCCCGGGCAGAACCCACTGACCGCAAGTATGGCCACAAGGAGTTCTGCCCCGAACAAAGGCAGGGTGCGATTTTTATGCCTTCGGGGCAGGAAGTGGTATCATATAACCTGGACAGGCCTAAGATAAGGTAAAGCTCGGGAATGCGAGATTGTGAGTGGTCAGCTAGACCGAGTTGGTCACCCTGGAGGTCAGGAAGAGGGGGATAGATCTCGGCAGAGGGTTATTACATCAGAAATTCCTCAGCGGTTTGGCGGGACTTTTTCCCTCCAGCGGGGGGTGGAGAGGGGAAAAAGGAGACAAGATAGCCACCGGGAAGGGGAAGCCAAGAAGGCCACCAGGGTCCGACCTTACAGTCTGACCCTTTTGATAGGATAAGGGGCGACGTAGTCGTCTCCGGCTACTTCCTGCTGAACTGGAGCATTGTGGGGTTTTTGGGTCATGGCCGGACCCCGGTGTTCCCAGGGGCTCAGGGTCTTTAGGCAGAAGTCTGGAATTGGCGGTCATCATCATTTTCTATCTGTTGGCATTTTAGGTCATCTTTTGCAGCTGTTGGTATGTGGGCTGAACAGCAATGTGAGTAAAGTGACTGCAAGAATACAAAGAGGTTTAATTCTGATGGCTGATTAAGATATTAGGCAGAGGAGAACCAAGGTTTAAAAGTTGATCTGGGTGTTGGTATAAAGAAGGAAGGTTCTCTGTAGCCAAAGTTCAATGATAGCCTCGGTGAGAGAATCGAAGTCAGTTATAGGAGTGGCAAGCCAGAGGTCTTGTAGGTCAGACATAAAGTTTTCAAGATTGGCTAAGGTGAGAGACATATAGATAGCACCCCAGAAGTATAGCGCAACCTATGTGATGTAGGTGAGGGCCAGAAAGAGGCAGAGAGCAAAGGACCATTCCGGTGGGGCGATTGAAGCGAGGCTTATGGCAAAAAGTATGGCCAGGAGGATGACTAGAAGCAAGTTTTACCAGTCGAGCTCAATAGTCATGAGTCGCCTATGGGTGGAAGGGGTATTTTGGTTATAGTGAGTCTGGCAGGCCTGGAAATTTTGGAAATGCAGCTATGGGTATATGTGGACTGAGGAGGGGGCAAGCCGTGCAAGGGGACCCATTTAAGCCTGGTGATGTGATACCATGGTTTGTGTCCCAAGAGTTTGGTCGCTGTGGGAGTAGTGAGAATCACCGTTAAAGGGCCAGTCCATTGCGGTTGGAGGGGGTTAGGTGTCAGCGTCTTTAAGAGAACCTGGTCTCTCGGAGCCGAGGTAGTTAATGGAGGCTCCCAATCTGCGTTGCTAACGGGCTGGGGCAGGGTGCGGTCTGCGTGTTCCCGTAGAAGGGATCGGAGGAGTGTGAAATAGGGCAGACAGGCTTCGAGAGGTGGTAGTGGGGGTCTGGGAGATTGGCGAGCAGATATGGCCTACCGTATAGCAGCTCGAATGGCATGAGGCCTGTCTTGGAGTGGGGAGTCGTTCAGATGTGTGTGAGTGTTGCTGGCAGAAGGCGACTTGTTTCAGCATTGTCTAGGGGTTGGTCAGGGAATATTCTTGTCATACTATCATTTGGAGATTTGTTGCATCCTGGAAGAAATAAACTTAACAAGAAAGTTAAAGGTACGTGGCCCAAAGATTAATAGAAGTAGAAAAGCTGCTCAGGGGCTATCAGGAGAACCAGGACCAGACACTGGTTTATGACTTTAATGTTTTTCTAGGTACGAGAAGATGCAAGAATTTGGGCTCATAAAAACTTTACCTGAAGACATCTGACTATCTGAAGGCTGGTTCTTCTGGGTTTTTCCCAGAGCACAGAGTGCCTTATTTCTGATTTCCACCCTGAATTCCCTTCAGGGGGTGTTGAAAGTCAGCAGCTTGCAGTGGTCATGATGTAGTCTCTGTAGAGGCATCTGGCAAGTACCAACTTCTAGTCAGCAGGGTCCCTTCATAGCCACATATTTGACCATGTTTGGGGGCCATTTCATGGCCACTGTGTCCCACGGTGCTGGGAAGGCTCATTCCCAGGTCTAGGGAAGAGTCCATGGATGGGCAACTCAGTGTGCTAAGATTGGACCAGGCCTTGCAAGTAGCAAAAGTCTCTGGACCACTGTCTTACTAGCCTCTTGGTCCAGGAAAATATTCCCTCTTGTTGCTTCTTCCCATATCTAGAGTTACATTATTACAATCATTGGTCTCATATGGAATTGCATATCAGCATTATATCACAGGCTCAGTCACACATTTGTTAAAGTAAGAAATAATCTTCTGCATAAAGGAGGGGTAGAGGTAGGGTTGGGGAGTGTAAGGGTGTGAGAAGGGTAGAGGTATGGTGGCTTTGAGCTTAGTTAGAATGTCTCGTCCTAATAGCTGAGTGGGACATGAAAGAAGTATTAGGAAGGAGTGGGTGAACAGGTGATGGTCGAGCTGACAAGGCTGTAGTCCAGTCTGTAGGGGGTGTGAGGGCTTGCCATCTATACCTACCACTGAGATCTGGGAAGGAGTCAGAGTGCCCCGTAAGAGGGAAGAACCTTGAGAGAGGTATTTTTCATCCCTTCCAGTAGGAACTAACAGGCGAATCCATGGGAGGAGGTGTTTTTGGAAGGGGTGGATAGAGAGAAGGAACGGATGGGGGTCTTTGATCTGTTTTTATTGGAGAGGGAGATCGAGGAGCGGGAGTAGGGATTACAGGAGGATCTGGTGGAATTGGAGCGGTAGGAGGTGTTAGAGGAGGAGGAGTTGCGGCCGCAGCAGTGGCGGGGCCGCAGCGTATGGAGGAGGAAGAGGGACTGTGAAAGCAGAACTTTCGTCAGCGTGTTGCCGCATTTGAGCTCGGACGTTATCGGAAGAGAGAGAGCTTGGAGTTGTCGGGGGAAACAATTACCGAAGGGGGGCGAGGGGCGGAGTTTTTCTCGGTCTGTTTGGACAGATGTTTTAGCTGGCGGCGAGGGACCAGAAGGGGAAAGGGAAAGAAGGATTTGGGAGGAGGGGAAAGAAAGAATAGGGGGAGGGGCGGGAGCGCAGCAGCCAAAAAGCCTGTACATAGGGTACCTCAGACCATTTTCCCGTCCTTTGACAGTAATTATCTAAATCACGGAGGATATTAAAATCGAAAGTTCCCACTGAGGGCCATTTTGAGCCATTATCAAGAGAATACTGGGGCCAGGCCTCAGAACAGAGAAAAATCAATTGTTTGCGTCGTATATCGTTTGAGAGAGGCAGAGTTTTAAGGTTGGCCAAAAGACAATCTAGAGGAGTTGACCAACCCCGGTCAGGCTTGGAGGCAGTTGTCCCCATTGGCGAGCGACGGAGGATAGGCTTAGGGGTAGATCAACCAGGCGTCCCCAGGAGATCTATCACCCCAGCGGAGGAGGCTACCGCAGCCGAAATGGACGTCTCCGAGATCGACTGGTGCCCAGGAAGCAGGACCTGGCCTGTGGAGGGGGCTATCGCAGCTGAGGCGGACGTCTCCGACTCAACTGGTGCTGGAGGAGGGAGCCAGACACAGCGCTGTGATTTTTGTGACGGGCCTGGCCCGCAAGGACTGGCTCCCGCAGATTACTCGCCAAGGGGGAGAGCTACTCCAGGATTTAGCCTAGGGAACTTACCCCGTATCCTGTCAGACGGTTGAACAGTCTCAGCGAGGTGGTGGATCAACCCAGGGTGTGGGCCGGCCCGAGGGAGCCGCAAGCCTCGTGGCCAGCGGGGGAGGGCTCTCACCTCGAGCCCCACGTTGGGCGCCAAATGTAAGGTCGTGGAAACGGGCGTCTCAAGCTGTAAGGAGATAACCCAGACACCAAGGGAAAGTAACAGGCTTTATTGACAGTGCGCTCCCGGGCAGAACCCACTGACCGGAAGAATGGCCACGAGGAGTTCTGCCCCGAACAAAGGCAGGGTGCGATTTTTATGCCTTCGGGGCAGGAAGTGGTATCATATAACCTGGACAGGCCTAAGATAAGGTAAAGCTCGGGAATGCGAGATTGTGAGTGGTCAGCTAGACCGGGTTGGTCACTCTGGAGGTCAGGAAGGGGGGGATAGATCTCGGCAGAGAGTTATTACATCAGAAATTCCTCAGCGGTTTGGTGGGACTTTTTCCCTCCGGCAGGGGATGGAGAGGGGAAAAAGGAGACAAGATAACCACCAGGAAGGGGAAGCCAAGAAGGCCACCAGGGTCCGACCTTACACAGGGAACCTGGTGGGACAGGCCTTTAGATCGCTGGATGTGTTTAGGGACAGATTTTATTATCCCAATCCTTGCATCTCCTCATATCTCACTTCAGTTCAGTCGCTCAGTCGTGTCCACCCCTTTGTGACCCCATGGACTGAAGCACACCAGGCCTCCCTGTTCATCACCAACTCCCGAGTTCACTCAAACTCATCTCCATTGAGTCAGTGACGCCATCCAACCGTCTCATCCTCTGTCGTCCCCTTCTCCTCTCGCCTTCAATCTTTCCCAGAATCAGGGTCTTTTCCAATGAGTCAGCTCTTAGCCAAAGGATTGGCGTTTCAGTTTCAACATGAGTCCTTCCAGTGAAAATTCAGGACTGATTTCCTTTAGGATGGACTGCTTTGATCTCCTTGAAGTCCAAAGGACTCTCAAGAGTCTTCTCCAGGACTGCAGTTCAAAAGCATCAATTCTTTGGTGCTCAGCCTTCTTTATGGCCCAACTCTCACATCCATACATGACCACTGGAAAAACCATAGCCTTGACTAGACGGACTTTGTCAGCAAAGTAATGTCTCTGCTTTTCAATATGCTATCCAGGTTGGTCATAGCTTTTCTTCCAAGGAGCAAGTGTCTTTTAATTTCATGGCTGACATCACCATCTGCAGTGATTTTGGAACCCAGGAAAATTAAAAAAATAAATAAATAAAGCACTGTTTCCATTGCTTCCTCATCTATTTGCCATGAAGTGATGGGACTGGATGCCATGACCTTAGTTTTTTTAATGCTGAGTTTTAAGCCAACTTTTTCACTCTCCTCTTTCACTTTCATCAAGATGCTACATAGTTCTTCACTTTCTGGCATAAGTGTGGTGTCATCTGCATACCTGAGGTTATTCGGCAACCTAGTGAATATATCCCTCTCCTGGTGCTGGGGATCCCAGTTCCAGCCTCCTGCCTGAGACTGCAGCCTTCTAACACCTAAGAACTCCCAGCAGTGCACTGTAGGCCCTGAAGGGACTCGTCTGGATGGGCTATGTGTGTGATGCTGTAGGGGGAAAAGAGTGAGACTCAGGCCCTGTCCTCTCTGCTCAGGCACATCCCACTAATTTCTTGCACAGCCCAGGAAGCCAGCTGGCTCTAAGGCTCCACTTGCCCCGAGGATCCAAAGGTGGGCATGGGAAAGTGCTGCCGCCTTGTGGACATTTTCTGTAACTACAACCTGACCACAGGAACCTCAGTTCAATCCGCCAAGACCTGGGCTTCCCTTCCAGCCAGCTGCCCCCAGGGAATGGCAGTGGATATTCAGGAATCCAACTGCCAAATATAAATCATCCTCACACCCTTAAAGGAGAAGAAAGAAAGAAAAAAACAGAAAAGCACAGACGCACCCAACCTCCCCCACCAAACAAGGCGCTCAGCATCCCTAATTACTGCAGGAAAGCCAACTGAAAGGACAATGGGAAATCACATTGCGATACTCACAAATGCTGACACAGCAAGGCTACAGGCAATCAACGTGGAAGAGAGTCTAGAGGAAGAAGAACCGCCTCAGGCTGTGGGTGGGAACACCCATTGACAGCAGCCACTAGAATGGAGACTGACAGTCTCTGAATGCCTGAAAGACTCACTCTCAAGTCGGGCCTTACGTCATTCCCACACTTTGGCCTCCTGAGCGCTCCATCAATCAAAACGCACTTGCACCCCAACAAACCTCGAGCACTGCTTCCTTTAGGAGCCTAGACGTGCACCCAGCAAAATCCCCAACGAGAGACTAAAGCTTAAAGAAAATGTTGTACATAGATCTGGTGGACGGTTTCTCACTTACTGAAAAAAAGATATGGAAAGTAGGGAACTCTAACACTGAGACACACAACTGGATGGCCCATGAAGGATCGGAGGCCAAGAGTAGTCAGTCAGGCAGAGGAAGATCCAGGAATATGAGGCCTAGTCTAGGCAAAGTGAGGACAGACATCAGTTCAGTTCAGTTCAGTTCAGTCGCTCAGTCGTGTCCGACTCTCCGCGACCCCATGAATCACAGCACGCCAGGCCTCCCTGTCCATCACCAACTCCCGGAGTACACTCAAACTCATGTCCACAGACATAGAAGGCAACAAACTGACATCCCAGAAAGAGATGCTGAGAGTTCAAAGTCAAAGAAAGGGTTTTGGAAAGAAAGAGCACGGCCTGGAACAAATTAGCAGGTAAGTACCCAAAATGAAAGCAGATCTGTCTCTGTAATGAATCACCCAGGTGGACTGTACCCTTTCCTCCTCCCTTCCACCCACACAGACGTACAACTCTGTAGTTCTAAGAGATGATCCAGACCAGTTATCTGTTATCTTCCTGCTTTCCATTGGCAGCATAAAGGGTACCTGAGGTAGAAAAGGCATGAAGACCTGATGCCCATCACTCTGCTCGAACTCCTAAGGCAAACAGTCCCCTGAACACCATAGAGAAAACCCAAAGATGACTTCATATTGAATCAGTACAGTGACAATCGTCGCAGCAGGTCAACTGGATTATGCTGTGGGTAGTATTGACAAGATGTTAAAGAAAAGGGAAGGAAAGCAGTGCCTACTGTATGATGTCCGACCTCCCTGGCTTGGGACACTATTGCATCCCTGGAGGCTGAACAGGCTTGAGTCCCACTGCTGAACTGGGGTGAGGTGGAAACAGTCTGGCAGGGTGCCCTTCACTGAACAATTTTTAAAGGTTTAGTGTGTGCTATGTTGGGCTGGGACAAGATTACATTGTGGGATCAAGGCCGCTAGGAATTTCAAGGTAAAATTAAGCCAGTCTTCACCTCTGCTGGTCCTGGGGATGTTAGCTCAAGCCTCCTTCCTGACAATGCTGCCTCCTGGCATATAAGCACCCTCAGCGGTGTACTGTGGACACCAAAAAGATTAGTTGGATTGGGTGTTTGTGTGATGCTTTATGGGGAAATAGTAGTGAGACTCAAGCCCTTTTGTGTTTGTTCAGATAGAATCCACAAACACAGAAAACTAATCAAGATGGTCACATGGACCACAGCCTTGTCTAACTCAATGAAACTGAGCCATGCTGTGTAGGGCCACCCAAGACGGACGGGTCATGGTGGAGACTTCTGACAAAATGTCGTCCACTGGAGAAGGGAATGGCAAACCACTTCAGTGTTATTGCCTTGAGAACCCCAAGAATAGTATGAAAAGGCAAAAAGATAAGGAGAGTGAATGATGAACTCCCCAGGTAGGTAGGGGCCCAATATGTTACTGGAGAAGAGCAGAGAAATAACTCCAGGAAGAACGAAGAGACAAAGGAAAAACAATGCCCAGTTGAGGATGTGACTGGTGATGGAAGTAAAGTCCAGTGCTGTAAGGAGCAGTGTTATAAGAACCAGAATGTTAGGTCCATGAATCAAAGTAAATTAGAAGTGGTCAAACAGGAGATGGCAAGAGTGAACATCGACATTTTAGGAATCAGCAAACTAAAATGGACTGGAATGGGTGAATTTAACTCAGATGACCATTACATCTACTACTGTGGGCAAGAATCCCTTAGAAGAAATGGAGTAGCCATCATTGTCAACAAGAGAGTCCGAAGTGAAGTACTTGGGTGCAATCTCAAAAACGACAGAATGATCTCTGTTCGTTTCCAAGGCAAACCATTCAGTATCACAGTAATCCAAGTCTATGCCCCAACCAGTAATGCCAAAGAAGCTGAAGTTGAACAGTTCTATGAAGACCTACAAGACCTTCTAGAGCTAACATCTCATTATAGGACATTAGGAAGTCAAGAGATACCTGGAGTAACAGGTAAATTTGGCCTTGGGGTACAGAATGAAGCAGGGCAAAGGCTAACAGAGTTTTGACAAGAGAACACACTGGTCATAGCAACACCCTCTTCCAACAACACAAGTTCTACACATGGACGTCACCAGATGGTCAATACCGAAATCAGATTGATTATATTCTTTGCAGCCGAAGATGGAAAAGCTCTACACAGTCAGAAGAAAGAAAAAAAAAAAAGACCAGGAGGAGAGTGTGGCTCAGATCATGAACTCCTTATTGCCAAATTCAGTCAAATTGAAGAAAGTGGGGGAAACCACTAGACTATTCAGGTATGACCTAAATCAAATCCCTTACGATTATAGTGGAAGTGACAGATTCAAGGGATTAGATCTGATAAACAGAGTACCTGAAGAACTGGGACGGAGGTTCGTGACATTGTACAGAGGCAGAGATCAAGACCATCCCCAAGAAAAAGAAATGCAAAACGGTTGTCTGAGGATGCTTTACAAATAACTAAGAAAAGAAGAGAAGCGAAATCAAAGAAGAAAAGGAAAGATATACCCATCTGAAAGCAGAGTTCCAAACAAAAGCAAGGAGAGATAAGAAAGCCTTCTTCAGTGATCAATGCAAAGAAATAGAGGAAAACAACAGAATGGGAAAGACTAAAGATATTGTCAAGAAAATTAGATGTTCAAGGGAACATTTCATGCAAAGATGTGCACAATAAAGGACAGAAACGGTATGAACCTAACAGAAGCTGAAGATATTAAGAGGTGGCAAGAATACACAGAACTATACCAAAAAGATCTTCATGACTCAGATAACCGTGATGGTGTGATCACTCACTAGTGACAGACATACTGGGATGCAAAGTCAAGTGGGCCTTAGGAGGCATCACAATGAACACAGCTACTGGAGGTGATGGAATTGCAATTGAGCTATTTCAAATCCTAAAAGATGATGCTGTGAAAGTGCTGCACTCAATATGTCAGCAAATTTGGAAAACGCAGCCGTGGTCACAGGCGCAGGAAAGTCACTTTTCATTCCAGTCCCAAAGAAAGGCAATGCTTCTCCACCTTTGGCTGCAAAGAATATAATCCATCTGATTTCAGTATTGACCATCTGGTGATGTCCATGTGTAGAGTCTTCTCTTGTGTTGTTGGAAGAGGGTATTTGCTATGACCAGTGCGTTCAAAAAGACTCGAGAGTCCCTTGGACTGCAAGAAAATCAATCCAGTAAATCCTAAAGGAAATCAGTCCTGAATATTCATTGGAAGGACTGATGCTGAAGCTGAAACTCCAATATTTTGGCCACCTGATGCGAAGAACTGACTCATTGGAAAAGACCCTGATGTTGGGAAAGACTGAAGGCAGGAGAAGAAGGGGATGACAGAGGATGAGATGGTTGGATGGCATCACCGACTCAGTGCACATGAGTTTGCGTGAACTCGGGGAGTTCATGATGGACAGGGAAGCCTAGTGTGCTGCCATCCACGGGGTGGCAAAGAGTCGGACACGACTGAGTGACTGAACTGAAGTGAGGCATAAGTGATGTGTAACTTTATGCAACTCCTTTAAAAAAAAAAATCCATGTTAATTTTGTAAACAAATTCTACCAGATTCTGTGAGAGAATAGGCAAACTACTGAGCAATGTACCCACAGCTCAATTTTAATATAGAGAGTAATTTTCTACTTTTTGGAAATGGTTAATGTGGAGTTGTTCCTTCCCGCACACCGTTTACCTGTGTAAACTTTCCGGGCATGTACTGGGTCTTTGATTTCTGGTCCGCAGATGCCCAATAGAGAGCCTGTGAAACACATTTTGCGTTTCCTGCAGGTTAAGTGCCCCAGTTTTAGAGTTCAGTATGCCTGTACCAAATTCCAGTTCAGCTACTCAGAAATTAAGTAATCTGCCTTAAAGAGCTAGGCCTGGGGCTCACTCACTTGCTAATTATTATTGGTCAATTATTGTGGTTTTTGTATGTATATAGGATAATGCCTTGAGACACTCCCTTAAAAGTGCTTTGGTTAGAGTTTTACATACTTTATATGTCACTGAATCCACACAGCCCCCCAAGGCAGGTATGTTTTAGAGATGAATACATGTAAGACATTAAGGAACAAGTAATCACCAAGCCATTATTCCTGTTATATATGAACAATCAGGTAAGATTTTAAAAATCTGCCCATAATAACTATCAGGTGGTGCTAGGTGAACTTTTTCAGGACTCTAAATAAAAATTTTATGAAATACTATTTTCTGGTGTGAGTCTAAAATAACTAATAGCGTAGCACTGCATTCCTTTCTTCTCTTGGTTCTCAAACCACATATCCCAGTAAATGTATCTGCAAACGCCCCGTCAGATGGGTGACCCGCCTCCGAACACAGAAACCCGGTGGCTTTGTGCGGCCGCCGCATCCCCCGCTCGCCCGCAGCCCCTACCTCCGGGCTGCCCCCGAAGCCGGCGCTGAGACGGACCGGCTAGCACGGCGGCGCTGACGCGTCCCAGGGGCCGAGAGCGCCCGCGCTTCCCGCCCGCGCACACTCCATCCGTCTCTGACTCGGCCCGAGCGGCCCTCAGCGCCCTCTCAGGCCTCTGCGCTCTCCGGCCCCGCCGGACTCGCGGCCACGCGCAACCCGCCCTCAGGCGCTCGGCGGGCGCCCGTTCACACCCGCGCGGAGTCGGCCCACCCGCGGCCACCAACCCGCAGGCCGCGCGCCGCCGCCCGCCAGCGCCAGCTGAGGCGCTCTGCCTGCCGGCTTCTGCCCCGGAAGCGGCGCGGCGAGTGGGGCGGGGCGGGGAGGGGCGGGGAGGGGCGGGGCTTGCAAAGAAATAGAGGAAAACAACAGAATAGGAAAAACAAGAGACCTCTTCAAGAAAATTAGAGATTTCAAGGGAACATTTCATGCAAAGATGGGCTCGATAAAGGACAGAAATGGTATGGACCTAACAGAAGCAGAAGATATTAAGAAGAGGTGGCAGGAATACACAGAAGAACTGTACAAAAAAGATCTTCACGAAAAAATCCTGATTTAGCAGACGCGAGAGACGCCCGGCTCCGGCGCAACCGACCACATGCAGAATTGTGGCTGAGAGGAGCTGCCCCGCGCCCAGGGTTAGGGCGGTGGCCGAGAGGAGCTGTACCACGTCCAGGAGGCGGTGGCTGCTTGGGCACCGGAGGGCCGAGAGGAGCTGATCCACATTCAAAGCAGGAGGGGCGGCCTTGAGGAGATACCCCTCGTCCAAGGTAAGGTACAGCGGCTGCACCTTGCTGGAGCAGCTGGGAAGAGATACTCCACGACCAAGTGGAATATAAGAATCCAGTGTTCTGGGGAGGAAGGAACAAGATGGCGGAGGGATAAGACGGTGAGACCACTTTCTCCCCCACAAATTCATCAAAAGAACATTTGAACTTGGAGTAAAGGCCACAAAACAACTTCTGAATACTGGCAGAGGACATCAGGCTCCCAGAAAAGCAGCCCATTGTATTCTAAAGGAGAGAGAAGAAATCCATCTCCACCCACCAGAACACCGACACATGCTTCCCTAACCAGGGAACCCGGACAAGTCACTCGACCAACCCCACACACAGCGAAGAAACTACATAATAAAGAGAACTCCACAAACTGCAAGAAGAGGGAAAGGCCACCCCAAGCAAAGCAATATAAGCAAGATGAAGAGGCAGAGAAATACCCAGCAAGTAAAGGAACAAGATAATTGCTCACCAACACAAACAAAAGAAGAAGATATAGGGAATTTACCTGATAAAGAATTTCAAATTTTGATGGTGAAAATGATTCAAAATCTTGAAAGCAAAATGGAGTTACAGATAAATAACCTGGAGAAAAGGATTGAGAAGATGGAAGAAAGATTTAATAAGGACTTAGAAGAAATAAAAAAGAGTCAGTATACAATGAATAATGCAATAGATGAGATCAGAAACACTCTGGAGGGAACAAACAGTAGAATAACAGAGGCAGAAGACAGGATTAGCGAACTAGAAGATAGAATTGTAGAAATAAATGAAACAGAGAGGAAAAAAGAAAAACGAATTAAAAGAAATGAGGACAATATTAGAGCCCTCTGGGACAATGTTAAACGCTCCAACATTCGAATCATAGGAGTCCCAGAAGAAGAAGACAAAAAGAAAGACCATGAGAGAATACTTGAAGAGATAATAGTTGAAAATTTCCCTAAAATAGGGAAAGAAATAATCACCCAAGTCCAAGAAACCCAGAGAGTCCCCAACAGGATAAACCCAAGGCGAAATACTCCTAGACACATATTAATCAAATTAACAAAGATCAAACACAAAGAACAAATCTTAAAAGCAGCAAAGGAAAAGCAGCAAATAACACATAAGGGGATTCCCATAAGGATGACAGCTGATCTTTCAACAGAAACTCTTCAGGCCAGAAGGGAGTGGCAAGACATACTTAAAGTGATGAAAGAAAATACCCTACAGCCCAGATTACTATACCCAGCAAGGATCTCATTCAAATATGAAGGAGAAATCAAAAGCTTTACAGACAAGCAAAAGCTGAGGGAATTCAGCATCACCAAACCAGCTCTCCAACAAATGCTAAAGGATCTTCTATAGACAGGAAACACAGAAAGAGTGTATAAACTTGAACCCAAAGCAATAAAGAAAATGGTTATGGGATCATACTTATCAATAATTACCTTAAACGTAAATGGGTTGAAATTTTCAAAAAGGCTAGGAAACAATTCTCATAGCCATCAATAGTTCAGTGTTGAGTTCATGAATAGTTTTTAAAGTTTGGGACAAACTGTAGTATTTGCTATTTGAAGTACTATTTGTAATTGGCATATTACGATGTAACATTGGTCTTCATTTCCAACTTAAAACGCCTAAAAATGCCTAACAGATTTGTGAATTTTAGTTAATATGTATTTTATGATGTTACTGAACCTGCAGAAATATTGAAATATTTCAGAGAACTTATTCACTGTACATTTAATTTATTTTATTTATAAAAGTTATGAACTGTAGAAAGGTTTACTTATTGGGTCAAATGCTTGTTGCTTCAAATGCTTTTTGCATTTGAAGTGCTAGTTACAAGAAAATCAAATACCTTCAATGTATAAATGCTATTAAGTTTTTAAAGGACTCTGGAGTATAAGTAAGTTTGTTTAAAGAAATTTAGTCTATTCAACCTGAATCAGCTCTGTCAAACATTAATTAAAAGCTTCATTTAAAATAAATAAATAATGGTGGTGGGAGGGAGGGTTGGGAAGCTGGCTGGAGGTGGAGGTGGAGGTGGTGAAGTTTATTAATCTAATTAAAAATGAAGTTGCATTTCCATTTTCCAAAACCACCCATTCACCAGCGTACTGTGTCACTAGACATTATGTACGATTTTACTTTGCAACAGAAACCATTACATTTAAAAATTCATTACAGCAAGGTTAGTTAGACACATGATGGATGCAGCTTTAATCCTGCCATATATTATTACAGTTAAAATGTAAATGATGAAAAATATTTTGTGCTTATCAGCATTTATGTGGAAATGTGTTTTACAGTGATATATGGTGTTATATTTCTATTATTGTGATGAAAAAGAAAGCAATACAAAAAGACGAAGTGTTTATTAAAACATGAAAAACAAAAGAAATAAATGGTTTTGCAGCACTGAAGAGATTATAGAAAGTAAATAAGCTAGATCAGACCTGTTTTATGTAGTAATTTTATAGTTTATTTTAATTATTTCAGTTGTAAAATATTGTTATACTGTTCATTAGTTCTGATTGTTCATATTAAACTATTGTAATGCAAATAAATAAATAATTAGAAAAAAAAAAAAAGATCTTCACGACCAAGATAGTCACGATAACATGATCACTGACCTAGAGCCAGACATCTTGGAATGTGAAGTCAAGTGGGCCTTAGAAAGCATCACTACGAACAAAGCTAGTGGAGGTGATGGAATTCCAGTTGAGCTATTTCAAGTCTTGAAAGATGATGCTGTGAAAGTGCTGCACTCAATATGCCAGCAGATTTGGAAAACTCAGCAGTGGCCACAGGACTGGAAGAGGTCAGTCTTCATTCCAGTCCCAAAGAAAGGCAATGCCAAAGAATGCTAAAACTACCGCACAATTGCACTCATCTCACACACTAGTAAAGTCATGCTCAAAATTCTCCAAGCCAGGCTTCAGCAGTATGTAAACCGTGAACTCCCAGATGTTCAAGCAGATTTTAGAAAAGGCAGAGGCACCAGAGAACAAATTGCCAACATCCGCTGGATCATGGAGAAAGCAAGAGAGTTTCAGAAAAACATCTATTTCTGCTTCATTGACTATGCCAAAGCCTTTGACTGTGTCGATCACAATAAACTGTGGAACATTCTGAAAGAGATGGGAATCCCAGACCACCTGACCTGCCTCTTGAGAAACCTGTATGCAGGTCAGGAAGCAACAGTTAGAACTGTACATGGAGCAACAGACTGGTTCCAAATAGGAAAAGGTGTACGTCAAGGTTGTATATTGTCACCTTGCTTATTTAACTTATATGCAGAGTACAT
Source organism: Moschus berezovskii (assembly GCF_049115385.1). Taxonomy (NCBI): domain Eukaryota; kingdom Metazoa; phylum Chordata; class Mammalia; order Artiodactyla; family Moschidae; genus Moschus; species Moschus berezovskii. The sequence goes on from NC_142461.1 coordinate 145,551, forward strand.
CGTGAGGAACGCTGGGCTGGAAGAAGCACAAGCTGGAATCAAGATTGCTGGGAGAAATATCAATAACCTCAGATATGTAGATGACACCACCCTTATGGCAGAAAGTGAACTCAAAAGCCTCTTGATGAAAGTGAAAGAGGAGAGTGACAAGGTTGGCTTGAAGCTCAACATTCAGAAAACAAAGATCATGGCATCTGGTCCCATCACTTCATGGGAAATAGATGGAAAAACAGTGGAAACAGTGTCAGACTTTATTTTTTGGGCTCCAAAATCACTGCAGATGCTGATTGCAGCCAGGAAATTAAAAGACGCTTGCTCCTTGGAAGGAAAGTTATGACCAGCCTTGATAGTATATTAAAAAGCAGAGACATTACTTTGCCAACAAAGGTCCGTCTAGTCAAGGCTATGGTTTTTCCCGTGGTCATGTATGGATGTGAGAGTTGGACTGTGAAGAAGGCTGATCGCCGAAGAATCGATGCTTTTGAACTGTGGTGTTGGAGAAGACTCTTGAGAGTCCCTTATACTGCAAGGAAATCCAACCAATCCATTCTAAAGGAGATCAATCCTGGATGTTCATTGGAGGGACTGATGCTAAAGCTGAAACTGCAATACTTTGGCCACCTCATGCGACGAGTTGACTCACTGGAAAAGACTCTGATGCTGGGAAAGGTTGGGGGCGGGAGGAGAGGGGGAAGACAGAGAATGAGATGGCTGGATGGCATCACCGACTCTGTGGGCATGAGTTTGAGTGAACTCCGGGGGTTGGTGATGGACAGGGAGGCCTGGCGTGCTGTGATTCATGGGGTCGCGGAGAGTCGGACACGACTGAGCGACTGAACTGAACTGAATAGGTGGCTGCCGGCCGCGCCTGGCGCCCATTGGCCGCGGGGGCTTCGGCGGGCGGGGCCGCAGGGAGCGGTGCGCGTCGGCCCGGGGCGCCTGGTCGAGCCTTGGTCCTCGGAGCGCCTCGAGGGGCAGTGAGTGGCGGCGGCGGGGCGTGGGCTGAGGGGCGGCGGGGCGTCCTTCCGGGGCTGCCCCGGCAGGGGCCTCGGGAAGGCGGGCTGCGCCCGGGGGGTCCGCCCTGGAGGGACCGGGGTCTGCGCCCGCTCCGCCGGCTCCCCGGCGCTTGGGCCGGCACGCACCTGGTGTGTTAGATGCGGGAGCGGCGGCGAGCGCCCCAGGGCCGGGGTAGGCCCTCTGAGGGCGCCCCTGCGGCGGACAGCGCCCCGCGCCCCCGGCGGTGCGCGGACGAGGAAAGGTGAGCGCCTTCACGCCAGGCGTCGGCGGAGACACTAGGAGGCAGTGTTTTCCGAGTGCTCACTGTGTTCCAAATTCGGTACTAAAAATATTAATTCGGAATTCCTCAATAAATTAATGGTGCTGCTGTCCCAAAATTGCAATTAGGAAAGATTACCTGACATTTTTTAGGCTCAAGGGCCTAGACAAAATACAGCAAATTCAACATGATTTCACATTTTTGATGCAGAAACTCTTCCAGCTTGTGATCAGCTTCCAGTGTTTTACAGGTGAGTAAAGTGAAGTCGCTCAGTCGTGTCTGACTCTTTGCGACCCCGTGGACTGTAGCCTACCAGGCTCCTCCGTCCATGGGATTCTCCAGGCAAGAATACTGGAGTGGGTTGTCATTTCCTTCTTAAGGGGATCTTCCCGACCCAGGGACTGCTGCATTGCAAGCAGACGCTTTAACCTCTGATCTATCAGGGTTTTACAAAATACCCCTTTAATCTCTGAAGACAGAGGTCGTGGGTTGGGATTCTGGCTCCATCACTTATTGGCTGTGTGATCTTGGACAAGAGACAATCTCCGTATTGATACTTTCTTTTTTGTAAAATAAAATTAATAGTAGGATAGGCTCTTAAGGTTATTTATGAGGACTAAATGAAAGAATACAGTTTAAAGTGGCCAGAAAGGTTGATCATGTAGTAAATGATCAATAAATGTTAACCATTATTTTTTTAAAATAAAGGATTAGAGTATTACGAGCTTGAATATTACTTGGACTCAAAGCTGTGACATTGTTAGAATTTAATATTAAGTTTTCTATAAGTCTTATTGGTATTGTAAACTGTGTCCTAAAATAAGCCAAGTGAAAGTCAATCAGTCATGTCCCCTACTCTTTGCAAACGCACGGACTATAAAGTCCACAGAAGTCTCTAGGTCAGAATACTGAAGTGAGAAGTCTTTCCCTTCTCCAGAGAATCTTCCCAACCCAGGATCAAACCAGGTCTCCTGCATTGCCAGCAGATTCTTTACTGTCTGAGACACCAGGGAAGCCTATATTTTGTGTAAAAAAAAAAAAAAAAACCTCTTAGTGTTTCCCATCTACCTGAAAGCAATGTGTTAATGTGGTAAGTGCAATTCTGTCTGCCTCATTCCCTAAGAAACCTGTCTGTCCATTCTGGCTCAAACCAGGTATCAGCTCTTCTGAGTTTTTTTTATCACTGACCCTAAACCTAACCCTAACCCCTAAACCTAAACCCTAACCCTTAACCTCAGTTCAGTTCAGTCGCACAGTCGTGTCCAACTCTTTGCGACACCATGTATCACAGCACGCCAGGCCTCCCTGTCCATCACCAACTCCATGTCCATCGAGTCGGTGATGCCATCCAGCCATCTCATTCTCTCTTGTCCTCTTCTCCTTCCCGCCCCCAATCCCTCCCAGCATCAGAGTCTTTTCCAGTGAGTCAGTTCGTCGCATGAGGTGGCCAAAATATTGGAGTTTCCGCTTTAGCATCAGTCCTTCCAATGACCACCCAGGACTGATCTCCTTTAGAATGGACTGGTTGGATCTCCTTGCGGTCCAAGGGACTCTCAAGAGTCTTCTCCAGCACCACAGTTCAAAAGCATCAATTCTTCAGCACTCAGCTTTCTTCACAGTCCAACTCTCACATCCATACATGAGCATTTGAAAAACCATAGCCTTGACTAGATGGACCTTGGTTGGCAAAGTAATGTCTCTGCTTTTTAATATGCTGTCTAGGTTGGTCATAACTTTCCTTCCAAAGAGTAAGCGTCTTTTAATTTCATGGCTGCAAGCAGCATCCACAGTGATTTTGGAGCCCCCCAAAATAAAGTCTGACACTCTTTCCACTGTTTTCCCATCTATTTCCCATGAAGTGATGGGACCAGATGCCATGATCTTAGTTTTCTGAATGTTGAGCTTCAAGCCAACCTTGTCACTCTCCTCTTTCACTTTCATCAAGAGGCTTTTGAGTTCCTCTTCACTTTCTGCCATAAGGGTGGTGTCATCTACATATCTGAGGTTATTGATATTTCTCCCGGCAGTCTTGATTCCAGCTTGTGCTTCTTCCAGCCCAGCGTTCCTCATGATGTACTCTGCACATAAGTTAAATAAGCAGGGTGAAAATATAAAACCTTGACATATTCCTTTTCCTATTTGGAACCAGTCTGTTGTTCCATGTATAGTTCTGACTGTTGCTTCTTGACCTGCATACAGGTTTCTCAAGAGGCAGATCAGGTGGTCTGGTATTCCCATCTCTTTCAGAATGTTCCACAGTCTATTGTGATCCACACAGTCAAAGGATTTGGCATAGTCAATGAAGCAGAAATAGATGTTTTTCTGGAATTCTCTTGCTTTCTCCATGATCCAGCGGATGTTGGCAATTTGATCTCTGGTGCCACTGCCTTTTCTAAAACCTGCTTGAACATCTGGGAGTTCATGGTTCACATATTGCTGAAGCCTGGCTTGGAGAATTTTGAGCATTACTTTACTAGCGTGTGAGATGAGTGCAATTCTGCAGTAGTTTGAGCATTCTTTGGCATTGCCTTTCTTTGGGATTGGAATGAAGACTGACCTTTTCCAGTCCTGTGGCCACTGCTGAGTTTTCCAAATTTGCTGGCATATTGAATGCAGCACTTTCACAGCATCATTTTTCAGGATTTGAAATAGCTCAACTGGAATTCCATCACCTCTACTAGCTTTGTTCGTAGTGATGCTTTCTAAGGCCCACTTGACTTCACAATCCAAGATGTCTGGCTCTAGGTGAGTGATCACGCCATCGTGATTGATTTCTGTTCGTTTCCAAGGCAAACCATTCAATATTACAGTAATCTAAGCCTATGCCCCAACCAGTAACGCTGAAGAAGGCAAAGTTGAACGGTTCTATGAAGACCTACAAGACCTTTTAGAACTAACGCCTTTTCCTAGAAGGTCAAATTAGCCTACTACTAGAATTACTAAGACCTTTAATAAGAACAAAGAAACCAGTGATCCTAAACTTTGTAGTATGGGTGAAATGATACTTTGCCATAACTGAATGGAATCCCTGTTGGATTTCTCATGGGTTCCAGTCCATGGGATCACAAGAGTCAGACACGATTTACCGACTAAACGGTCACTACCATTTTTATGTAACAAATAATCCGTGGATTGTTTACATACTGATACATATGACTTACAGATGAGAAGATAGTTATTGAACTGTAGCCTGCCAGGCTCGTCTGTCCATGGGATTTTCCAGGCAAGAATATTGGAATGGGTTGTCATTTCCTCCTCCAGCGGGAAACCTTTATTAAAGCTTTCATTTCCAGCGTTACCACAATTGGGCATGAGACAATCCTGCCCCTTGTGGCTATTCCCTGCAATAGCAACCTTAAAATTTTTGCATATCAGTACCTAATAGGTACAAAAAATGCTGTGTTCTAAATTACACAAGCTCAAGAAACCTCCTGAGCAAAACAATAAAAACATGAAAAACAGGGAAAATTATCAGAAGAAAATATCAAGAGGCAAATAAAATCTACAAAGTTTTAAAATAAAACGACATGAAAAGTCGCTCAGTTGGGTGAATAGAAACAGGAAAATCAATCTGACGATGATGACCTTAGAGAAGTGAAAAAGACCAATCTCAAAAAAGTCTACAAACAAGAAATGCTAGAATGAGGTGAAGAAAAAGGACCCTAATGTGGTGCAAATAAAATATCATTGTTAACAGTTGTCATGAGAATTTCCATACATGTGCCCTTTTTTTAAAAAAAATAGACCCCCCTATATAATCTGACAGTCGAACTCCTGGGAGTGTATGTGGAGAAAATCAGATTTTGTAAAACGCATCACTGAAATCTGCCCTGCAGCAGTACCTACAGTAGCCAAAACATAGAAGTTAGCAGGCTATACAGGGACAGGTATGACTCATTTGAAAAGATCCTGATGCTGGGAAAGACTGAAGGCAGGAGGAGAAGGGAACGAGAGAGAATGAGATGGTTGGATGGCATCACCGACTTGATAAACATGAGTCTGAGTAAACTCCAAGAGTTGGTGTGGGACAGGGAGGCCTGGCATGCTGCAGTCCATGGGGTCGCAAAGAGTCAGACACGACTGAGCAACTGGACTGAACTGAACAGGGACAGGTGAATGGATAAAGACAAAGTGGTACACAATGAAGTACGACTCTGACTTAAAGAAATGAAGTAATGCTACTCGAAGGGATAGATAAATCTAGAGGAAATCTTAGAAGGTAAAGTAAGTCAGATTGAGACAGGGAAACATTGTTTGATATCATGTACAGGTTGGAGAAGACTCTTGAGAGTCCCTTATACTGCAAGGAGATCCAACCAGTCCATTCTAAAGGAGATCAATCCTGGATGTTCATTGGAGGGACTGATGCTAAAGCTGAAGCTGCAATACTTTGGCCACCTCATGCGACGAGTTGACTCACTGGAAAAGACTCTGATGCTGGGAAAGGTTGGGGGCGGGAGGAGAAGGGGACGATGGAGAATGAGATGGCTGGATGGCATCACCGACTCTGTGGACATGAGTTTGAGTGTACTCCGGGAGTTGGTGATGGACAGGGAGGCCTGGCGTGCTGTAATTCATGGGGTCGCGGAGAGTCGGACACGACTGAGCGACTGAACTGAACTGAACTGAACAGGTGTGAAACACTTTCACAGCATCATCTTTAAGGCTTTGAAATAGCTCAACTGGAATTCCATTACCTCCACTAGCTTTGTTTGTAGTGATGCTTTCTAAGGCAAACAAAGCTAGTGGAGGTGATGGAATTCCAGTTGAGCTATTTGAAATCCTGAAAGATGATGCTGTGAAAGTTCCGCACTCAGTGTGCCAGCAAATTTGGAAAACTCAGCAGTGGCCACAGGACTGGAAAAGGTCAGTCTTCATTCCAATCCCAAAGAAAGGCAATGTCAAAGAATGTTCAAACTACCGTACAATTGCACTCATCTCACACACTAGTAAAGTAATGCTCAAAATTCTCCAAATCAGACTTCAGTAATACATGAACCGTGAACTTCTAGATGTTCAAGCAGGTTTTAGAAAAGGCAGTGGCACCAGAGATCAAATTGCCAACATCCGCTGGATCATGGAGAAAACAAGAGAGTTCCAGAAAAACATCTATTTCTGCTTCATTGACTATGCCAAATCCTTTGACTGTGTGGATCACAATAGACTGTGGAACATTCTGAAAGAGATGGGAATACCAGACCACCTGACCTGCCTCTTGAGAAACCTGTATGCAGGTCAGGAAGCAACAGTTAGAATTGGACATGGAACAACAGACTGGTTCCAAATAGGAAAAAGAGTATGTCAAGGTTGTATATTGTCACCCTGCTTATTTAACTTATATGCAGAGCACATCATGAGGAACGCTGGGCTGGGAGAAGCACAAGCTGGAATCAAGATTGCCAGGAGAAATATCAATAACCTTAGATATGCAGATAACACCACCCTTATGGCAGAAAGTGAAAAGGAACTCAAAAGCCTCTTGATGAAACTGAAAGAGGAGAGTGAAAAAGTTGGCTTGAAGCTCAACATTCAGAAAACTAAGATCATGGCATCTGGTCCCATCACTTCATGGGAAATAGCTGGGGAAACAGTGGAAACAGTGTCAGACTTTATTTTTTGGGGCTCCAAAATCACTGCAGATGCTGCTTGCATCCATGAAATTAAAAGACGCTTACTCCTTGGAAGGAAAGTTATGACCAACCTAGATAGTATATTAAAGAGCAGAGACATTACTTTGCCAACAAAGGTCCGTCTAGTCAAGGCTACGGTTTTTCAAGTGGTCATGTATGGATGTGAGAGCTGGACTGTGAAGAAAGCTGAGTGCCGAAGAATTGATGCTTTTGAACTGTGGTGCTGGAGAAGACACTTGAGAGTCCCTTGGACTGCAAGGAGATCCAACCAGTCCATTCTAAAGGAGATCAGTCCTGGGTGTTCATTGGAAGGACTGATACTTAAGCGGAAACTCCAGTACTTTGGCCACCTCATGCGACGAGCTGACTCACTGGAAAAGACTCTGATGCTGGGGGCTATTGGGGTCGGGAGGAGACGGGGACGACAGAGAATGAGATGGCTGGATGGCATCACCGACTTGATGGAGGTGAGTTTGAGTGAACTCCGGGAGTTGGTGATGGACAGGGAGGCCTGGCGTGCTGTGATTCATGGGGTCGCAAAGAGTCAGACACGACTGAGCGACTGAACTGAACTGAAGAGAGTCATAGTTACTCCAGCCGTTTACCCGCGCTTCATTGAATTTCTTCACTTTGACATTCAGAGCACTGGGCAGAAATCACATGTGTCAACACCCACCTCGGGCCTTCCCAATGCTTTGTTTTAATTAAACAATCGGATTCCCCTGGTCCGCACCAGTTCTAATTTGGCTGCTAGGCGCTGGGCCGAGGCGAGGCGTTGCGTGCAAATGAGGCCCCGGGGGCGCACCCGGCGTGGGGAATGGCGTACCGGGCCCACGGGCCGCAAGGGGCGGCAGGGGCAGGTGGCGTGGCGAAGCACGGCTGCCAGGGCAGTGGGGAGGGTGAGAGCCCCCATGCCCCGCCGCTGACAGCCAGTGGACACGCACACACAAGCGCACCGCACGTGCCCTGGCCCCCCGCGCATGGCTGGGGCTCGCTGGCACCGGCAGGGCTCCCCGGGGGCTGCCGCGACACCCACCACAGCTGGGGCGATCCACGGGAAGGGCCAGGCTGTGTCCAGAGTAGCCGCTGCCGCCAGCCCCCCAGGTGCCTGGGCCCCCGCGGGGGTATCTCCTCTGCCACTGGGGCACCGGCCGCTCCCGGACGCCCCCGGTCCCGCCGCCCCCCCCTCCCCCCGCGGAGCGTCCGTGGTGGGAGAGGTGGGGGTGGGTGGGGGAGGGGGTCCTTCCCCCTCGGTTTCCCCCCTACCCGGGCTCCCATCCCTCTCGCGCCTCTCCAACTGCCGGCAAAGGCCGGGTATGGCCCTGACATTCCAGCACCATCCATTTTCAGGGCTAGTTGATTCGGTAGGTGAGTTGTTACACGCTCCTTAGCGGATTCCGACTTCCATGGCCACCGTCCTGCTGTCTATATCAACCAACACCTTTTCTGGGGTCTGATGACCGTCGTCATCGGGCGCCTTAACCCGGTGTTCGGTTCATCCCGCAGCACCAGTTCTGCTTACCAAAAGTGGCCCACTAGGCACTAGCATTTCATGCCCGGCTCCACACCAGCGAGCCAGGCTTCTTACTCATTTAAAGTTTGAGAATAGGTTGAGATGGTTTCGGCCCCAAGACCTCTAATCATTCGCTTTACCAGATAAAACTGCGTGGGTTTTCATTGCGAGAGTGCCAGCTATTCTGAGGGAAACTTCAGAGGGAACCAGCTGCTAGATGGTTCGATTAGTCTTTTGCCCCTATACCCAGGTCGGACAACAGATTTGCATGTCAGGACCGCTACAGACCTCCACCAGAGTTTCCTCTGGCTTCGCCCTGCCCAGGCATAGTTCACCATCTTTCAGGTCGAATATGTGCGCTCATGCTCCACCTCCCCAGCGTGGCGGGCGAGACGAGCCGGTGGTGCGCCCTTGGTATACTGGGGAGGCCTCAGGATCCCACCTCGGCCGCTGGTTAAGGCGGCCTTCACCTTCATTGTGCCACAGCGACTTTCGTGCGAGCCCCTGACTCCCGTACGTGTTAGACTCCTTGGTCCGTGTTTCAAGACGGGTCGGGTGGGTGGCGGACATCGCCGCTGACCCCGTGCGCTTGCTTCTCCGAACAGCGTGACCGAGAAAACTCCCCTGGGCCCGACAGCGCGACCCGCCCGGAGCGCACTGAGAACAGTCCGCCTGGCCCCAACCCACCCGGTTGGAGGCGGGCTGGGGTGGGAGAGCGGTCGCGCCGTAGGAGTGGCGGCCCGGCCCCCCCAGACCCCCACGCGCCACCCTCGGCTGGCGGGGGGGGGGGGTGGACACCGGCGCGCCCCGCGGGGAACTCCCCTTGGAGGGAGCGCCCCCGCGGGGGGAACCGCCGGGAGGGGGAGAGCGCGGCGACAGGTCTGGCCTCCCGTGGACCCGGGATTCAGCGAGCGCTGCTGCTGGGGTGCTGTAACACGGGGGGGTGGACCCACAGCCGCGACGGCGGAGCAACCCCGAGCCACCTTCCCCACCGGCCTTCCCAGCCGTCCTGGAGCCAGTGGAAATGCTCCCGGCAGCGCCCGGTCACCTGCCAGGGGTCCGTCCCCCGCCGACCCCACCCGCCCACCCCTGTGACCCTCCCACCGCCCACCTCCACCCAGAGACGGAGGGGAGAGTGGCGAGGGGCGGAGGGAGGGCGGGTGGAGGGGTCGGGAGGAACGGGGAGCGGGAAAGATCTGCCGGGCCGCTGGCACGGCCGGACCCTCCGCCGGGTTGAATCCTCCAGGCGGACTGCGCGGACCCCACCCGTTTACCTCTTAAGGGTTTCACACCCTCTTGAACTCTCTCTTCAAAGTTCTTTTCAACTTTCCCTTACGGTACTTGTTAACTATAGGTCTTGTGCCGGTATTCAGCCTCAGATGGAGTTTACCATCCGCTTTGGGCTGCATTCCCAAGCAACCCCACTCCGGGAAGTCCCGGGCCCGGAGTGCCGGGGGGCCGCTAAGGCCTCACACAGTCCACTGCTGGGCCTCAATCAGGACTTGGGCCCCGCCACGAGCGGCGCTGTGGAGTGGGTCTTTCGTATGCCACATGTCCCGCACCCCACCGCGGGACGGGGATTCGGTGCTGGGCTCTTCCCTGTTCACTCGCCGTTACTGAGGGATTCCTGGTTAGTTTCTTTTCCTCTGCTGACTAATATGTTTAAATTTAGCGGGTCGCCATGTCTGATCTGAGGTCGCGTCTCGGAGGGCACAGGCACGCGTGTGCGGGACGAAGGCGACCGCAAGGAGGGGTCCCGAGAAGGGGATGGAGAGACCCACGGCCGACTGCCCCGGGCCCCCTTCCCCACGCACACAGAGCAACCCTACTGCCGACCCCGCCGCCTACCCATCATCCCTTCAATGGAGGAGGCGGTGGCAGCAGCAGCAGCGGGCAGCGGGCGGAGAGGGAGACCTTGAGGCGGGGCGGGATGGTAGAGTCGGCAGCCACAGGACGGTCGGGGCGGGGGCAGCAGACGGAGCGGGGGGGGGGGGGGTTGGGGAGGTTGGAGGTAGGAGGCTCCCTAACCCTGATCCTGACCCTGAACCTTACCCTAACCCCATGAACAGTAGGAAAAGGCAAAGTGATAGGGTACTGAATGAGGAACTCCCCAGGTTGGTGGGTTCCCAATATGCTACTGGAGTTCAGTGGAGAAATAAATCCAAAAAGAATGATGGGATGGAGCCAAAGCAAAAATAATGCCCAGTTGTGGATGTCACTGACCTTTTCCAGTCCTGTGGCCACTGCTGAGTTTTCCAAATTTGCTGGCATATTGAGTGCAGCACTTTCACAGCATCATCTTTCAAGATTTGAAATAGCTCAACTGGAATTCCATCACCTCCACTAGCTTTGTTCATAATGATGCTTTCTAAGGCCCACTTGACTTCACATTCCAAGATGTCTGGCTCTAGGTCAGTGATCACGTTATCGTGACTATCTTGGTCGTGAAGATCTTTTTTGTACAGTTCTTCTGTGTATTCTTACCACCTCTTCTTAATATCTTCTGCTTCTGTTAGGTCCATACCATTTCTGTCCTTTATCGAGCCCATCTTTGCATGAAATGTTCCCCTGGAATCTCTAATTTTCTTGAAGAGATCTCTTGTTTTTCCTATTCTGTTGTTTTCCTCTATTTCTTTGCATTGATCACTGAGGAAGGCTTTCTTATCTCTCCTTGCTATTCTTTGGAACTCTGCATTCAGATGCTTATATCTTTCCTTTTCACCTTTGCTTTTCACTTCTCTTCTTTTCACAGCTATTTGTAAGGCCTCCTCAGAGAGCCAATTTGCTTTTTTGCATTTCTTTTCCATGGGGATGGTCTTGGTTCCTGTCTCCTTTACAATGTCACGAACCTCCGTCCAGAGTTCATCAGGCACACTATCTATCATATCTAGTCCCTTAAATCTATTTCTCACTTCCACTGTATAATCATAAGGGATTTCATTTAGGCCATATCTGAATGGTCTAGTGGTTTTCCCTACTTTCTTCAATTTAAGTCTGAATTTGGTAATAAGAAGTTCATGATCTGAGCCACAGTCAGCTCCTGGTCTTGTTTTTGCTAACTGTATACAGCTTCTCCATCTTTGGCTGCAAAGAATATAATCAGTGTGATTTCGGTGTTGACCATCTGGTGATGTCCATGTGTAGAGTCTTCTCTTGTGTTGTTGGAAGAGGGTGTTTGCTATGACCAGTGCGTTCTCTTGCCTTTGCCCTGCTTCATTCCGTGCTCCAAGGTCAAATTTGCCTGTTACTCCAGGTGTTTCTTGACTTCCTACTTTTGCATTCCAGTCCCCTATAATGAAAACGACATCTTCTAAAAGGTCTTGTAGGTCTTCATAGAACTGTTCAACTTCAGCTTCTTCAGCATTACTTTTGGGGCATAGGCCTGGAATACTGTAATATTGAATGGTTTGCCTTGGAAACGTACAGAAATCATTCTGTCGTTTTTAAGATTGCATCCAAGTACTGCATTTCGGACTCTTTTGTTGACCATGATGGCTACTCCATTTCTTCTAAGGGATTCCTGCCCACAGTAGTAGATATAATGGTCATCTGAGTTAAATTCACCCATTCCAGTCCATTTTAGTTCACTGATTTCTAGAATGTCTATGTTCACTCTTGCCATCTCCTGTTTGACCACTTCCAATTTGCCTTGATTCATGGACCTAACATTCCAGGTTCCTATGCAATATTGCTCTTTACAGCACCGGACCTTGCTTCTATCATCGGTCACATCCACAACTGGGTATTGGTTTTGCTTTTGCTTCACCCCTTTATTCGTTCTAGAGTTACTTCTCCACTGATCTCCAGTAGCATACTGGGCACCTACCGACCTGTGGAATTCCTCATTCAGTATCCTATCATTTTGCCCTTTGATACTGTTCATGGGGTTCCAATCCCAAGAAAGGCAATGCCAAAGAATGCTAAAACTACCGCACAATTGCACTCATCTCACACGCTAGTAAAGTCATGCTCAAAATTCTCCAAGCCAGGCTTCAGCAATATGTGAACCATGAAATCCAAGATGTTCAAGCAGGTTTTAGAAAAGGCAGAGGCACCAGAGATCAAATTGCCAACATCCGCTGGATCATGGAGAAAGCAAGAGAGTTCCAAAAAAACATCTATTTCTGCTTCATTGACTATGCCAAAGCCTTTGACTGTGTGGATCACAATAAACTGTGGAAAATTCTGAAAGAGATGGGAATACCAGACCACCTGACCTGCCTCTTGAGAAACTTGTATGCAGGTCAGGAAGCAACAGTCAGAACAGTACGTGGAACAACAGACTGGTTCCAAATAGGAAAAGGTGTACGTCAAGGTTGTATATTGTCACCTCGCTTATTTAACTTATATGCAGAGTACATCATGAGGAACGCTGGGCTGGAAGAAGCACAAGCTGGAATCAAGATTGCCGGGAGAAATATCAATAACCTCAGATATGCATATGACACTACCCTTATGGGAGAAAGTGAAGAGGAACTCAAAAGCCTCTTGATGAAAGTGAAAGAGGAGAGTGACAAGGTTGGCTTGAAGCTCAACATTCAGAAAACAAAGATCATGGCATCTGGTCCCATCACTTCATGGGAAATAGATGGAAAAACTGTGGAAACAGTGTCAGACTATTTTTTTGGGCTCCAAAATCACTGCAGATGGTAATTGCAGCCATGAAATTAAAAGACGCTTACTCCTTGGAAGGAAAGTTATGACCAAACTTGATAATATATTAAAAAGCAGAGACATTACTTTGCCAACAAAGGTCCGTCTAGTCAAGGCTATGGTTTTTCCCGTGGTCACGTATGGATGTGAGAGTTGGACTGTGAAGAAAGCTGATCGCCGAAGAATTGATGCTTTTGAACTGTGGTGTTGGAGAAGACTCTTGAGAGTCCCTTGGACCGCAAGGAGATCCAACCAGTCCATTCTAAGGGAGATCGATCCTGGGTGTTCATTGGAAGGACTGATGGTAAAGCTGAAACTGCAATACTTTGCCCACCTCATGCGACGAGTTGCCTCTGGAAAAGACTCTGATGCTGGGAAAGGTTGGGGGTGGGAGGAGAAGGGGACGACCGAGAATGAGATGGCTGGATGGCATCACCGACTTGATGGAGGTGAGTTTGAGTGAACTCTGGGAGTTGGTGATGGACAGGGAGGCCTGGCGTGCTGTGATTCATGGGTTTGCGGAGAGTCGGACACGACTGAGCTACTGAACTGAACTGAACTGAACTGTGGATGTGACTGGTGATAGAAATAAGGTCCAATGCTGTAAAGAGCAACATTGCATAGGAACCTGGAATGTTAGGTCCATGAATCAAGACAAATTGGAAGTGGTCAAACATTGGTGACAAGAGTGAACATAGACATTCTAGGAATCAGTGAACTAAAATGGACTGGAATGGGTGAATTTAACTCAGATGACCATTATATCTACTACTGTGGGCAGGAATCCCTTAGAAGAAATGGAGTAGCCATCATGGTCAACGAGAGTCCGAAATGCAGTACTTGGATGCAATCTTAAAAATGACAGAATGATTTCTGTACGTTTCCAAGGCAAACCATTCAATATTACAGTATTCCAGGCCTATGCCCCAACCAGTAATGCTGAAGAAGCTGACGTTGAACAGTTCTATGAAGACCTACAAGACCTTTTAGAACTAACACCCCAAAAAGATGTCGTTTTCATTATAGGGGCCTGGAATGCAAAAGTAGGAAGTCAAGAAACACCTGGAGTAACAAGCAAACTTGACTTTGGAGCACGGAATGAAGTAGGGCAAAGGCAAGAGAACGCACTGGTCATAGCAAACACCCTCTTCCAACAACACAAGAGAAGACTCTACACATGGACATCACCAGATGGTCAACACCGAAATCACACTGATTATATTCTTTGCAGCCAAAGAGGGAGAAGCTCTACACAGTTAGCAAAAAAAGACAAGGAGCTGACAGTGGCTCAGATCATGAACTCCTTATTGCCAAATTCTGACTTAAATTGAGAAAGTAGGGAAAACCGCTAGACTGTTCAGATATGACCTACATCAAATCCCTTATGATTATACAGTGGAAGTTAGAAATAGATTTAAGGGACTAGATCTGATACATAGAGTGCCTGATGAACTCTGGACGGAGGTTCGTGATATTGTACAGGAGACAGGGATCAAGATCATCCCCATGGAAAAGAAATGCGAAAAAGCAAAATGGCTGTCTGGGGAGGCCTTACAAATAGCTGTGAAAAGAAGAGAAGCGAAAAGCAAAGGAGAAAAGGAAAGATATAAGCATCTGAATGCAGAGTTCCAAAGAATAGTAAGGAGCTATAAGAAAGCCTTCCTCAGCGATCAAAGCAAAGAAATAGAGGAAAACAATAGAATGCGAAAGACTAGAGATCTCGTCAACAAAATTAGAGATACCAAGGGAACATTTCATGCAAAGATGGGCTCGATAAAGGACAGAAATGGTATGGACCTAACAGAAGCAGAAGATATTAAGAAGAGGTGGCAAGAATACACAGAAAACTATACAAAAAAGATCTTCAGGACCAAGATAATCATGATGGTGTGATCACTCACCTAGAGCCAGACATCCTGGAATGTGAAGCCAAGTGGGCCTTAGAAAGCATCACTACGAACAAAGCTAGTGGAGGTGATGGAATTCCAGTTGAGCTATTTCAAATCCTGAAAGATGATGCTGTGAAAGTGCTGCACTCAATATGCTAGGAAATTTGGAAAACTCAGCAGTGGCTACAGGACTGGAAAAAGTCAGTCTTCATTCCAATCCCAAAGAAAGGCAATGCCAAAGAATGCTCAAACTACCATGCAATTGCACTCATCTCACACGATAGTAAAATAATGCTCAAAATTTTCCAAGCCAGGCTTCAGCTATACGTGAACCGTGAACTTTCAGATGTTCAAGCTGGTTTTAGAAAAGGCAGAGGAACCAGAGAACAAATTGCCAACATCCGCTGGATCATGGAGAAAGCAAGAGCGTTCCAGAAAAACATCTATTTCTGGTTTATTGACTATGCCAAAGCCTTTGACTGTGTGGATCACAGTAAACTGTGGAAAATTCTGAAAGAGATGGGAATACCAGATCACCTGATCTGCCTCTTGAGAAACCTGTATGCAGGTCAAGAAGCAACAGTTAGAACTGGTCATGGAACAACAGACTGGTTCCAAATAGGGAAAGGAGTACGTCAAGGCTGTATATTGTCACCCTGCTTATTTAACTCATATGCAGAGTACATCATAAGGAACGCTGGACTGGAAGAGGCACAAGCTGGAATCAAGATTGCTGGGAGAAATATCAATAACCTCAGATATGCAGATGACACCACCCTTATGGCAGAAAGTGAAGAGGAACTCAAAGGCCCCTTGATGAAAGTGAAAGAGGAGAGTGAAAAGGTTGGCTTGAAGCTCAACATTCAAAAAAGTAAGATCGTGGCATCTGGTCCCATCACTTCATGGGAAATAGATGGGGAAACAGTGGAAACAGTGTCAGACTTTATTTTTTTGGGCTCCCAAATCACTGCGGATGGTGATTGCAGCCATGAAATTAAAAGACGCTTACTCCTTGGAAGGAAAGTTATGACCAATCTAGATAGCATATTAAGAGCAGAGACATTACTTTGCCAACAAAGGTCCATCTAGCCAAGGCTATGGTTTTTCCAGTGGTCATGTATGGATGTTAGAGTTGGACTATAAAGAAAGCTGATCGCGGAAGAATTGATGCTTTTGAACTCTGGTGTTGCAGAAGTCTCCTGAGAGTTCCTTGGACTGCAAGGAGATCCAACCAGTCCATTCTAAAGGAGATCAGTCCTCCGTGTTCATTGGAAGGACTGATGCTAAAGGTGAAACTCCAATACTTTGGCCACCTCATGCAAAGAGTTGACTCACTGGAAAAGACTCTGATGCTGGGAGGGATTGGGGGCAGGAGGAGAAGGGGACGACAGAGAATGAGATGGCTGGATGGCATCACCGACTCGATGGACATGAGTTTGAGTGAACTCCGGGAGTTGGTGATGGACAGGAAGGCCTGATGTGCTGTGATTCATGGGGTCTCAAAGAGTCGGACACGACTGAGCGACTGAATTGAACTGAGCGCGTAGCCAGTGTTTAGCTCCTCAGACGCCAGACCTCCAGGCCTGGCCCCAGGGCCTCAATTCCAGAGTCAGGCCCGGCAGTCGGCCTGCACTCTGCGAGCCTTGCAAACACATTCTTAGGTCAGCGAGGTCCTGACCATGTTTGACGTGGCTGCGGGAGTGCTTCTGAGGAAGCCGGATGCCATGCCGGGGTCACCTGGCCGAGGGCACCTTGCACCTCCCATGAGACCCTGGTGACGGTGACGGGCCAGAACCTGGCATGCCCAACGCAGAGCGGGGAGCAAAGCTAGCTCTGGCAGAAGGATGCAAACAGTCACGGAAAGCCTTTGAAGCAGTTGCTGGGCCGCCCCGCGTTAGGGCTCCCCAGGCGAAAAATGTCAGCTGGGGCCTCTAGGCCCGGACTCCATGTGGGCGCTCAGGGTGTTCTGTCCGCAGGAGCCAAGCACCGTGCAGACAGGCCTAGGATCGCAAGCTCTCTCCTGCAGAGCAAACATAATAGAACAGCCATACGGAGGTTGCCTTGATGTTCCCTGGGAGTGTGGGAGCCCTGCCTGGGCACAGGGCCTGGGAGCCATTGAAACTGCAAAATAACCCCCCAGCCAGCCCTCCCAGCCTGGGGTGACTCTCAGACCCCAGAAGGCTGGGGCCGCTATCGTCCCAGTGTGTGGCTCCTCAGGCACCAGACCTGCGAGGCCTGCTCCAAGGAACAGATTACCCAAGTCAGGGCTGGGTGTCGGCCTGCATTCTGCGAGCCTTGAAAACAAATTCCTAGGTCAGCGCAGTCCTGCCCATGGGTGAGGAGGCTGCAGGAGTGCGTCTGAAGGGGGCAGGTGCCATGTCGGGAACCCTAACCCTAACTCATCTAACGCTAACAATAACCCTATCTAACCCTATCCGTAACCCTAACCCCTAACCCTAAAACCGTGTTAGGGAACACGGTTCCCTTATGTCTTTCCTCTCTAGGACCTGACACCGCCTCTCACTGCTCCCTGACGTCTTTCCTCTCTAGGACTGACGCTGCCTCTCACTGCTCCGTGAGCTCGTCCTATCCAGGACCTGACGCTGCCTGTGGCCGGTCCTGACTTCTTTCCTGTCTCTGTGCCCTGAGACGGCCCCCTTCAGGTCCTCTCCACAGACCCCGTGCGCTGCCACTTGTCCACTTACAACTCCCCACCCCAGGTCCGCTTGACTGCTCCCCTCAGGGTCCTCTCCGCGGACCACCACACCCCCGCTAGGTTCTCTCCGTGGTACCCAGGCCCAAGTTCCTCTCCGGCCAGATCGGGTCCCCAGGTCCCCTCATCGGCCCGCCGCTGGTCCTCACTACATCCTGACCCTGTTCACTACTCCCTGACATCGGTTCTCACAATGGCACGTCTCTGGACCTCACTACCGCCTGACTCTGGTCCTCGCTGTGCCCTTACTCTGGACCTGACCACACTTGTTCTGGTTCTATCTCCTGACAGTTTTCCATGAAATTCCTGACACTGCTTCTCACTTTGTGCTGACACTGGTCTCATTATATCCTGACTTAGTTTACTCTACATCCAGATTTGGGCCCCACTGCGGCCCTGACTCGGCCTCACTTCGACGTGATTCTGATCCTCAGTCAACCCTATCTCTGGTCCCCACTTGGGCCTGACTCTAAAAGAACTGTTAAAATATGCCATACAATACCTACACAAACAGAGTGAAGTTATTTCAAACACAATACAGATAACTTCAAAGCAAAGCAATTCAGAAGCACCTTCCAGATGAGATTTCCTGGAATGAACAACCACCAAAATGGGAACCAAGATTACCCTACGTCTACAGAACCACAGAGTGCATGCCAGCGAGTTATCACACACTGAGTTCTTGCAACACCCCACATGCTACTTTCCTGGTTTCCCAGATTAATTCTTTGGAGTAGGACATTTGGAACAGTCCAGGCAGGATGAAGAGAGGATCTTCCTCAAGGCAGAGCTGGCCTTGGCAGCGGCTAGGGCAATCCCTCTTCTCTGTCTGCTCCTGCCCTGGAGTTCCAGTTGCCAGATGGGGTATGACTCGGTCTCAGCCTTTCCAGGCAAGAATGCCAGGTGATCTGCCCTCTCATGGCATTCTCCAACCCTCTACTCTCTTGAAAGAGGCTGGCATGGAGAAAATCTTGGAGCATCTGATCAAGTCAGAGGACCCACAGGGGCCATCCCCAAGTCAGCCCCACACTGAGCACCAAATCTGATCCCAAAACACCACTTCTGTTCAGTTCAGTTCAGTCGCTCAGTCGTGTCCAACTCTCTGTGACCCCATGAATCACCTATGCTAAACCGAATTTCAGAGATAGAGTTTCAGGTGAAGTAGAAAAGCATAGCTTTACTGCTTTGCTAGCAAAGATGGACACAGAAAACTCGTGCCCTCTAAAACTGCCCCATAGCAGGAGGATTTGTTTAGGAGTTTTATAACTATGGCCTTCCCCGTTAGCTCAGCTGGTAGATAATCTGCATGTAATGCAGGAGACCCTTGTTCAATTCTTGGGTTTGGAAGACTCCCTGGAGAAGGGATAGGCTACCCACTTTAGTATTCTTGGGCTTCCCTGGTGGCTCAGCTGGTACAGAATCCACCTGCAATGAGGGAGACCTGGGTTTGATCTCTGGGTTAGGAAGATCCCCTGGAGAAGGGAATGGCTACCCACTCCAGTATTCTGGTCTGGAGAATTCCATGGACTGTATAATCCATGGGATCAGAAAGAATGGCACTAAGCGACTTTCACTTTATAGCAATGGTTAAATGGCAGAGTTGTTAAAGGGCCTGAACTCCGTTCATCGGACCTCAGGTGGTCTCTGGGTGAGCTTCTCTGGAATGAAGAATGCTACAATTTTCCATTTTGCGGGAGCGGATGTTTAGTTGGGTAAAAAATTTAGAGATATTTTTATATGTATCCCTTTGGACAGAAATAGGAACCTGCCCCAAGACAAAATACTCTTTCTTGAGTGCTCTTTCCTTCTCTCTGCATCCCCTCCCTTCCCTGATTAGCACCTCTTCCCGTCTGCCCTTTGGAGCTCAAGGTAGGTCATGGAGTCGGGAGTCTATTCCCAACAAAGAAACAGGGAACATGGGAAAGGCTTCTGGGCCCAGGAGCCTCATAGGGTCCTGCTCGATTTCACTACCAGGCCCTGACCCAACACTAAGTATGGCCCTGAGCTGTCCATGACGGCCTGAGCTTTCCAAAACTGTCCTCTTAACTCTCTGCCTAACTAAGGCCCTGATGCTGGTTGTAACGAACACCCTGACAATATCCCTGGGACAAATGGTCTAAAGTGTCTTTTACTAAGGTCTTCAAGTTTTCTCTTAGGCCCTGACACTCTCCGTAATTAAGCCCTTAACTCTGTATTTAAGTGACGGCCTGATGCACTACTGATGCACTCCCTCACTTCAAGGCACTAAGAGCTTGAAGAAGTCTCTACCTGAGAAGCAGATACTGTCTGTAACCAGTTTTCTGACTCTTTCCCTAGCATCCTCATTTTGCCTCTAAATAACACCCTGAGACTCATCCTAATGCCCTGATGGTGTCCCTAAAAGCCCTCAATATCCCTACTTTTGCATGATCCTATCCATAACTAAGGCCCTGAATATGTACTGAAGTAGGTCTCTGACAGTGTCCCTAACAAACACCCTGACACTGGTCACGACTATGAACCTGACGCTAGTCCTATTAAGGTCCTGCTGCTGCTGATAACTCTCTTCGGTCGTGTCCGACTGTGTGTGACCCCACAGACGGCAGCCCACCAGGCTCCCTGGTCCCTGGGATTCTCCAGGCAAGAACACTGGAGTGGGTTGCCATTTCCTTCTCCAATGCATGAAAGTGAAAAGTGAAAGTGAAGTCGCTTAGTTGTGTCCGACTCTTCGTGACCCCATGGACTGCAGCCCACCAGGCTCCTCCGTCCATGGGATTTTCCAGGCAAGAGTACTGGAGTGGGGTGCCATTGCCTTCTCCCATTAAGGTCCTGAGATGCTGCTAAGTAACAGCCTGAACTTCTTTAAGGCCCTCAAGTTATCTCTAACTGAAGCCTTGAAACTGTCTTTAGCTAAGCCCCAGACACTGTCCCTAGCTAAGGCCTGAACTATAGTTCAGGAAGGCCCTAAGCCTGTCCCTAGCTCTGACACTGCCCCTAATTGAGGCCATGATACCGCCTCTTATAGCCTAAGTTGTCACAAAATAACACCCTGATCCTATTACTAAGGCCCTGACTATGTCCCTCAGAAAGTCACTGAAGTGCATCTAACTAACAGCCTGAACTATCTCTTATTCAGGCCATGAGGTTATCTCTGAGATCCTAACACTGTCCCTAAATAAGGCCCCGTTGCTGGCCCTAACTAATGTCCTGCTGCTGAATCTGAGACCCTGGTGCTCTTCCTGTTATCCTTTGCCCTGCCAATAGAGTTTTGCCAAGAGAACACACTGGTCATAGCAAACACCCTCTTCCAATAACACAAGAGAAGACTCTACCTAGGGACATTACCAGACGGTCAATACTGAAATCAGATTGATTATATCCTTTGCAGCCAAAGATGGAAAAGCTCTATACAGTCAGCAAAAACAAGACCGGGAGTTGACTGTGGCTCAGATCATAAACTCTTTATCGACAAATTCAGATTTAAATTTAAGAAAGTAGGGAAAACCACTAGACCATTCAGGTATGACCTACATCAAATCCCTTATGATTATCCAGTGGGAGTGAGAAATAGATTCAAGGGATTAGATCTGACAGAGTGCCTGAAGAACTATGGACGGGGGTTCATGACTTTATACAGAAGGCAGTGATCAAGACCGTTTAAGAAAAAGAAGTGCAAAAAGGCAAAATGGTTGTCTGAGGAGGCCTTACAAGTAGCTGAGAAAAGAAGAGAAGCTAAAGGCAAAGGAGAAAGGAAAGATATACCCATTTAAATGCAAAGAATAGTAAGAAGAGATAAGAAAGACTTCCTTGGTGGTGAATGCAAAGAAATAGAGGAAAACAAAACAATGGGAAAGACTAGAGATCTCTTCAAGAAAATTAGAGATACCAAAGGAATATTTCATACAAAGATGGGCACAATAAAGGACAGAAATGGTATGGACCTAAGAGAAGCAGAAGACATTAAGAAGAGGTGGCAAATGCCAAAGAATGTTCAAGTTCAATTCAGTTCAGTTCAGTCGCTCAGTCACGTCCGACTCTTTTCGGTAGTTGGAGCATTCTTTGGCATTGCCTTTCTTTGGGACTGGAATGAAAACTGACCTTTTCCAGTCCTTGGCCACTGCTGAGTTTGCCAAATTTGCTGACAATTGAGTGCAGCACTTTCACAGCATCATCTTTTACGATTTGAAATAGCTCAACTAGAATTCCATCACAATTGCACTCATCTCACATGCTAGCAAAGTAATGCTCAAAATTCTCTAAGCCAGGGTTCAACAGTACGTGAACCATGAATGTCTAGATTTTCAAGCTGAATTTGGAAAAGGTAGAGGAACCAGAGATCTAATTGCCAACATCTGCTGGATAATAGAAAAATTAACAGAATTCCAGAAAAACATCTACTTCTGCTTTATTGATTATGCCAAAGCCTTTGACTGTGTAGATCACTACAAACTGTGGAAAATTCTTAAACAGATGGAAATACCAGACCACCTGACCTGCCTCCTGAGAAATATGTATGGAGGTCAAGAAGCAGCAGTTAAAGTCAGACAAGGAACAAGGGACTGGTTCCAAATTGGGAAAGGAGTATATCAAGACGTATATTGCTACCCTGTTTATTTAAGTTATATGCAGAGTACATTATGTGAAATGCTGGGCTGGATGGAAGACAAGCCAGAATCAAGATTGCTGGGAGAAATATCAATAACCTCAGATACACAGATGACACAACACTTATGGCAGAAAGTGAAGAGGAACTGAAGAACCTCTTGATGAAAGTGAAAGAGGAGAGTGGAAAAGTAGGCTTAAAACTCAACATTCAGAAAACTAAGATCATGTCATCTGGTCCCATCACTTCATGGCAAATAGATGGGGAAACAATGGAAACAGTGAGAGACTTTATTTTTTTGGGCTCCAAAACTTCATGACTGCAGCCATGAAATTCAAAGAGTCTTGCTCCTTGGTAGAAAAGTTATGACCAACCTAGACAGTATATTAAAAAGCAGAGATATTATTTGGCCAACAAAGGTCTGTCTAGTCAAAGCTATGGTTTTTCCAGTAGTTACATTATATGGATGTGAGAGTTGGACTATAAAGAAAACTGAGCACTGAAGAATGGTAGCTTTCGAACTGTGGTGTTGGAGAAGACTCTTGACAGTCCCTTGGACTGTAAGGAGATCCAACCAGTCCATCCTAAAGGAAATCAGTCCTGAGTATTCATTGGAAGGACTGATGCTGAAGCTGAAACTCCAACACATTGGTCACCTGATGCAAAAATTGACTCATCTGAAAAAACCCTGATGCTGGGAAAGATTGAAGGCAGGAGAAGGGGATGACAGAGGATCAGATGGTTGGATGGCATCACTGACTCAATGGACATTAGTTTGAGCCAGCTCTGGAAGTTGGTGATGGACAGGGAAGCCTGGTGTGCTGCAGTCCATGGGGTTGTAAACAGTTGGTTTCCACTGAATGATTGAACTGAACTGAACTTGCACCATTTCAGGAAGTGACTCAGTTTTCCCAGGTATCTTTCAAGTATACACGAATGCGTGGCATATATTAAACCTTCAATTGTTTTTCTCCAGTTCATCTCCCTTTCATTATGAGGATCTCAATGAAGAACATCGAAGGGTAGAGAGAAAACTATATTTCCTCTCATATAAAGAAACACAATAGTATTCATAGATACACAGGAATGAACCACCAACCCATTTATTAAAAAAGCATGAATCTAACACATTACTAAGTGAAGGAATCCAGCCTCAAGTGCTACACACTGTACAAACTTATAAGACATTCTAGAAAAGGCTAAACAGACATGATAAACAGTTTATGGAATATGTGGTTGAAATATTTCATATGGTATTGTAGTGATGAATACCTGCCACTATGCATTTGTCTAAGCACAAATATGTTTGTTTCTAGAACCCAACAAGTAAATTATTATCTATTCAAATTTATTTATTTATTTATGGTATGGGAGTGTCAAAGACTGGAAGGCAGAATTTAGCAAAGAATCTAACTGATTGAGAAACGTATGAAAAACTTTAGGACTTCCCTGGTGGTCCAGTGACTAAGACTCCACGTTGCTAATGCAGGAAAAGTGGGTTCAATTCCTGGTCAGGGACCTAAAATCCCACATGCCATATAGAACAGCCAAGAGATTTTTCTAAAAGAGAAGAAAAAGAAAAAACCCATTCTTAGTGGTAGGACAAAATGAGCTGACCTAAGTTCACTGTGGCAAGGAATGGAATCGGCAGGCCAAAGGCAAAATGTACCATGCATAAACAATGGACTCCGTAAGTTCTTTCCTATGGGAGGTTGTAGTTAACAGGACTGAAACTACTGTATCAATCATCGAATGGAACAAGCACTGAATTTGATAAATGACAAGTAGCGGAAGCCAGGTTTCTAACCACTGGAGTGGGAAGTTACAGGCAGACAAAAGGAGAAGGTTACAATACCTGTGTCATAACAGATCAGGTTGGAGACATAATTATAAACTATCTTTAGCCTATACAAAAACACATAGCTTCTTGTGAAAATCTTCATAACTGTGTGTATGCATAGTCTGGCATACATGCATATGTATTTTCATGCATTATCTACTGAGAACAGTAAGTTCCCACATGAAAGTTTTTATTACCATTCTTGAATAAAAAGGAACAAGGGCTCTTTAAATATGTGGCTGATAATAGGAGTGAGACAGTAAATATGTAAAGCAAGATAATATTAAAATATGAGAAGGAAGTAAGAAAACCCCCCACAAAACCTGAATTATGTAAAATAAAAACAGGAGAGCGTGGAAAAAGCTCTCAATATCCAAAGCAAGAATAAACTAAGCAGTCTAATAACGTAGTGCTGGGTTATAAACAAAAGTTTAAAATAATTTTCATGTGTCCAAACTGGTTTAAAAACACATAGGTTTTATGAGTAGTGCTGAATAAAAATCTCTATGCATAAAGAGTCTAAACAATTGATACAGATACTCAGCTGTCCATCAAGTATGTGAAGCTAACCTCCCTCTCCTCAAATGTGGGTCCTGCATTGTGACTTCCTCCTTAATAAGGCACACAGGATGGACATGGGGAAAATCAACAATAAAGAAAAATGACAAATGTTGGCAAAAATGTACAGAAATTGAAACTCAAACTTTACTGTGGAGATGTAAAATCTGCAATCAATGTGTGTAAAACTTCAGCATTTTCTCAGAAATACAGAAATGTAATTATCATATGTTTTGGAAGCTCCACTCCTAGACATACATAAAAAGAATTTAAAACAGGTATTCAAATATAAGTTGTACACCAATATTCATACCAGCACAGTTTTCAACAGCTCAAGGTAAAAACAATGAAAATGTCCACCAACAGGTGAATGAATAAGCAAAATAAAGTAGATCCATCCACAAGATGCATTACTCTGCCATATAAAGGCATATAGTAATATACGCCATATACTGAAATAGAGCCACAGCTGCAGAAAACAGTAGGGGGCGCCTCAAAAACAAACACAGAGTTAACATAGAATCCATCAATTTCAATCTAGGGAATACACCCAAAATATTTAAAACCAAGAACGGGAACAGATATTCGTATCCCATATTCAAAGTAGCCAAAATGTGGAAGCAACACAGCATTCAACAGATGAATGGATAAGCACAGTGTAGTATATACACAATGGAAAATGATTCAACTTTTAAAAACAAGATAACTCTCACACATGCTCTAATGTGAATGAACCTTCAAGTCATTATGTGAAGTGAAACAAGGCCGACACAAAAGGAAAAGTGTTCCTTGATTCCACTAGTACTAGATATCCATATAAGACAAATTCCAAGTAGAATAAGGTAGCCAGGGATTGAGGGTGGTGAGTGTTTAATGGTTACAGTATCACTTCAGGAAAAGGAAAAGATTCTGGAGATAAATGGTGAGGATATTTTTACAACATGAGTGCACTTAATGCTATAGAAGTGCATACTTAACTCAAATGATAAATATTATATGTTTGCAATCACAATTTAAAAATGATACAGGTTACAACATGGAAAAGCACTGAAAACATCCTCAGTGAAAGATGCCACACAGAAAAAGCCATGCAGATCATAGTCATCATGTCACTTTAAATCCACGAAAGTTTTTGACACGAGGGAAAGCCCCAGTGGTGGTCCCAGAAAAAGAAAAGTGCATTAGAATGCAGAAAGACATTTGTACAAAGTTTGGGCAGCTGATGCAAGTTGAAGTGGTCCTATGGATAGGATTGTAATGTGGACACCATAACTATCCCCTATTTGGGAGTTATGGGCTGGTTCCCTGGGAAAGTGACACTGTTTTAGGTAAAACACATTGCATTTTTCAGTGTGAATATAGAAAACTTTGTAGCACTATTTAAACTTGAAACTTTTGAAATTTTACTAGAAAGTAAATTACTTTTCAGTACAACCATATAAGTCACATGCCAGAAAATCAGAGATGGCATCAAACATTGCAATAGAGTCCAAGACTTAACCAGACCAAATTCAACTAAAGTAGTGATGCTAATTGCCTTGTAGTAGTCCATATGGTATTAAAAATCACCGTAGGAAGAGTAGCCACCATGCCTTGAGTAATGTGGATGGCCCTGATGGAACTGAAACTATGAGATGTCTGAATTCTAGTTTTCCATGTAAAACTACAGCAAAGCAACTGTCAGAACTATAAAGTGAATTCAGGGACTTCCCTGGCAGTCCAGTGGTGAAGATTTTGCACATCCACTGCACCGGGTCCGGGTTTGATCCTTGATCAGGGAACTAACATCCAACATACTGAGTTGCATGGCCAAAAAATAAATCAGAAGAACTGCAAGATCATGTGTGATTTTCTACACTAATAATGAACTATCAGAAAGAGAAATTAAGAAAATAATCCCCTGTACAATTGCATCCCCCCAAAACTAGAAATTTAACCAAGGACTTGAAAGAGCTGCAAGCTAAAAACTGCAAGAGACAGTGCTCAATTATACTGAACATATATGAAAAGATATCCCATGCTCATGGGTGACAGTACCGTTAAAACCTGCATTCTAACCAAAGTAACATACACATTCATGCAATCACTACCAACGTCTCATTGACATTTTTCACAGAAACAAAAACAATGTTAAAATCCATGTGGAACCACAAAGGACCCAGAAGAGCCAAAGTGACCCTGAGAAAGGAGAACAGGCTGGCAGCATCTCCATCCCTGACTTCAATCTACATTACGCACCTAAAGGCACCACAAGATGTGTGGAACTGTATCAGAAACAGGCACAGATACCAGAGAGCCCAGAAATAAATCTGCAGGCTCATGGTAATCAATTTACAAGAAAGGAGCTAAGAACACACACCCAGGAAAGGTCAGCCCCCTCAATAAGCCATGCTGGGGAAAATGGACACCACACACCAAGGAACAACACTGGACACCATTCTATACCACAGACAAAAACTGACGAAAAACCCACAGCTTTCCACATCAAGCCCTAACTGTCCTGGGTCCTCTGAAGACAGACACTCAGCAACAGCCACACACAAAAAGTTTCTTCTCAATTTTCCTCACTTCTTCCTTCAGGAGCACCACCTCCCTGCAGGTCCTGAGGAAACCAGATTCCTGTCAGACTCAACTGAACCCCACAAGTACCAAAGATGAAGCCCCAGCAGGTCCTGAGGAAACTAGGCTCCTGTCAACCTGAACTGAACCCCACAGTATCCCAAAGCCAAAGCCCTAATGGGTCCTGAGGGCCAGACTCCCATCACCCTGGATTGAACCCCAAAATGTATCAAAATTGAAAACCCAGTGGGTCCCGAGAAGACCAGACTCCCATCAGCTTAAGCTGAACCCTACAACATCCCAAAGCCGAAGTGCCAGTGGGTCCTCAGTGATCAGACTCCTGTCTCCCTGAACTGAACCCCACAATGTCCCAAAGCTGAAATCCCAGTGGGTCCTGAAAAGACTAGACTCCTGTCAGCCTGAACTGAACCCCACAAAGTCACAGAGCTGAAGCACCAGCAGGTCCTGAGGAGACCAGACTCCCATCAGCCTGAACTAACCCCACAATGTCCCAAAGCCAACGCCCTAATGGTTCCTGAGGGCCAGACTCCCATCACCCTGGATTGAACCCCAAAATGTATCAAAGCTGAAACCCCAATGGGTCTTGAGGAGACCAGACTCCTGTCAGCTTGTACTGAACCCCACAAAGTCCCAAAGCTGAAACCCCAGTGGGTCCTGAGGAAGTGAACCCCACAAATGCCCCAAAGCCAAAACCTGAGCAGGTCCTGAGGAGACCAGACTCCCATCTTCCTGAACTGAATCCCACAAGGTCCCGAAGCTGAAGCCCCTATGGGTCCTGAGGAGACCAGACTCCCTTCAGCCTGAACTGAACCCCACAACGTCCCGCAGCTGAAGCCCCAATGGCTCCTGAGGAGACCAAACTCCCGTCAGCAGCCACACGCAGCCAGGCGCTCGGTCAGAGCAGGAACTCCGCTTGGGGTGGGGGCGGGGCGGGAGGCGGGCTCCGCGCTCCTGCCAGCCAATGAGAACTGCAGATCCAGCCGCCCTCACTCAAGCAGGTGCAGCCAAGCGGAGACTCCGCCCCTCAGGGCAGTTCTGCTAGGTCCATTAAACTATGGAAATTCAAACTGAAACATTGCCAATATCTAAAACTTCTCCAAAATACTTAAGGAATAATTAACTTGAAACTGTATAGAATGAAATGTACTCACCAAATTCACTCAAATTTATTAACAGACATTTAAAATTTGAAGTTATCAAAATTGTGGACATAAACATAGAAAATCTACATGACCCTGGGTTTGGCCTGTATATCATGAGCTTTGGGTTTTAACACACAAGCTCTCAGTCCACAAAAGAAAAATATTGTGGACTTTATAGAAATAAAGATGTCTATTCTGAAAGACATCATTCAGAAAATCAAAATACAAGCAACAAACTGGGAGAAAAATATTTGCAAAATTCATGTCTGATACAGGATTTGGACACAAAACAGACAAAGACCTCTTGAACAACCCTATAAACAATAAGATCTGAACAAACACCCAGCCAAAAAAAAGTTGTACAGATAGTACAAGACAGAAACACGCTCAACACCATACACCATTAAGGAATTACAAATTAAAGTCACGAGCTATCACACTACACACATTGTGTTGCTAAACTCTAAATATATGACATTACCAATTGCTGGAGGCTGAGGAATAGCAGGAACGCTCCCTCACTGCTGGTGAGATGAATGCACAGCCACCTTGTAACACAGTTGGGCAGTTTTCTCCAAAGCAAAACAAACCTCACCTTCAGTTCAGTTCAGTTCAGTCTCTCAGTCGTGTCCGACTCTTTGAGACCCCATGAATCACAGCACGCCAGGCCTCCCTGTCCATCACCAACTCCCGGAGTTCACTCAAACTCATGTCCAACGAGTCGGTGATGCCATCCAGCCATCTCCTTCTCTGTCATCCCCGTCTCCTCCCACCCCCAATCCCTCCCAGCATCAGACTCTTTTCCAGTGAGTCAACTCGTCGCATGAGGTGGCCAAAGTATTGGAGTTTCAGCTTTAGCATCAGTCCTTCCAATGAAAACCCAGGATTGATCTCCTTTAGAATGGACTGGTTGGATCTCCTTGCAGTCCAAGGGACTCTCAAGAGTCTTCTCCAGCACCACAGTTCAAAAGCATCAATTCTTCGGCGATCAGGATCCAACAATAGTACTTCCAGTATTTAGGAAACTGCTTTGAAAAATCCATGCCCAAATGCAAACAAAGATGAACTTAGGCACAGCAGCACTATCCATAATAGTTAAAAGCTTGAAGTAATCAGGGTATCCTTCAGTAGATGAATGCATAATCAAGTTGGGGTGTATCCATGTCAAAGTAAGTAAAACATGCCACCCCAAAGTATGCCTCTCTGCTGTGAGGATTCGGAGAAGGCAATGGCAAACCACTCCAGTACTCTTGCCTAGAAAATCCCATGGATGGAGGAGCCTGGTAGGCTGCAGTCCATGGGGTCGCTAAGGGTCGGACACGACTGAGCGACTTCACTTTCACTTTTCACTATCACACATTGGAGAAGGAAATGGCAACCCACTCCAGTGTTCTTGCCTGGAGAATCCCAGGGACGGGGGAGCCTGGTGGGCTGCTGTCAGTGGGGTCGCACAGAGTTGGACACGACTGAAGTGACTTAGCAGCAGCAGCTGTGAGGATTGCTTAAGTGCACTTCCACAAAAAAAAAAAAAAAGAGGACTCTCAGTAACCTAAATAGCAATTGCCGTTTTGTGATGGACATTTACATCAGAGAAATCTCTGCATTTAAGGGTTGTCCCTGGTTGCACCAGAAATAAAAGGATAATTAAAACTCAAGTAACTTATCAATGGAAAGGTCCCGACTTAAATCTATAAACAATCATATCCTTCTTTACTGTGTTTTGTGTAATTACCTTCCATAACAGGCTTCTCCCATTCTTCAGGGTCTTGTTTTTAGCTGAAGATGGCATTTAAGGTGATGACTTTGGGCATTTCAGGGAGTGACTCAGGTTTCTTTGGTAGCTCCCTGTATACGGAAGCTATTTGTTGTTTTAGTCGCTAAGTCGTGTTTGCCTCTTTGTGACCCCATGGACTGTAGCCCTCTGTCCATGGGATTCCCCAGGCAAGAATCCTAGAGTGGGTTGCCATTTCCTTCTCCAGGAGATCTTCCCAACCCAGGGATTGAGCCCAGGTCTCCTGTATTACAGGCAGATTCTTTACCACAAAGCCACCAGGGAAGCATAGAGGAGGTATGCTTCTGTTTTTTCTCCTGGTAATTTGTCTTTCATTATGGAAGGTCAGAGTGAAAATTGTTTTTCCTCCCATACACATGCAATGGAGTATTACTCATCAGTAGTAAAGGATGAACCACCAAACCTTGAAAAGCAGGGTTAACTCTCACATGCACGTCTCTCACTGAAAGGATACAGTCTGGAGAGACAGCGCACAGTGTGACCTCATTTATGACCTTCTAGGAAAAGCACGGCTGCACAGATGATAAGCAGATCATCTGCTAAAGGGGCTTCTAGTATTCCCTGTGATGGTTTAGGATGGACACCTGTCACTATGCATTTGTCTACGCTCATCGATTTGTATAGCCCAAGGGATCAAACAATCTATTCAAGTATAGTTATACAGAGTGTAGGAGGGTCGCAGGATGGAATACACAATGCAACAAAACCTAACCACATGAGAAATGCATGAAAAAGATATCTCACTGTAGGAGATGGGGGAAAATGTGTTGACTTTGGAAATGAGTGAACTGATACACAAAAGGCAAAATGGCTTGCACATAAACACTGGACTTCATTTTATAGAGATCTTTGGGGACTTCCCTGGTGGCTCAGATGGTAAAGCGTCTGTCTACAATGCGGGAGACCTGGGTTCGAGCCCTGGGTTGGGAAGATCCCCTGGAGAAGGAAATAGCAATCCACTCCAGTACTATTGCCTGGAAAATCCCATGGACAGAGGAGCCTTGTAGGCTACAGTCCATGGGGTCGCAAAGAGTCGGACACGACTGAGCGACTTCACCTTCACCTTCACCTTCCAGAGTGCAGTAGCTAGCAATTCTGAGGCCACTGTACATGTAACCTGAAGAGGAGAAAGAGCTGACAAATGCAAATGGTGGGGGCCAGGCTCCTCGCTGAAGGAGTGGGAAGTTACAGATAAGCAAAGAACAAGAGGGTGAAGTTGAGCCCCTGACCACCACTCCTTATGGCTCTGAGTTGTGTCCAATAGGACCACCATCACCTGCACGTAGGTGCTATAACCCTCCTGCCCCCTCCTGGCCTTTCCCCTTCCTCCCTGCGATGAGTCCAGTGACATTTCCAGCCTGCACCCCTCTCCAAGGCCAGGTGCATCTGTCCATCCATGGGGTCCCCATCTCATCCTGGGAACTAACAGGCCCTTCAAGGACTGCGATCCTGCTGCTTCCCACACCCAGGAGGCAGCCCCAACTTCTTCAGCTGCTGAGCCCAGACACCTGGTGTAACCGAGCAGGAGCCTATGGGGCCCTCCCGGGACAGACCCCGTCCGGTATCTTCTGCTGTAGCTCCTCTCTGAAGTATGGAAACAACAGTGTCTGAGGCACACTCAGGGAGTTGTTTTACAGCTGCTAAAAGCCCCACTGAGTGGAAGAAGTTAACTACTTGATGAGCATGTACACGTCACCCCCAGGGTGTCCATTGCCTGAGGATTTGTGAGGTTAGCCGCCTATTACCTCACCAACCAGAGAACCGTGCACCAGCGAATCACATACTCTGTGACCCCCTCCCTCATGTGTCCTGAAAACTGACTTCCTGAAACCCTGAGGCATTTCAGGGTTTAGAGCACGAGTTACCTGTCTCCACGTATTGGTGCCTTTACAATTAACGCCGCACTTTTCTTTACTGCAGGCTTCAGGCTTCACTGCACTCAGGTGTTTGGACTCAAGTTTGGTTTAGTAACACGGAGGCCTCCCAGGTTCCCAGTTCCTTGTGCCCCAGGGACTGTCAGCTCCTTCTCCAGGGCATATGGCCAACCCCCACGCTAATTCCCCTCTACACCCACGGCCCTGGCCCAAGCCTAATCCCTCCATCAGGCCCTACAAAGCTCCCTGCCCTCACGGTGCGTCTCACATCCCACCCAACATGGTCTTTCTGAAGCCTGAACAGGACCATGCCCCGCTCCTCCCTGTGATTCCCCTCATCTGATGAAGTCAGGCCTTGATCCGTTCCAGGTGACTCCAGCATCCTCATTCTCTCCAGACTCCACGTGTGTGGCCTCTGTCTGTGCCCGTCTAAATGGGCCTGTGGTGATCTCCTAAAATAAGGGTTATTTTATACACAGATAATGGGGTGAATGGTGGCCCCAAAAGATGTGTCCGCCCAGTACACGGGAACAGGGCCGTATTTGAGAAAAGGGTCTTTGTAGATGGTAGTTAAGGATCTCAAGGTAAGGTCATCTAGGGTTAGGCTGACCTTCAATCCAACTGACAGAGTCCTTATAAAAGATGAAAGAGGACACAGACGAGAAGCCTCATGAAAATGGAGGCAGAGATGGGAGGGAGGGGGCCACAAGCCCCAGGACCCCTGGAGCCCCAAAGCTGGAGAAGGCAGGACGGACCCTATCCTGGAGCCTCTGGAGGGACCTCAGCCCTGCGCCACCTTGATCTCAGGTGTCCGGTCTCCAGGACTGGGGGAGGATGAACTCCTGTTGCTTTAAATCACCCAACATGTGGTCGTTTGTTAGAGAAGCCACAGAGAACTCATGCAGGCCCTGCTCTGTAGGATCCTAGAAGTGTGGGTCTCACTAAAGGAAGATGGAGGCTGGATTACAGAACCCTTAGAGTCAGCACTGGGCCCTCAGAAATGCTAAAGCAGTGACTGGAACCCAAACTATTGAGGGGTCAAGTCTGAACCCTGTCCCTAGGGGTACTGGCTGCACATGCCTCCCCAGGTTCTTACACCTGTATGTGGTGTAGTAAGTATCTAGTCCTGACTGAGGACATTCAATGTCACTGTTCATATTGCTCATTAAGAACCCACCAGTTACACAGGTGAAAACCCAATTAGGATGCTTGCTACACCATTGAGCAATTCTGAAGATGGTCGGGGGTGGGGACTTACGTGCAGACAGCAGCCCTTCCACACCCTGACACTGAACCTGACCCCTGATCCATACCCACCCTGACCCTACCCCTAACCGCTAACCCCTAACGCTAACCCTAACCCCTAACCCTAAACCCTAACGCTAACCCTAACCCATCTAACCCTAACCCTCACGCTCACCCTTACCCTTACCCTAACCCTACTGTAATCTGTCAGCTTTGTATGTTTTCTTTTAAACTGACTTTCATATTTGGTCTACTCTAACCTCTTCTGTGTTCACTTTATGCTATACTTATTGCTAACAGTATAATTACCATCAGGTCAGTTCAGTTCACTCGCTCAGTCGTGTCCGACTCTTTGCGACTCCATGAATCACAGCACGCCAGGCCTCCCTGTCCATCACCAACTCCCGGAGTTCACTCAAACTCATGTCCATCGAGTCGGTGATGCCATCCAGCCATCTCATTCTCTGTCATCCCCGTCTCCTCCCACCCCCAATCCCTCCCAGCATCAGACTCTTTTCCAGTGAGTCAACTCGTCGCATGAGGTGGCCAAAGTATTGGAGTTTCAGCTTTAGCATTAGTCCTTCCAATGAACACCCAGGACTGATCTCCTTTAGGAAGGACTGGTTGGATCTCCTTGCAGTCCAAGGGACTCTCAAGAGTCTTCTCCAGCACTACAGTTCAAAAGCATCAATTCTTCGGCGATCAGCTTTCTTCACAGTCCAACTCTCACATCCATACATGACCACTGGAAAAACCATAGCCTTGACCAGACGGACCAGGCTATAATTACCATAGGAGCTCTAATTAATTTTTTTTTTTACTTACAATGCTAGTGATAGGACCAAAGGCCGATATCTACATCAAACAGAAGAAACGTAATGGAAACTAAACAATTTTATGTAATAACATTGCCGTGCTCCTATACAGTTAAATGGACATTGAAAAAGACATGATTTTTCTGAATGTTTATTTCAGAAAGTTAGAATTGGATGGCTGCAAACAATAAAACTAATAATATATTAATACATAATGTTAATAATATACAGTTGGTCATTCTTTTTCCTATTCTACCACAGCTAAATGACTGGATGTCAGTTTTAGTAACCACTACTAACATAAGACCCTCACCAATAAGTGAAGATATATAGGAAAATCCATAATACATGTAAAAGCCATCAAAGATAAAACGATGATAAAAAAGAATACAGTGACAGTTGGTATAAGAAACAGGATGATTATGAAAGCAAAGCCCACGATCATGTACAAGCCATGGAAGCCTGTGGCTGTCACGACCGTTGACTTTTATCCTTCATCTGAGGTTGTAAAAAGCACTTTGTAAAATCCTGAGGTTTGCAGCAGTTGTAACCTCCTGAAGAGACTGCAATAAAAAGGGTTTCCAGAATATCCTGACGATTTCCATCTACTAGGCTGTGGTGAGCTCAAGCAATACATATTCCAGAGGACAGAAGACAGACAGGTTGGGAAGACTTCTACTGCACTTAGGAAGACAGGGCATGTTGCTACACAGCTTAGCACAAGTGGAGAAGCAACACCTCAGTGATTAAACCTTTAAAGACTCGATAAATATGAGAACAACTGGTATGAATAAACCTTCAGTAGTGCCTTCTCAGACCTCCCGTCATAAGCACAAGCATAATAAAAACACTGAGTTTTCATGGTCTCACACAAACGTAGACTCACTTATGACTTTGCTTTGAGAGGAGTTGAACTACTCATTGTTAAAGAGAAATGATCCTTTCTTCTCTGAAGATCTGTTAATCATTCAGTTGGATGAGGTGAATAAAATACTTAAGGGTCTAATACATAAAAATGCAATAGGCAAAGCACATAGATATTTTGCTCCCTTTCTCAAAGGATGGAATATTTTGTATTTCCACTGATTTTATATCTTGACTTCATGTACAATTATATATTGATATTTTTAGTTGAAATACAATAGGACTAAAAATATTGATATAATACTAATAAATCATGTTGGTATGTGTGGTTGTCACATAGGATTCACAGAAGATTTAAATTCACAGTCGTCAATGTAAAGGATTAATGCTATTTAGCTTCTTCATGAATCTATACCATGAATGAAGAGCTTTTCTCAACATATTTCACTGAGGGAACTACAAGGGTGATAGGTATAATTCAGTTCAGTCGCTCAGTCGTGTCCGACTCTTTGCGACCCCATGAGTCACAGCACGCCAGGCCTCCCTGTCCATCACCAACTCCCGGAGTTCACTCAAACTCATGTCCATCGAGTCAGTTATGCCATCCAGCCATTTCATTCTCTGTCATCCCCTTCTCCTCCTGCCTCCAATCCCTCCCAGCATCAGAGTGGTTTCCAGTGAGTCAACTCTTCGCATTAGGTGGCCAAAGTATTAGCATCAGTGGCCAGCTTTAGCATCAGTCCTTCCAATGCGGATAGGCATAGTACTATGTTTCAACTCATGGATTTCTAAGCATTGCTCACAATACAGATTTCATTTTCATCATTAGGGTTCTTTCAGTGTCCTTGACCAGCATTTGTTTGTCTGTATACAGAAGAAAAATACTCATGAGTATCAAACTTGTTCTCATAAAACGAGTGTATGAATTGTTATCTTCCCGACCCAGGGATCAAACCCACATCACTTCCATCTCCTGCACTCGTAGGCAGATTATTTACCAACTGTGCCACCTAGGAATTAATATACATTTCAAGAACCACTGCCATCAGCTTCTATTGTTCATGACCAAAGTAGGAGAAAGAACATTGGAAGAAGTACTCATAAGTGTACTCATAAGAAGTACTCATAAGTCAAGGAACTGGAGTACTGGGTACTCCAGTTATTACTGGGACAAGTCAGTTCCTCCAATGATGATGGGTAATAACTGAAAAATTATTACAAATGCATGGGATGCAATGTCTACATGATAAATGTGTTGCTCTTATGCTACTGCTTCAGGTATGCCTATTTCAGCATGAAGGACTGCACTTCAAGGGATGCATGCTATTCCAGCTCAAGCAACAGATAGTGAAGTGCAGATCATTGTCCTTTGTTGAAAATGATCAGCAGTTTGTCAACATATGTAACATGCCAGAGCAACCCTTGGGATGGAACTCTAAAAACAGGTTAGGCCTTCTTTTTGCCAAGCCCTGTGATAAAATACATATCAAAAAAAGAAAAATAGCATCGATTCTGTCAGGACTTCCTCACCTTTTCTTTCTGCATGGTAGGAAGCAGACACTGAGATCAGATGACTGTAGGATTTAATTGTGAGCTAACAGGCTTGATAAAGGACAGAAATGGTATGGACCTAACAGAAGCAGAAGATATTAAGAAGAGGTGGCAAGAATACACAGAAGAACTGTACAAAAAAGATCTTCACGACGAAGATAATCACAATGGCGTGATCACTCACCTGGAGCCAGACATCTTGGAATGTGAAGTCAAGTGGGCCTTAGAGAGCATCACTACGAACAAAGCTAGTGGAGGTGATGGAATTCCAGTTGAGTTATTTCAAATCCTGAAAGATGATGCTGTGAAAGTGCTGCATTCAATATGCCAGCAAATTTGGAAAACTCAGCAGTGGCCACAGGACTGGAAGAGGTCAGTCTTCATTCCAATCCCAAAGAAAGGCAATGCCAAAGAATACTCAAACTACTGCACAATTGCACTCATCTCACACACTAGTAAAGTCATGCTCAAAATCCTCCAAGCCAGGCTTCAGCAATATGTGAACCGTGAACTCCCAGATGTTCAAGCAGGTTTTAGAAAAGGCAGAGGCACCAGAGATCAAATTGCCAACATCCGCTGGATCATGGAGAAAGCAAGAGAGTTCCAGAAAAATATCTATTTCTGCTTCATTGACTATGTCAAAGCCTTTGACTGTGTGGATCACAGTAAACTGTGGAACATTCTGAAAGAGATGGGAATACCAGACCACCTGACCTGCCTCTTGAGAAACTTGTATGCAGGTCAGGAAGCAACAGTCAGAACTGTACATGGAACAACAGACTGGTTCCAAATAGGAAAAGGAGTACGTCAAGGCTGTATATTGTCACCTTGCTTATCTAACTTATATGCAGAGTACATCATGAGGAACGCTGGGCTGGAAGAGGCACAAGCTGGAATCAAGATTGCCGGGAGAAATATCAATAACCTTAGATATGCAGATGACACTACCCTTATGGCAGAAAGTGAAGAGGAACTCAAGAGCCTCTTGATGAAAGTGCAAGAGTAGAGTGAAAAGGTTGGCTTGAAGCTCAACATTCAGAAAACAAAGATCATGGCATCTGGTCCCATCACTTCATGGGAAATAGATGGGGAAACAGTGGAAACAATGTCAGACTTTATTTTTTTGGGCTCCAAAATCACTGCGGATGCTGATTGCAGCCATGAAATTAAAAGACGCTTACTCCTTGGAAGGTAAGTTATGACCAACCTTGATAGTATATTAAAAAGCAGAGACATTACTTTGCCAACAAAGGTCCATCTAGTCAAGGCTATGGTTTTTCCCGTGGTCATGTATGGATGTGAGAGTTGGACTGTGAAGAAAGCTGATCGCTGAAGAATTGATGCTTTTGAACTGTGGTGTTGGAGAAGACTCTTGAGAGTCCCTTGGACTGCAAGGAGATCCAACCAGTCCATTCTAAAGGAGATCAATCCTCGGTGCTCATTGGAAAGACTGACGCTAAAACTGAAACTGCAATAATCTGGCCACCTCATGCGACGAGTTGACTCACTGGAAAAGACTCTGATGCTATTTCCAGTTTTTTGAGGAATCTCCACACTGTTCTCCATAGTGGCTGTACTAGTTTGCATTCCCACCAACAGTGTAAGAGGGTTCCTTTCTCTCCACATCCTCTCCAGCATTTATTGCATGTAGACTTTTGGATAGCAGCCATTCTGACTGGTGTGAAATGATATCTCATTGTGGTTTTGATTTACATCTCTCTGATTATGAGGGATGTTGAGCATTTTTTCATGTGTTTGTTAGCCATCTGTATGTCTTCTTTGGAGAAATGTCTGTTTAGCTCTTTGGCCCATTTTTTGATTGGGTCATTTATTTTTCTGGAATTGAGCTGCAGGAGCTGCTTGTATATTTTGGAGATTAATCCTTTATCAGTTGCTTCATTTGCTATTATTTTCTCCCATTCTGAAGGCTGTCTTTTCACCTTGCTTATAGTTTCCTTTGCTGTGCAGAAGCTTTTGATTTTAATTAGGTCCCATTTGTTTATTTTTGCTTTTATTTCCAATATTCTGGGAGGTGGGTCATGGAGGATCCTGCTGTGATTTATGTCGGAGAGTGTTTTGCCTACGTTCTCCTCTAGGAGTTTTATAGTTTCTGGTCTTACATTTAGCTCTCTAATCCATTTTGAGTTTATTTTTGTGTATGGTGTTAGGAAGTGTTCTAGTTTCATTCTTTTACAAGTGGCTGACCAGTTTTCCCAGCACCAATTGTTAAAGAGACTGTCTTTTCTCCATTTTATATTCTTGCCTCCTTTGTCAAAGATGAGGTGTCCATAGGTGCGTGGATTTATCTCTGGGCTTTCTACTTTGTTCCATTGATCTATATTTCTGTCTTTATGCCAGTACCATACTGTCTTGATGACTGTGGCTTTGTAGTAAAGCCTGAAGTCTGGCAGGTTAATTCCCCCAGTTCCATTTTTCTTCCTCAAGATTGCTTTGGCTATTCGAGATTTTTTGTATTTCCATACAAATTGTGAGATTATTTGTTCTAGTTCTGTGAAAAAGATCGTTGGTAGCTTGATAGGGATTGCACTGAATGTATAAATTCCTCAAAAAACTGGAAATAGAACTGCCACATGATCCAACAATCACACTCCTGGGCATACACACCGAGGAAACCAGAATTGAAAGAGACACATGTACTCCAATGTTCATTGCAGCACTGTTTATAATAGCCAGGACATGGAAGCAACCTAGATGTCCATCTGCAGACGAATGGATAAGAAAGCTTTGGTACATATACACAATGGAGCCATTAAAAAGAATACATTTGAATCAGTTCTAATGAGGTGGATGAAACTGGAGCCTATTATACAGAGTGAAGTAAGCCAGAAAGAAAAACACCAATAAAGCATACTAACGCATATATATGGAATTTAGAAAGATGCAAATGATAACCCTGTATACGAGACAGCAAAAGAGACACAGAAGTATAGATCAGTCTTTGGGACTCTGTGGGAGAGGGTGAGGGTGGGATGATTTGGGAGAATGTCATTGAAACACGTATGTTGTCATATGTGAAATGAATCACTAGTTCAGGGTCAATGCATGTTATAGGATGCTCGGGGCTGGCATGTGGGGATGACCCAGAGGGAGGATAAAGGGAGGAAGGAGATGGGAGGGGGGTTCAGGAGGGGGAAATTATGTAAACCTGGGGCGAATTCATGTCAATGTATGGCAAAACCAACCAATATAATATTGTAAAATAATTTGCCTCCAATAAAAAATAAATTACAAAAAAAATAAATAAATAAAAAGGTTATAAAAAAAATAAAGTAGAAATTAACAAGCTCAAAGAATGTATTACTCATTGGATGATTTTGGCTTTAGAGGGAGTGTAGTTTGCAGAACACTACAATTTTGTATTTTTACCAAATTAACCCATATAAAATATAACAAAATAAAACTGATTTTTTTATTTGTCATAAAAAAAAAAAAAGACTCTGATGCTGGGAAAGGTTGGGGGCGGGAGGAGAAGGGGACGACAGAGAATGAGATGGCTGGGTGGCATCACCGACTCTGTGGACATGAGTTTGAGTGAACTCCGGGAGTTGGTGATGGACAGGGAGGCCTGGCGTGCTGTGATTCATCGGGTCGCGGAGAGTCGGACACGACTAAGCGACTGAACTGAATTGAACTGAACTGAACTGAATAAAAAGGAACAAGGGCTCTTTAAATATGTGGCTGATACTAGGACTAAGACAGTAAACATGTAAAGCAAAATAATCTTAAAATATGAGAAAGAAGTACCAAAAAACCCCACAAAAGCTGAATTAAGTAAAATAAAAACAGGAGAGCATGGAAAAAGCTCTCAATAGCCAAATCAAGAATAAAACTAAGCAGTCTGATAACGTAGTGCTGGATTATAAACAAAAGTTTAAAATAATTTTCATGTGTCCAAACTGGTTTAAAAAAAATGTTACATAGGTTTTAGAGTAGTGTTGAATAAATATCTCTATGCAGAAAGAGTCTAAACAATTGATACAGACACTCAGCTGTCCATCAAGTATGTGACACTAACTTCCCTCTCCTCAAGTGTGGGTCCTGCATTATGACTTCCTCCTTAATAAGGTACACAGGATGGACATGGGGAAAATCAACAATAAAGACAAATAACAAATGTTGGCAAAAATGTACAGAAGTTGAAAGTCAAAACTTTACTTGTGGAGATGTAAAATGGTGCAATCAATGTGTGTAAAATTTCAGCATTTTCTCAAAAATATAGAAATGTAACTATCATATGTTTTGAAAGCTCCACCCCTAGACTAACATACAAAGAATTTAAAACAGGTGTTCAAATATAAAGTTGTACACCAATATTCATAGCAGCACAGTTCTCAACAGCTCAAGGTAAAAACAACGAAAATGTCCACCAACAGGTGAATGAAGAAGCAAAATAAGGTAGATCCATCCATAAGATGCATTACTCTGCCATAGAAAGGCATATAGTAATATACGCCATATAGTAAAATAGAGCCACAGCTGCAGAAAACAGTAGGGGGCTCCTCAAAAACAAACACAGAGTTAACATAGAGTCCATCAATTTCGATCTAGGGAATACACCCAAAATATTTAAAACCAAGAACGGGAACAGATATTCGTATCCCATATTCATAGT
Source organism: Moschus berezovskii (assembly GCF_049115385.1). Taxonomy (NCBI): domain Eukaryota; kingdom Metazoa; phylum Chordata; class Mammalia; order Artiodactyla; family Moschidae; genus Moschus; species Moschus berezovskii. The sequence goes on from NC_142461.1 coordinate 186,701, forward strand.
AGCATTATTCACAGTAGCCAAAAGGTGGAAGCAACACAGCATTCAACAGATGAATGGATAAGCACAGCGTAGTATATACACAATGGAAAATGATTCAACCTTTAAAAACAAGATAACTCTCACACATGCTCTAATGTGAATGAACCTTCAAGTCATTATGTGAAGTGAAACAAGGCCAACACAAAAGGAAAAATGTCCCATGATTCCACTAGTACAAGATATCCGTATAAGACAAATTCCAAGTAGAATAAGGTAGCCAGGGTTTGAGGGTGGTGAGTGTTTAATGGTTACAGTGTCACTTCAGGAAAAGGAAAAGATTCTGGAGATAAATGGTGAGGATATTTTTACAACGTGAGTGCAGTTAATGCTATAGAAGTGCATACTTAAAATGACTCATATGATAAATATTATATGCTTGTAATCACAATTAAAAATGATACAGGTTACAACATGGAAAAGCACTGAAAACATCCTCAGTGAAAGAAGCCACACAGAAAAAGCCATGCAGATCATAGTCATCTTGTCACTTTAAATCCACGAAAGTTTTTGACATGAGGGAAAGCCCCAGTGGTGGTCCCAGAAAAAGAAAAGTGCATTAGAATGGAGAAAGACATTTGTACAAAGTTTGGGCAGCTGATGCAAGTTGAAGTGGTCCTATGGATAGGATTGTAATGTGGACACCATAACTATCCCCTATTTGGGAGTTATGGGCTAGTTCCCTGGGAAAGTGACCCTGTTTTAGGTAAAACACATTGCATTTTTCGGTGTGAATATAGTAAAACTTTGTACCACTATTTAAACTTGAAGCTTTTGAAATTTTACTAGAAACTAAATTACTTTTCAGTACAACCATATAAGTCACATGCCAGAAAATCAGAGATGGCATCAAACATTGCAATACAGTCCAAGACTTAACCAGACCAAAGTCAAGTAAAGTACTGATGCTAATTGCCTTGTAGTAGTCCACATGGTATTAAGAGGAAGCGTAGGCCACCACACCTTGAGTGCTGTGGATGGCCCTGATGGAACTGAAACTCTGAGATGTCTGAATTCTAGTTTTCCATGTAACACTACACCAAAGCAACTGTCAGAACTATAAAGTGAATTCAGGGACTTCCCTGGCAGTCCAGTGGTGAAGATTCTGCACATCCAATGCAGGGGGTCCGGGTTTGATCCTTGATCAGGGAACTAACATCCAACATGCTGAGTTGCATGGACAAAAAATAAATCAGTAGAACTGCAAGATCATGTGTGATTTTCTACACTAATAATGAACTATCAGAAAGAGAAATTAAGAAAATAATCCCCTGTACAATTGCATCCCCCCAAAACTAGAAATTTAACCAAGGACTTGAAAGAGCTGCAAGCTAAAAACTGCAAGAGACAGTGCTCAATTAAACTGAACAGATATGAAAAGATATCCCATGCTCATGGGTGACAGTACCGTTAAAACCTGCATTCTAACCAAAGTAACATACACATTCATGCAATCACTACCAACATCTCATTGACATTTTTCACAGAAACAAAAACAAAGTTAACATTCGTGTGAAACCACAAAGGACCCAGAAGAGCCAAAGTGACCCTGAGAAAGAGAACAGGCGGGCAGCATCTCCATCCCTGACTTCAATCTACATTATGCACCGAAAGGCACCACAAGATGTGTGGAACTGTATCAGAAGCAGGCACAGATACCAGACAGCCTAGAAATAAACCTGCAGGTTCATGGTAATCAATTTACAAGAAAGGAGCTAAGAACATACACCCAGGAAAGGACAGTCCCCTCAATAAGCCATGCTGGGTAAAATGGACACCACACACCAAGGAACAACACCGGACACCATTCTATACCACAGACAAAAACTGACGAAAACCCCACAACTTTCCACATCAAGCCCTAACTGTCCTGGGTCCTCTGAAGACAGTCAGCAACAGCCACAAACAAAAAGTTTCTTCCCAATTTTCCTCGCCTTTTCCTTCAGCAGCACCACCTCCCTGCAGGTCCTGAGGAAACCAGACTTCTATCAGACTCGACTGAACCCCACAATGTACCAAAGATGAAGCCCCAGCAGGTCTTGAGGAAACCAGGCTGTCAACCTGACTGAACCCCACAATGTCCCAAAGCCAAAGCCCTAATGGGTCCTGAGGGGCCAGACTCCCATCACCCTGGACTGAACCCTAAATGTATAAAAGTCGAAACCCCAGTGGGTCCTGAGGAGACCAGACTCCCGTCAGCTTGAACTGAACACTACAATGTCCCAAAGCTGAAACACCAATGGGTCCTGAGGAGAACCACTTCCTGTCAGCCTGAAATGAATCCCACAAATGCCCCAAAGCCAAAACCTGAGCAGGTCCTGAGGAGACCAGACTCCCTGTCTACCTGAACCCCACAACGTTCTGAAGCTGAAGCCCCAGTGGGTCCTGAGGCGATCAGACTCCCTGCGGCAGCCACAGGCAGCCAGGCGCTCAGTCAGCGGGGGAACTCCGCTTGGGGCGGGGCGGGGAGGCGGGCTCCGCGCTCCTGCCAGCCAATGAGAACTGCAGATCTAGCCGCCCTCACTCGCGCAGGCGCAGCCAAGTGGAGACTCCGCCCCTCAGGGCAGTTCTGCTAGGTTCACTAAACTATGAAAATTCAAACTGAAACATTGCCAATATCCAAAACTTCTCCAAAATAGTTAAGGAATAATTAACTTGAAATTGTAGAGAATGAAATGCAGTCACCAAATTCACTCAAATTTATTAACAGACATTTAAAATTTGAAACTGTCGGGTGGCGCAGGCGCGGGAGACGCCCGGCTCCGGCGCAACCGACCACGTGCAGAATCGTGGCTGAGATGAGCTACCCCCCGCCCAGGATTGGGGCGGTGGCCGAGAAGAGCTGTACCACGTTCAGGAGGCGGTGACTGCTTGGGCACCGGAGGGCCGAGAGGAGCTGATCTACATTCAAAGCAGGAGGCGCGGCCTTGAGGAGATACCCCTCGTCCAAGGTAAGGTACAGCGGCTGCGCCTTGCTGGAGCAGCTGGGAAGAGATACTCCACGACCAAGTGGAATATAAGGATCCAGTGTTCTGGGGAGGAAGGAACAAGATGGCGGAGGGATAAGCTGGCAAGACCACTTTCTCCCCCACAAATTCATCAAAAGAACATTTGAACGCGGAGTAAAGTCCACAAAACAACTTCTGAATACTGGCAGAGGACATCAGCCTCCCAGAAAAGCAGCCCATTGTCTTCTAAAGGAGAGAGAAGAAATCCAGCTCCACCCACCAGAACACTGACACATGCTTCCCTAACCAGGGAACCCGGACAAGTCACCCGTCCAACCCCACACACAGCGAAGAAACTACGTAATAAAGAGAACTTCACAAACTGCAAGAAGAGGGAAAGGCCACCCCAAGCAAAGCAATATAAGCAAGATGAAGAGGCAGAGAAATACCCAGCAAGTAAAGGAACAAGATAATTGCCCACCAACACAAACAAAAGAAGAAGATATAGGGAATTTACCTGATAAAGAATTTCAAATTTTGATGGTGAAAATGATTCAAAATCTTGAAAGCAAAATGGAGTTACAGATAAATAACCTGGAGAAAAGGGTTGAGAAGATGGAAGAAAGATTTAATAAGGACTTAGAAGAAATAAAAAAGAGTCAGTATACAATGAATAATGCAATAGATGAGATCAGAAACACTCTGGAGGGAACAAACAGTAGAATAACAGAGGCAGAAGACAGGATAAGCGAACTAGAAGATAGAATTGTAGAAATAAATGAAACAGAGGAAAAAAGAAAAACGAATTAAAAGAAATGAGGACAATATTAGAGTCCTCTGGGACAATGTTAAACGCTCCAACATTCGAATCATAGGAGTCCCAGAAGAAGAAGACAAAAAGAAAGACCATGAGAGAATACTTGAGGAGATAATAGTTGAAAACTTCCCTAAAATGGGGAAAGAAATAATCACCCAAGTCCAAGAAACCCAGAGAGTCCCCAACAGGATAAACCCAAGGCGAAATACTCCAAGACACATATTAATCAAATTAACAAAGATCAAACACAAAGAACAAATATTAAAAGCAGCAAGGGAAAAGCAGCAAATAACGCATAAGGGGATTCCCATAAGGATGACAGCTGATCTTTCAACAGAAACTCTTCAGGCCAGAAGGGAGTGGCAAGACATACTTAAAGTGATGAAAGAAAATACCCTACAGCCCAGATTACTATACCCAGCAAGGATCTCATTCAAATATGAAGGAGAAATCAAAAGCTTTACAGACAAGCAAAAGCTGAGGGAATTCAGCATCACCAAACCAGCTCTCCAACAAATGCTAAGTTCAGTTCAGTTCAGTTCAGTCGCTCAGTCGTGTCCGACTCTCCACGACCCCATGAATCACAGCACGCCAGGCCTCCCTGTCCATCACCAACTCCCGGAGTACACTCAAACTCATGTCCACAGAGTCGGTGATGCCATCCAGCCATCTCATTCTCCGTCGTCCCCTTCTCCTCCCGCCCCCAACCTTTCCCAGCATCAGAGTCTTTTCCAGTGAGTCAACTCGTCTCATGAGGTGGCCAAAGTATTGGAGTTTCAGCTTTAGCATCAGTCCCTCCAATGAACATCCAGGATTGATCTCCTTTAGAATGGACTGGTTGGATCTCCTTGCAGTATAAGGGACTCTCAAGAGTCTTCTCCAACACCACAGTTCAAAAGCATCGATTCTTCGGCGATCAGCTTTCTTCACAGTCCAACTCTCACATCCATACATGACCACGGGAAAAACCATTGCCTTGACTAGACGGACCTTGGTCGGCAAAGTAATGTCTCTGCTTTTTAATATACTATCAAGGTTGGTCATAACTTTCCTTCCAAGGAGCAAGCGTCTTTTAATTTCATGGCTGCAATCAGCATCTGCAGTGATTTTGGAGCCCAAAAAAACAAAGTCTGACACTGTTTCCACTGTTTTTCCATCTATTTCCCATGAAGTGATGGGACCAGATGCCATGATCTTTGTTTTCTGAATGTTGAGCTTCAAGCCAACCTTTTCACTCTCCTCTTTCACTGTCATCAAGAGGCTTTTGAGTTCCTCTTCACTTTCTGCCATAAGGGTAGTGTCATCTGCATATCTGAGGTTATTGATATTTCTCCCGGCAATCTTGATTCCAGCTTGTGCTTCTTCCAGCCCAGCGTTCCTCATGATGTACTCTGCATATAAGTTAAATAAGCAAGGTGACAATATACAACCTTGACGCACTCCTTTTCCTATTTGGAACCAGTCTGTTGTTCCATGACCGGTTCTAACTGTTGCTTCCTGACCTGCATACAGGTTTCTCAAGAGGCAGGTCAGGTGGTCTGGGATTCCCATCTCTTTCAGAATGTTCCACAGTTTATTGTGATCCACACAGTCAAAGGCTTTGGCATAGTCAATGAAGCAGAAATAGATGTTTTTCTGAAACTCTCTTGCTTTCTCCATGATCCAGCGGATGTTGGCAATTTGATCTCTGGTGCCTCTGCCTTTTCTAAAACCTGCTTGAACATCTGGGAGTTCACGGTTTACATACTGCTGAAGCCTGGCTTGGAGAATTTTGAGCATGACTTTACTAGCGTGTGAGATGAGTGCAATTGTGCGGTAGTTTGAGCATTCTTTGGCATTGCCTTTCTTTGGGATTGGAATGAAGACTGACCTCTTCCAGTCCTGTGGCCACTGCTGAGTTTTCCAAATCTGCTGGCATATTGAGTGCAGCACTTTCACAGCATCATCTTTCAAGACTTGAAATAGCTCAACTGGAATTCCATCACCACCACTAGCTTTGTTCGTAGTGATGCTTTCTAAGGCCCACTTGACTTCACATTCCAAGATGTCTGGCTCTAGGTCAGTGATCACATTATCGTGACTATCTTGGTCGTGAAGATCTTTTTTGTACAGTTCTTCTGTGTATTCCTGCCACCTCTTCTTAATATCTTCTGCTTCTGTTAGGTCCATACCATTTCTGTCCTTTATCGAGCCCATCTTTGCATGAAAAGTTCCCTTGGAATCTCTAATTTTCTTGAAGAGGTCTCTTGTTTTTCCTATTCTGTTGTTTTCCTCTATTTCTTTGCATTGATCACTGAGGAAGGCTTTCTTATCTCTCCTTGCTATTCTTTGGAACTCTGCATTCAGATGCTTATATCTTTCCTTTTCTCCTTTGCTTTTCGCCTCTCTTCTTTTTACAGCTATTTGTAAGGCCTCCTCAGACAGCCATTTCGCTCTTTTGCATTTCTTTTCCATGGGGATGGTCTTGGTCCCTGTCTCCTGTACAATGTCACGAACCTCCGTCCAGAGTTCATCAGGCACTCTATCAATCAGATCTAGTCCCTTAAATCTATTTCTCACTTCCACTGCATAATCATAAGGGATTTGATTGAGGTCATATCTGAATGGTCTAGTGGTTTTCCCGACTTTCTTCAATTTAAGTCTGAACTTCGCAATAAGGAGTTCATGATCTGAGCCACAGTCAGCTCCTGGTCTTGTTTTCGCTAACTGTATACAGCTTCTCCATCTTTGGTTGCAAAGAATATAATCAATCTGATTTCGGTGTTGACCATCTGGTGATGTCCATGTGTAGAGTCTTCTCTTGTGTTGTTGGAAGAGGGTGTTTGCTATGACCAGTGCATTCTCTTGGCAAAACTCTATTAGCCTTTGCCCTGCTTCATTCCGTGCTCCAAGGCCAAATTTGCCAGTTACTCCAGGTGTTTCTTGACTTCCTACTTTTGCATTCCAGTCCCCTAGAATGAAAAGGACATCTTTTTTGGGTGTTAGTTCTAAAAGGTCTTGTAGGTCTTCATAGAACCGATTAACTTCGGCTTCTTCAGCATTACTGGTTGGGGCATAGGCCTGGATTACTGTAATATTGAATGGTTTGCCTTGGAAACGAACAGAAATCATCCTGTCATTTTTAAGATTGCATCCAAGTACTGCATTTCGGACTCTTTTGTTGACCATGATGGCTACTCCATTTCTTCTAAGGGATTCCTGCCCACAGTAGTAGATATAATGGTCATCCGAGTTAAATTCACCCATTCCAGTCCATTTTAATTCACTGATTCCTAGAATGTCGACGTTCACTCTTGCCATCTCCTGTTTGACCACTTCCAATTTGCCTTGATTCATGGACCTAACATTCCAGGTTCCTATGCAATATTGCTCTTTACAGCACCGGACCTTGTTTCTATCATTGGTCACATCCACAACTGGGTATTGGTTTTGCTTTTGCTCCATCCCTTTATTCCTTCTATAGTTATTTCTCCACTGAGCTCCAGTAGCATACTGGGCACCTACCGACCTGGGGAATTCCTCATTCAGTATCCTATCATTTTGCCCTTTGTTACTGTTCACGGGGTTCTCAAGGCAAGTATACTGAAGTGGTTTGCCATTCCCTTCTCCAGGGGACCACATTCGGCTGTGGTCCATGTGATTAGATCAGCTAGTTTCCTGTGATTATGATTTCAGTTTGTCTGCCCTCTGGTGCCCCCTAGCAATACCTACCGTCTTATTTCGGTTTCTCTTACCTTGGTCGTGGAAAATCTCTTCACAGCCGCTCCAGCAAAGTGCAGCTGCTGTACCTTACCTTGGACGAGGGGTATCTCCTCAAGGCCCCCCCTCCTGACCTTGAACGCAGAGTAGCTCCTCTCGGCCCTCCTGCGCCCGCGCAGCCACCGCCTGTTGGACGTGGGGTAGCTCCTCTCGGCCGCCGGCCCTGGCCTCAGGCGTGGGGTAGCTCCTCACGGCCGCACCTCTTTGCGTGGCTCGTTGCGCCGGGGCCGGCGTCTCTCGCGTCGCGTCTGCGCCGCCGGGGCCGGCGTCTCTCTACAACAAATGCTAAAGGATCTTCTATAGACAGGATACACAGGAAGAGTATATAAACTTGAACCCAAAGCAATAAAGAAAATGGCTACGGGATCGTACTTATCAATAATTACCTTAAACGTAAATGGGTTGAAATTTTCAAAAAGGCTAGGAAACAGTTCTCATAGCCATCAATAGTTCAGTGTTGAGTTCATGAATAGTTTTTAAAGTTTGGGACAAACTGTAGTATTTGCTATTTGAAGTACTATTTGTAATTGGCATATTACGATGTAACATTGGTCTTCATTTCCATCTTAAAACGCCTAAAAATGCCTAACAGGTTTTTAGATTTGTGAATTTTAGTTGAAATGTATTTTACGATGTTACTAAACCTGCAGAAATATTGAAATATTTCAGAGAACTTATTCACTGTACATTTAATTTATTTTATTTATAAAAGTTATGAACTGTAGAAAGTTTTACTTGTTGGGTCAAATGCTTGTTGCTTCAAATGCTTGTTGCATTTGAAGTGCTAGTTACAAGAAAATCAAATACCTTCAATGTATAAATGCTATTAAGTTTTTAAAGGACTCTGGAGTATAAGTAAGTTTGTTTAAAGAAATTTAGTCTGTTCAACTTGAAAAAATAAATAAATAAAATTGGAAAAAAAATAAAATAAAATAAAATTTGAAACTATCAAAATTGTGGACATAAACATAGAAAATCTACATGACCCTGGGTTTGGCCTGTATATCATAAGCTTTGAGTTTTAACACACACGCTGTCAGTCCACAAAAGAAAAATATTATGGACTTTATAGAAATAAAGATGTCTATTCTGAAAGACCTCATTCAGAAAACCAAAATACAAGCCACAAACGGAGAAAAATATTTGCAAAATTCCTATCTGATACAGGATTTGGACACAAAATAGGCAAAGACCTCTTGAACAACCCTATAAACAATAAATAAAGATCTGATTATGAGGGATGTTGAGCATATTTTCATGTGTTAGTTAGCCATCTGTATGTCTTCTTTGGAGAAATGTCTGTTTAGTTCTTTGGCGCATTTTTTGATCAGGTCATTTATTTTTCTGGAACTGAGCTGCAGGAGCTGCTTGTATATTTTTGAGATTAATTATTTGTTAGTTGTTTCATTTGCTATTATTTTCTCCCATTCTGAAGGCTGTCTTTTCACCTCGCTTATAGTTTCCTTTGCTGTGCAGAAGCTTTTAATTTTAATTAGGTCCCATTTGTTTGTTTTTGCTTTTAATTCCAATATTCTGGGAGGTGGGTCATGGAGGATCCTGCTGTGATTTATGTCGGAGAGTGTTTTGCCTATGTTCTCCTCTAGGAGTTTTAAAGTTTCTGGTCTTACATTTAGATCTTTAATCCATTTTGAGTTTATTTTTGTGTATGGTGTTAGGAAGTATTCTAGTTTCATTCTTTTACAAGTGGCTGACCAGTTTTCCCAGCACCACTTGTTAAAGAGACTGTCTTTTCTCCATTTTATATTCTTGCCTCCTTTGTCAACGATAAGGTGTCCATAGGTGAGTGGATTTATCTCTGGGCTTTCTATTTTGTTCCATTGATCTATATTTCTGTCTTTATGCCAGTACCATACTGTCTTGATGACTGTGGCTTTGTAGTAGAGCCTGAAGTCCGGCAGGTTGATTCCCTCAGTTCCATTCTTCTTCCTCAAGATTGTTCAACATCCCTCATAATCAGAGAAATGCAAATCAAAACCACAATGAGATACTATTAAACAACAGTCAGAATGGCTGCTATCCAAAAGTCTACATGCAATAAATTCTGGAGAGGGTGTGGAGAAAAGGGAACCCTCTTACACTGTTTTTGGAAATGCAAACTAGTACAGACACTATGGAGAACAGTGTGGAGATTCCTTAAAAAACTGGAAATAGAACTGCCATACGACTCAGCAATCGCACTCCTGGGCATACACACCGAGGAAACCAGAATTGAAAGAAATACGTGTACTCCAATGTTCATTGCAGCACTGTTTATAATAGTGAGGACATGGAGGCAACCTAGATGTCCATCTGCAGACGAATGGATAAGAAAACTTTGGTAATATACACAATGGAGTATTATTCAGCCATTAAAAAGAATATTTTTGAATCAGTTCTAATGAGGTGGATGAAACTGGAACCTATTACAGAGTGAAGTAAGCCAGAAAGAAAAACATCAATACAGTATACTAACGCATATATATGGAATTTAGAAAGATGGTAATGATAACCCTGTATATGAGACAGCAAAAGAGACACAGGTGTATAGAACAGTCTTTTGGACTCTGTGGGAGAGGGCGAGGGTGGGATGATTTGGGAGAATAGCATTGAAACATGTATATTATCATATGTGAAATGAATTGCCAGTCCAGGTTCGACGCATGAGACAGGATGCTCGGAGCTGGTGCACTGGGATGAACCAGAGGGAGGATAAAGGGAGGAGGGAGGTGGGAGGGGGGTTCAAGATGGGGAACACATGTACAGCCAGGGCAGATTCATGTCAATGTATGGCAAAACCAACCAATAAAATATTGTAAAGTAATTAGCCTCCAATCATTGACTATGCCAAAGCCTTTGACTGTGTGGATCACAATAAACTGTGGAAAATTCTGAAAGAGATGGGAATACCAAACCACCTGACCTGCCTCTTGAGAAACCTGTATGCAGGTCAGGAAGCAACAGTTAGAACTGTACATGGAACAACAGACTGGTTCCAAATAGGGAAAGGAGTACGCTAAGGCTGTATATTGTCACCTCGCTTATTTAACTTATATGCAGAGTACATCATGAGGAACGCTGGGCTGGAAGAAGCACAAGCTGGAATCAAGATTGCCGGGAGAAATATCAATAACCTCAGATATGCAGATGACACTACCCTTATGGCAGAAAGTGAAGAGGAACTCAAAAGCCTCTTGATGAAAGTGCAAGAGTAGAGTGAAAAAGTTGGCTTGAAGCTCAACATTCAGAAAACAAAGATCATGGCATCTGGTCCCATCACTTCATGGGAAATAGATGCAACAACAGTGGAAACAGTGTCAGACTTTATTTTTTGGAGCTCCAAAATCACTGCAGATGGTGATTGCAGCCATGAAATTAAAAGACGCTTGCTCCTTGGAAGGAAAGTTATGACCAACCTTGATAGTATATTAAAAAGCAGAGACATTACTTTGCCAACAAAGGTCCATCTAGTCAAGGCTATGGTTTTTCCCGTGGTCATGTATGGATGTGAGAGTTGGACTGTGAAGAAAGCTGATCGCCGAAGAATTGATGCTTTTGAACTGTGGTGTTGGAGAAGACTCTTGAGAGTCCCTTGTACTGCAAGGAGATCCAACCAGTCCATTCTAAAGGAGATCAATCCTCGGTGCTCATTGGAAAGACTGATGCTAAAACTGAAACTGCAATACTTTGGCCACTTCATGCGACGAGTTGACTCACTGGAAAAGACTCTGATGCTAGGAAAGGTTGGGGGCGGGAAGAGAAGGGGACGACCGAGAATGAGATGGCTGGATTGCATCACCGACTCTGTGTACATGAGTTTGAGTGAACTCCGGGAGTTGGTGATGGACAGGGAGGCCTGGCGTGCTGTGACTCATGGGGTCGTGGAGAGTCGGACACGACTGAGCGACTGAACTGAACTGAACTGAAAAAAAAAAAAGATCTGAACAGACACCCAGCCAGAAAAAGTTACACAGATAGTACAAGACAGAAACAAGCTCAACACCATATACCATTAGGGAATTACAAAGTAAAGTCACAAGCTATCACACTACACATATGAGATGGCTGGATGGCATCACCGACTCTGTGGACATGAGTTTGAGTGAACTCCGGGAGTTGGTGATGGACAGGGAGGCCTGGCGTGCTGTGATTCATGGGGTCGCGGAGAGTCGGACACGACTGAGCGACTGAACTGAACCTCTAAATATATGACAATGCCAATTGCTGGAGGCTGAGGAATAGCAGGAACGCTACCTCACTGCTCCTGGGATGCATGCACAGCCACCTTGTAACACTCACCTTGGGATCCAACAGTAGTACTTCCAGTATTTAGGAAACTGCTTTGAAAAATCCATGCCCAAATGCAAACAAAGATGAACTTAGGCACAGCAGCACTACCCATAATAGTTAAAAGCTTGAAGTAATCAGGGTATCCTTCAATAGATGAATGCATAATCAAGTTGGGGTATATCCATGTCAAAGCAAGTAGAACATGCCACCCCAAAATACGCCTCTCTGCTGTGAGGATTGCTTAAGTCCACTTCCATGAGGGGGGGTGGGAAGAGGACTCTCAGTAAACTAAGTAGCAATTGCCGTTTTGTGATGGACAATTACAACAGAGAAATCTCTGCATTTAAGGGTTGTCCCTGTTTGCATCTCATGCAAACAGTTGACTCACTGGAAAAGACCCTGATGTTGTAAGGGATTGGGGGCAGGAGGAGAAGGGGACGACAGAGGATGGGATGGCTGAATGGCATCACCGACTCGATGGACATGAGTTTGAGTGAAATCCAGGAGTTGGTGATGGACAGGGATGCCTGGTGTGTTGCAATTCATGGGGTCGCAAAGAGTCGGAACGACTGAGATACTGAACTGAACTGTTTGCACCAGAAATAAAAGGATAATTAAAACTCAAGTAACTTATCAATGGAGAGGTCCCGACTTAAATCTATAAACAATCATACACTTCTTTACTGTGTTTTGTGTAATTACCTTCCATAACAGGCTTCTCCCATTTTCAGGGTCTTGTTTTTAGCTGAAGATGGCATTTAAGGTGACGACTTTGGGCATTTCAGGGAGTGACTCAGGTTTCTATGGTAGCTCCCCTGTATACAGAAGCTATTTGTTGTTTTAGTCACTAAGTCATGTTCACCTCTTTGCGACCCCATGAACTGTGGCCGGCCAGGCTCCTCTGTCCATGGGATTCTCCAGGCAAGAATCCTGGAGTGGGTTGCCATTTCCTTCTCCGGGGGATCTTCCCAACCCAGGGGTCATACCCAAGTCTCCTGTATTACAGGCAGATTCTCTACCACAAAGCCACCAGGGAAGCATATAGGAGGTATGCTTCTGTTTTTTCTCCTGGTAATTTGTCTTTTATTATGGAGGGCAGAGTGAAAATTGCTTTTCCCCCCATACACATGCAATGGAGTATTACTCATCAGTAGTAAGGAATGAACCACCAAACCTTGAAAAGCAGGGTTAACTCTCAGGTGCATGTCTCTCAGTGAAAGGATACAACCTGGAGAGACAGCCTACAGTATGACCTCATTCATGACCTTCCAGGAAAAGCAGAGCCACACAGTGTGACCTCAGTTATGACCTTCCAGGCAAAGCAGAGCTGCACAGATGATGAGCAGATTATCTGCTGAAGGGCGTGAAGTATTCCCTGTGATGCTTTAGGATGGACACCTGTCACAGGCCTTTGTCTACACTCATTGATTTGTATAGCCCAAGGGATCAAACAATCTATTCAAGTATAGTTATACAGAGTGTAGGAGAGTCGCAGGACAGAATACACAATGCAATAAAACCTAACCACATGAGAAATGCACGAAAAAGATATCTCACTGTAGGAGATGGGGGAAAATGTGTTGACTTTGGAAATGAATGAATGGATACACAAAAGGCAAAATGGCCTGCACATAAACACTGGGCTTCATTTTATAGAGATCTTTCCAGGGTGCAGTAGCTAGCAATTCTGAGACCACTGTACATGTAATCTGAAGAGGAGAAAAGAGTTGACAAATGCAAATGGTGGGGGCCAGGCTACTCACTGCAGGAGTGGGAAGTTACAGATAAGCAAAGAACAAGAGGATGAAACTGAGCCCCTGACCACCACTGCTTATGGCTCTGAGTTGTGTCCAACAGGACCACCACCACCTGCATGTAGGTGCTATAACCCTCCTGCCCCCTCCTGGCCTTTCCCCTTCCTCCCTGCGATGAGTCCAGTGACATTTCCAGCCTGCACCCCTCTTCAAGGCCAGGTGCATCTGTCCATCCACGGCCACCCCATCTCATCCTGGGGTCTAACAGGCCCCTCAAAGACTGCGATCCTGCTGCTTCCCACACCCAGGAGGCAGCCCCAATATCGCCAGCTGCTGAGCCCAGACACCTGGTGTAACCGAGCAGGAGCCTATGGGGCCCTACCAGGACAGACCCCTTCCCATATCCTCTGCTATAGCTCCTCTCTGAAGTATGGAGATAACAGTGTCTGAAGCACACTCAGGGAGTTGTTTTACAGCTGCTAAAAGCCCCACTGAGTGGAAGAAGTTAACTACTTGATGAGCATGACACGTCACCCCCAGGGTGTCCAGTGACTGAGGATTTGTGAGGTTAGCATCCTGTTACCTCATCAACCAGAAAACCGTGCACCAGCGAATCACATACTTGGTGACCCCCCTCCCTCACGTGGCCTGTAAAACTGCTTTCCTGAAACCCTTCAGGGATTTCAGGGTTTAGAGCACAAGTTACCCGTCTCCACGTATCGGTGCCTTTACAATTACTGCCGCACTTTACTGCAACTGGCGTCAGGCAACTGGCTTCACCGCACTCAGGTGTGTGGACTCAAGTTTGGTTCCCAGTCCCTTGTGCCCCAGGGACTCTCAGCTCCTTCTCCAGGGCATATGGCCAACCCCCACGCTAATTCCCCTCTACACCCACGGACCTAGCCCAAGCCTAATCCCTCCATCAGTCCCTACAAAGCTCCCTGCCCTCACGGTGCGTCTCACATCCCACCCAACATAGTCTTTTTGAAGCCTGAACAGGACCATGCCCCGCTCCTCCCTGTGATTCCCCTCATCTGATGAAGCGAGGCCTTGATCCGTTCCAGGTGACTCCAGCATCCTCATTCTCTCCAGACTCCACGTGTGTGGCCACTGTCTGTGCCCATCTAAATGGGCCTCTGGTGATCTCCTAAAATAAGGGTTATTTTATACACAGATAATGGGGTGAATGGTGGCCCCAAAAGATGTGTCCCCCCAGAACACGGGAACAGGGCCATATCTGGGAAAAGGGTCTTTGTAGATGTAGTTAAGGATCTCAAGGTAAGGTCATCTGGGTTAGGCTGACCTTCAATCCAACTGACAGAGTCCTTATAAGAGATGAAAGAGGACACAGACGAGAAGCCTCATGAAAATGGAGGCAGAGATGGGAGGGAGGGGGCCACAAGCCCCGGGACCCCTGGAGCCCCAAAGCTGGAGAAGGCAGGACGGACCCTATCCTGGAGCCTCTGGAGGGACCTCAGCCCTGCGCCACCTTGATCTCAGGTGTCCGGTCTCCAGGACTGGGGGAGGATGAACTCCTGTTGCTTTAAATCACCCAACATGTGGTCATTTGTTAGAGAAGCCACAGACAACTCACACAGGCCCTGCTCTGTAGGATCGTAGAAGTGGGGGTCTCACTAAAGGAAGATGGAGGCTGGATTACAGAACCCTTAGAGTCAGCACTGGGCCCTCAGAAATGCTAAAGCAGTGGCTGGAACCCAAACTGTTGAGGGGTCAAGTCTGAACCCTGTCCCTAGGGGTACTGGCTGCACATGCCTCCCCAGGTTCTTACACCTGTATGTGGTGTAGTAAGTATCTAGTCCTGACTGAGGACATTCAATGTCACTGTTCACACTGCTCATTAAGAACCCACCAGTTACACAGGTGAAAACCCAATTAGGATGCTTGCTACACCAGTGAGCAATTCTGAAGATGGTCGGGGGTGGGGACTTATGTGCAGACAGCAGCCCTTCCACCCTCCCAACCCCCCACCCCGACTCCCACAAGGAGGCTCCTCAGTGGGAAGCTGGGGGACCATGCAGTGGCATCTTGAAGTAAATGCTCCCTGATCCCTAGGCTAGCTGCTCCTGAACTACTTGATGAGCATTCTCCACCCATCCCAGTTAAAATACTCGAATATGTGCAAAAAATATTAGAGATACCAAAGGAACATTTCATGCAAAGATGGGCTCAATAAAGGACAGAAATAGTACGGACCTAACGGAAGTAGAAGATATTAAGAAGAGGCGGCAAGAATACACAGAAAAACTGGACAAAAAAGATCTTAATGACCCAGATAACCATGATGATTTGATCACTCACCTAGAGCCAGCCATTCGAGAGTGTGAAGTCAACAGGGCCTTAGGAAGCATCGCTATGAACAAAGCTAGTGAAGGTGAGCTATTTGAAATCCTGAAAGATGATGCTGTGAAAGTGCTGCACTCAATATGCCAGCAAATTTGGAAAACTCAGCAGTGGCCACAGGACTGGAAAAGGTCAGTTTTCATTCCAGTGCCAAAGAAGGGCAATGCCAAAGAATGTTCAAACTACCACTCAGCTTCACTGATTTCACATGCTAGCAAAGTAATGCTCAAAATTCTCCAAGCAAGGCTTCAACAGTCCATGAACCAAGAACTCCCAGATGTTCAAGCTGGATTTAGAAAAGACAGAGGTACCAGAGATCAAATTGCCAACAGCTGCTGGATCATAAAAAACAAGAGAATTCCAGAAAAACATCTGCTTCACTGACCATGCTAAAGCCTTTGACGGTGTGAATCACAACAAACTGAGGAAAATTCTTAAGCAGATGGGAGTACGAGACCACCTTATCTGCCTCCTTCAAAACTCTATCCTGGTCAAGAAGCAACAGTTAGAACGGACATGGATCACTGGACTGAACCCAATTGGGAAAGAAGTATGTCAAGACTGTATATTGCCACCCTGCTTATTTAACTTACATGCAGAGTACATCACGAGAAATGCCAGGCTGGATGAAGCACAAGCTGGAATCAAGATTGCTAGGAGAAATAACAATAAAGTCAGAGATGCAGATGACACCACCCTTATGGCAGAAAGTGAAGAGGAACTAAAGAGCCTCTTGATGAAAGTGAAAGAGGAGAGTGCAAAAGTAGGCTTAAAAGCCAACATTCAAAAAACTAAATCATGGCATCCAGTCCCATCACTTCATGGCAAATAGATGGGGAAACAATGGAAACAGTGAGAAACTTTGTTTTCTTGGGCTCCAAAATCACTGCACATGGTGACTACAGCCATGAAATTAAAAGATGCTTGTTCCTTGGAAGAAAAGCTATGCCTAATCTAGACAACGTATTAAAAAGCAGAGACATTACTTTGCTGACCAAGGTCCATCTAGTCCAAGCTATGGTTTTTCCAGTAGTCATGTATGGATGTGAGGGTTGGGTCATAAAGAAAGCTGACTGCCAAAGAATTGATGCTTTTGAACTGTGGTGTTGGAGAAGACTCCTGAGAGTCCCCCTTGGACTGCAAGGAGATCAAACCAGTCATTCCTAAAGGAAATCAGTCCTGAATAGTCATTGGAAGTATTGATGTTGAAGCTGAAGCTCCAAATCTTTGGCCTCCTGATGCGAAGAACTGACTCACTTGAAAAGACCCTGATGCTGAGAAAGATTGAAGGTGGGAAAAGGGGACAACAGAGGATGAGATGGTTGGATGGCATCACTGACTCGATGGACATGAGTTGAGCAAGCTCTGGGAGTTGGTGATGGACAGGGAGGCCTGGCGTGCTGCAGTCCATGGGGTCGCAAAGAGTCAGACACGACTGAGCACTGAACTGAACTGAACTAGGGAACGTTGAGTTAAAATCATGAGGTATCACACCACACTTATTAGGACTACTAAACTCCATATACATGACAATATCCACTGCTGGAGGATGAGGAGCAAGTCTCCCTCACTCTTGGTAGGATGTATGTACGGCCACTTTATAACCCAGCTGGGCAGTGTTTTCCAAAGTCAAAACACTGGATCCAACAATCATGTGTTCAGTGTTGTCAACTGATATGAAAACTTATCCCAAATTCAAACAAGGATGCAATTATGCATAGCAATACTATTCATAATAGCTAAAAAACTGGAAAAAAAGTTAGGATATCCTTCAATTGATGAAAGCATAAGCAAAGTGGGTTACATCCATGATAAGATGAGTAGAATATGCCACCCCAAAATATGTCTCTCTGGAATAAGGATTACTTCAGTCTAACTTTAAAAAAAAAAAAAAAACAGAAATCTCAGGAAACTAAGTAGCAATTGCCCTTTTGTGAAGGGCATTTACAACAGAGAACTCTACATATTTAAGGGCTATCCCTCTTTGTACCAGAAGTAGATGACGAGTAACTCTCAAGTAATTCTTATCAGTGGAGAGGTCCTGACTTAAATCTGCAACAATCATACATTTCTTTACTATGTTTTCATGATAACCTGTCATAACAGGCTTCCCCCTTTCCCCAAGGTCTTTCTTTCATTTTTCTCTGAAGATCATGCTTGAAGTGATGGTTTTGGACATTTTGAAGAAGGAATTCATAGGGTCTGGACTCCATCTTAGGCCTATTCATGCTGATCATGCTCGGCCATCTTTCCAGTGGACTCTGAACTCTGTGTTTAGTGCCTATGAAAAAGACAACAGAAGGGTAAGACCCCTTCCAGACAGGGAAACCTTGAAGATTGTATCTAGGTTACTCATCGCCTAAGAGAAAACATACACTAATCAGCTCTTCCTCCAGACAGGCCGTAAATTTTTCTGTATCTATTGGAGTGTAACCTCGGGTTTATTGATTATTGGCTAATTGTTTGACTGTTTGAGCACATGAGGACATAGCACGTGAATGATAGGGTTATTGGGGTCGTATTTTCCTTGGTTTATGTAAGTCTCAAAGAATTTGGAGTGGTGAGTTCAGACACGTACACATGGGGTATAAAAGATTTTCACAAATGCTGGTCGGGGTCCTTGGCTAGGAGGAGACTCTGCCTTGGGCCCGCTGGTAATAAACTGCACTCCACTATTTGCATTGTCCTTCTGAGTGAGTTTGTTTCCCGGAATACAAGGCTACAATTTCACGGAGTGACTCAAGTTTCCTGGATTGTTCCCCTATATACAGGAGGTATACAAGTTATTAAATGTCTGCTTTTCTCCTGGTGATGTCTCAAACTCACTGCTTTTATACAGCAACTGGAGAACGAGGCTGGGCTCCTGAAGGCCACTCCTTCTCATCTAAGTTGCTTCTATCAGCGTTGCAGTTGACAGGTTGTTGCTGAATGAAAAGACGCTGGGATTCTTGGCATCCTGAGGAGAAGAATTCAATCCGGGGCCAGAGACGAGGCTTGATCCCTCAGAGCTTTTGTGTAATAAAGTTTTATTAAAGTATAAAGGAGATAGAGAAAGCGTCTGACATAGGCATCAGAAGGGGACAGAAAGAGTACCCCCTGCTAGTCTTCAGCTGGATGTTATATAGTCACTGGCAGTCTGTTAGTGAAAGAAAGGTCTGTCTTAAAACTCAGAATGGCAGACAGGCCCCTCATCCATAAGATGCATTTTGGGATAATCTTGGCACCAGATGATTCATCCAGGGCCATAAAATGATTGACTTGAATCTTGTAGAAGGGCAGATTACCATACAAATAGCTTCGTTTACATAGACTAGGAGAACAATATCTGAATAACATACTGGTTTGTCAAGTAGGTTCTGAGCCATTAGGTGGAACCGACTTGAAGACAGAGTCTGGGGTAAATGCATAGTACATTCAGTTCAGTTCAGTTCAGTCGCTCAGTCGTGTCTGACTCTCCGCGACCCCATGAATCACAGCACGTCAGGCCTACCTGTCCATCACCAACTCCCGGAGTTCACTCTGTTAGGAGCCCTAACATCTGAGTAGCCAGGATAGGCCTGAGACCTTGCTTAGGCCTAAGTTTCGATTTCCTGGAGACAGGGTGGAGGCTAAGTTCACAGAAACTCCTCCCTAAGAAGATCCTGCCGGCGCCAAAATTAAGAAACTCCTCCCTAGAAAAGTCCCGTCGGTGCCAAAAATCAGGCCAATCAGAGGAAAAGGGGAATCCCCCAGAGAAAACCCCGCGCGCCTATAAACTGGCCAATGAGCTTCCGCACGCGCATGAACTGGCCAATGAGCTTCTGCCAGCTTGATCTTTTGAACAGAAATAGGTGCTTATGTAACCTGAGACTATAAAAACCGCTGTGACCTGGGCTCGGGGCTCTTGTCTGCACTCCACTGCGCTGGAGGAGGCATGAGCCCTAGCTCAAGCTAGAAATAAACCCCATTCCTGCTTTTGCATTGCTGCGGGTGTCTTATTCTACCAGTATGGGGGGACCGGACTCAGGGCATAACATTTGGGGGCTCGTCCGGGATCCCTCTGACTGGGGAGAATAACGCTCTCCCGGCAGAAGGGGTTCATCAGCCCGGAGGAGGGCTGATTATAGCACCGGTGCAAGGTCTGTTCAGGGGCAATCGCCGTAGCCAGCGTAAGGCCAAGGCCCAGCATTCGCGCTGGAAGGCAGCTGGATCTGCAAGGTCTGTTCAGGGGCGAATTGGTCGCCGTAGCCAGCTTAAGGCCAAGGCCCAGCATTCGCGCTGGAAGGCAGCTGGATCTGCAAGGTCTGTTCAGGGGCGAATTGGTCGCCATAGCCGGCATAAGGCCGAGGCCCAGCATTCGCGCTGGAAGGCAGCTGGCTCTGCGGGAGAGAGGAGGTCTCTCCCGATCCGGAATCTGGTGGGCAGTGGACGCCCTTTGGTAAGGTTACTTTAAACTGCAGGAAGCCTCAGAGGTCTCAGAGACCTAGTAGTGTGTTTTCGGCTGACGTTTGTCTGTCCTCCGTTTGTGGTGTTATCGTGTGTGCCGGCATTGTCTCTCTCTCTCTCCTGTGTCTGTTCTCTGCCGTAATCTATTCTGTGGTCATGGGTCAAGGAAGCTCTACCCCGCTCTCCCTCATGATGGATCATTTCTCTGACTTTAAATCTAGGGCGCGAGACTTGTCTCTGCTAGTGAAGAGGAATAAGCTGGTGACGCTCTGCTCCTCGGAGTGGCCCACTTTTAATGTCAGGTAGCCGAGAGAGGGAACCTTCAGCCTGCCCACCATCCGGGCTGTTGGGGGAAGGTTCTCACGCCTGGCCCTTCCGGCCACCCGGACCAGATGCCCTATATCCTGGTCTGGCAAGATCTGGTGGAAAACCCACCAGCATGGATAAAGCCTTTTGTTTCTATCCTTTTCACCCATAATCCCACCTGGGATGACTGTCAGTAGCTGTTACAGGTGCTCTTCACCACGGAAGAACGGGAGCGGATTCTATCGGAAGCTCGGAAACATGTCCGGGGTGTGGACGGGAGGCCCACCCTGCAGCCAAACCTAATTGATGAGGGATTTCCATTGACCCGGCCCCAGTGGGACTTTGAGCGCGCAGAAGGTAGGGAGCATCTCCGGGGGTACCACCAGACTCTTATGGCAGGCTTCCGAGCAGCTGCCCAGAGACCAAGGAATTTGGCTAAGATAAAGTTGTTCAGGGATTGGTTTTGGCTATGGAGATCAAATGAACATTACGCTGTGAATACAATCCCCAGAGCTCGGGTCAAGTAAAAAGGATGAATCGGACCCTAAAGGAAACATTGGCAAAATTGGCAATAGAGGTTGGCGGGGACTGGGTGACTCTCCTTCCTTATGCCCTTTTATTGTTTATGGGGTCCCTCTGCCGACCCCCTATAGAATCGGTCCAACTGTTTTATAAACTAGTAAATTTTATATTGTAATGTCTAATTCATGACTAAAGACTCACACTGTGTCTGTCTTAATATGTCTTGGTATGTGTCTCTGAGTAATATTTTTGAAGTTAATTTGTAAATGAGCTCTATTTAATTGGCTTAAAGGGTAAGCACTTACAAATCAGATAATTCTAAATTAATAAACTCCAGGTTCAAGTAAAGTGGAAAATATTCAGTATTAAATACCTGATATTAATGTTTGTTGATCTATCTAATATAGACATGTCTTAGAGTAATTAACATTAAGTAGAATATTTTCATTGCACCTAGGTTCAATATAAATTAAATATCATATCTGTTACAAGTTTGTCGACAAAGAAATTACCTTGAGTGAAAAAAAAAACTTCTAAGAAATGTAAATGAGACATGAGCTTTTAGATAAACTCTATTAAGATTAAAAATGTCTGTCTAAAACAGTTTCTCTAGATTTTGGTAACCTGAATTTCTAAGGTTGTGCTAAATTAAGTAACAAAAGTTTATTGAATAGCTAGGTCATTTCCAAATAAAATAAAATTCTGAAACATTCACTACTGAATACTAACTTACAGAAAAACTAAAGATTTTAGACTATTAACAAATAATGTTTGATGCCATCCTGAGATGTTTGCTAAAATTTTTTAAGTTATCACTGGTATTTATGTTCACCAATCTGTAGAATGCTAATATAAAGGTCAGTTCTTGGTTGCTTAAGGGAAGTAAAATGTGTGTGTTCAGTAAAGAAGGTATGAATAATGAAGTTACATTTTATGAAGGAAAAAGGTAGTAGGTCTGACTTACAGTTGGCTGTTTCAGGATGGGAGAACAAATGGGTACAGAAAGTGATAAAATGGTTTTGTGGAAAGTGGACCCCAAGGAAAGAGTTTTGTGTATAAATAAACGTTTTCTTGAGATGTTAAACTGCATTTGACAATAGATTTAAGATTATTTGCCTCTTAAATGGTCTGTTCTATATTTGCCTCTGAAATCCTATATTGTTGCTATGGCTGAGTGAATAGCTATTGTTTCAGTGACCTATAATCCCATCTGACTGAGTGCTCTAAACCTTTCTGATATTTGTTGACGAAACTTCCTAAATCAATCTGATGAAGCACTTTGGCTTCTAGCTGCATTTGGGATGCTTCAGAGGGCCCTGAAACATCCCAAAGGGAGATATTATACTAATTGGGTTCAACTTCCATGTTAAATTACATGGGAAGTACTGTCAAGTGAATAATAAGTCTTGGGTATATTGCATGGTAAATGTTACTAATACAGATATCCTAGAAACAATTTATATGTAAATTCTGATATATTCAGGTAAAATGTTGCCATAATTCTGATTACTATCTTAATGTGTTGTCACAGCACTAACCAGATTTCTTGTGAAAATGCTTCCTCTTCCAGAAGATTTATAAAAAGGACTTTTGGATAAATACAAGTTTCTGAACTGGGTAAGAAATTAAAAGATTCTAGTGAGAAACCTGATGACTGTACAAAGGTTAACAAAAGGACCGAATGAACTGGCAAATATGCTTATAACTTTTATGGTTTCTGAAAAATTACTGGTTTGAATCTGTGTTTTCCAGATTTTAGGAAACCTTCCCCTCAAACTAATTATGACTTAACAGTAATTTGGTAAAATGGTATTTAATAGACAAATTGAAGCATTTAACATTTTTCTCTACATGACCCCTTTAGAGACTGGAAACACTTTAGGCTTCCAGTAACTTTATCAGATAAACTAAGAAGGTTATCTCACTAACAGGTACAGAAACCTCAGTTTTGGAGACCTTAAGAAAGGAAGGAATTCACTCAAATCTGTTAGGCAAAATCTGTGATAAGCCTCTGAGATGACTTTCCTATCCCTGAAAGGTTTTAAAGTTAAGTTTGAGACTCCATAAAAGTTTCAGCAAAGCAAAGCAAAAAAAAAAGAAAAGTCTATGGTTATATAAATAATCAGGTCAAGTTTATTGAGAATAGATCTGTTTTGTAAACAAGTCTTAATTTGGTTATATTTGATAAAAATTTGAGAGTAATTTTAGGGAAAAAATGATGTTTCAATGAGTGTTAAATCCCAGTTTGTTAATGGAAATCTGTTTCTACTAAGACTCATTTCTTGAATGGATCTTTGCTGTTATGTGATATTAATATAGGATTTGGTTGAGTTCTTGAAGAGCACCATAGGTTTGTTTCTGAAGCTTGTCTCAGTGATCTACCTTTGGATGAAGATCAGATGCCTCATGACCTGCAACCAGGACTAGAAAAAGACATAATTTAAGGGACTGTCTCCAACCTGGATGGAAGGACTTTTTTCAGAAGAAACTACACTACACCAGGATGAGAAGACGACATCAGAGGCAGACAGCTTGCCCAAGATGCTGGACCTGATTCGTATGATTATTTATAATGTTTTCTTGACTTCTTAGACCTCTGCATATAAATCAAATGCTTTTCTACCATAGGCCTGATCCTATGCTAGTTTTAGAAATTAATCCAGTTGTCAGGTTTGTAGACATGTAAAAGCTCATTCTGCTTATACAAAAACTCTGTTAGACTTGTGCCATCCTAATGTCCTTAAACCATGGCAACAGTCTGCTTCTAAATTGGAAAATTAAAAACAATATCTGGAAATCAGAGTCAGGGCTATGGGAAATAAATCCAAGATGGCTGCTTGGCTTTTCCCAGCTCCCTGACAAACCTCAATTTTTATTTGATGGGTTAAAGCCTTCCTGGCTACAGGGTTAATGCCTCCATAATGAAAAATCATGGAATATTAAGTTTTATAAATTGTTAAATTAAGTTTCTAGTTTTGTTAATTAATGTCTAGTGTTTACTAAGACTCACTGCTGAGACAGTTCCTTGTTACGTGATACTGCTAAAAGATTTAATTAAGTTATTAAAAAGGACACTCTAGGTTAGTTTCTAAGGCTTATCTCAGTAACCAATCTTCAGATAAAGGTCAGATGCTCCATAATGTACAACCAGGAGATTAACACCAGGCTATAGTCATTTAACAAATGAAGTCAGGTGACTTGGGGTATACCAGGCTTTATCTAAGAAAAGTTCTTGACTTATAATTCTTATTTTACTCTTAACTGCTAGCTATGGCTATATTATTTTCTATGTCACTTGTTTCACTGAGCCGGTGATATAATGCTGATATGCAGTTCCATATGAGATCAATAATTGTAATAATGTGACTCTGGGTATGAGAAAAAGCAACAAGAGGGAATATTTTCCTGGACCAGGAGGCTAGTAAGACAGTGGTCCAGAGATTTTTGCTACTTGCAAGGCCTGGTCCAATTTTAGCACACTGAGTGGCCCATCGCTTCCCTAGACCTGGGAAATGAGCCTTCCCAGCAACGCGGGACACAATGGCCATAAAATGGTGTCACATGGTCAGATATGTGGCTATGAAGGGACCCTGCTGACTGGAAGTTGGTACTTGCCAGCTGCCTCTACAAAGATTATGTCATGACTATTGCAAGCTGCTGAACTTCAACATACCCTGAAAGAAGTTCAGGGTGAAAATCAGGAATGAGGCACTCTGTGCTCTGAAAAAACTGGCAGAACAGGCCTTCAGATAGTCAGATATTTTCAGAAAAAGGTTTTATGAGTTCTAATTCTTGCATCTTCTCATACCTAGAAAAACACTGACGTCATTAATGGTGACATCTGCTTTGGCTATTGAAAAAAATTTTACAATTAAAAGTCAAAATAGAGTAGCTATGGTTCAGACATCCTGGGAAATAACTATTTCCCAGATATCCTGAAAAATGATATTATGGGTGTGATTTCAGATTAGACGCTGTAACCTAATGTAAAACTTAATGTTCCTGTAATGCATTTTTGCTTCTGTACTTTGCTTGCTTCTTGCTGCTCATAGAACTAAAGTTACTCCATTTTAGATAAGGTTGTTTTTATGTAAAGATTCCTAGAATTGTTTTTGAGTAAGGCTGTATAAAGATCCCTGGATCAACCTCTACCCACGGAGGAAGATTCCTCCGTTTGAACAACAGAAAAGCGGGGAGATGTTAGCAGCCCTAACATCTGAGTAGCCAGGATAGGCCTGAGACCTTGCTTAGGCCTAAGTTTCGATTTCCTGGAGACAGGGTGGAGGCTAAGTTCACAGAAACTCCTCCCTAAGAAGATCCTGCTGGTGCCAAAATTAAGAAACTCCTCCCTAGAAAAGTCCCGTCGGCGCCAAAAATCAGGCCAATCAGAGGAAAAGGGGAATCCCCCAGAGAAAACCCCGCGCGCCTATAAACTGGCCAATGAGCTTCCGCACGCGCATGAACTGGCCAATGAGCTTCTGCCAGCTTGATCTTTTGAACAGAAATAGGTGCTTATGTAACCTGAGACTATAAAAACTGCTGTGACCTGGGCTCGGGGCTCTTGTCTGCACTCCACTGCGCTGGAGGAGGCATGAGCCCTAGCTCGAGCTAGAAATAAACCAGATTCTCGCTTTTGCATTGCTGCGGGTGTCTTATTCTACCAGTATGGGGGGACCGGACTCAGGGCATAACAACTCAACCTCAAGTCCATCGAGTCGGTGATGCCATCCAGCCATCTCATTCTCTGTCATCTGCTGAGAAACTGAGGAAGAGGTTGCCAGAGGAGAATTCCTCACCAGAGGCAACGGCGAAGGGCCGGCCTCGCTGGGCACGTCTCCCATGTTCTCATAAACATCTTGTTCTTTGAAACTGTCTCACTCAGTCCTTAACAATTCTTGGCATTTAGCTTAAGGAACACTCCCTGTGCCTGTAGTCCTTGCGATAATCAAAAACTATGCTGGGAGCCATGATTAATAGCTAACTTGGGGGCTTGGGAAACTGATTAAGCTTAGAGGTGGAGACAGCATGTTTAGTAAACCTGATGTTATCAACATTCCACAGACATTCTGATTTTCATCATGTTGCTATGGTTTTTGAAGTCCTGCTCCTGCTGCTAAGTCACTTCAGTCGTGTCCGACTCTGTGTGACCCCACAGACGGAAGCCCACCAGGCTCCCCCGTCCCTGGGATTCTCCAGGCAAGAACACTGGAGTGGGTTGCCATTTCCTTCTCCAATGTGTGAAAGTGAAAAGTGAAAGTGAAGTCGCTCAGTCGTGTCCGACCCTTAGTGACCCCATGGACTGCAGCCTACCAGGCTCCTCCATCCATGGGATTTTCTAGGCAAGAGTACTGGAGTGGTTAGGTAGATATATTCCTAAGTATTTAATTCTTTTCATTGCAACAGTGAGTGGAATAGTTTCCTTAATTTCCCTATTTTCTCATTATTAGTGTATAGGAATGCAAGTGATTTCTGTGTGTCGATTTTATATCCTGCAACTTCACTGTATTCATTGATTAGCTCTAGTAGTTTTCTGGTAGAGTCTTTTTGAAGTCTACTTCCTTGTAAAACTATATAATAACGCCTGAAGAATAAAGCAAATTGTCAGTCTCCAGAAGGCAGTCCGTGTCCCTTCTTTCAGAAGCAACTCCATCGAGCTCCACAGTCGTCCCCTTCTCCTCCTGCCCCCAATAGCCCCCAGCATCAGAGTCTTTTCCAGTGAGTCAACTCGTCGCATGAGGTGGCCAAAGTATTGGACCTTCAGCTTTAGCATCAGTCCTTCCAATGAACACCCAGGATTTATCTCCTTTAGAATGTACTCGTTGGATCTCCTTGCAGTACAAGCGACTCTCAAGAGTCTTCTCCAGCACCACAGTTCAAAAGCATCAATTCTTCGGCGATCAGCTTTCTTCACAGTCCAACTCTAACATCCATACATGACCACTGGAAAAACCATAGCCTTGACTAGACGGACCTTTGTTGGCAAAGTAATGTCTCTGCTTTTTAATAAACTATCTAGGTTGGTCATAACTTTCCTTCCAAGGAGTAAGCGTCTTTTAATTTCATGGCTGCAATCAGCATCCGCAGTGATTTTGGAGCCCCAAAAAATAAAGTCTGACACTGTTTCCACTGTTTCCCCATCTATTTCCCATGAAGTGAAGGGACCAGAAGCCATGATCTTTGTTTTCTGAACGTTGAGCTTCAAGCCAAACTTTTCACTCTCCTCTTTCACTTTCATCAAGAGGCTCTCTAGTTCGTCTTCACTTTCTGCCATAAGGGTAGTGTCATCTGCATATCTGAGGTTATTGATATTTCTCCCAGCAATCTACCACAATTAAAAAATGATACAGGTTACAACATGGAAAAGCACTGAAAACATCCTCAGTGAAAGAAGACACACAGAAAAAGCCATGCAGATCATAGTCATCTTGTCACTTTAAACCCACGAAAGTTTTTGACATGAGGGAAAGCCCCAGTGGTGGTCCCAGAAAAAGAAAAGTGCATTAGAATGGAGAAAGACATCTGCACAAAGTCTGGGCAGCTGATTCAAGTTGAAGTGGTCCTATGGATAGGATTGTAATGTGGACACCATAACTATCCCCTATTTGGGAGTTATGGGATGGTTCCCTGGGAAAGTGACCCTGCTTTAGGTAAAACACATTGCATTTTTCATTGTGAATATAGAAAACTCTGTACCACTATTTAAACTTGAAGCTTTTGAAATTTTACTAGAAAGTAAATTACTTTTCAGTACAACCATATAAGTCACATGCCAGAAAATCAGAGATGGCATCAAACATTGCAATAGAACGCAAGAATTAAGAAGATCAAATTTAACTAAAGTAGTGATGCTAATTGCCTTGTAGTAGTCCATATGGTATTAAAACTCACCGTAGGAAGAGTAGCCACCATGCCTTGGGCGCTGTGGATAGCCCTGATGAAACTGAAACTATGAGATGTCTGAATTCTAGTTTTGCATGTAACACTACACCAAAGCAAATGTCAGAACTATAAAGTGAATTCAGGGACTTCCCTGGCAGTCCAGTGGTGAAGATTCTGCACATCCAATGCAGGGGGTCCGGGTTTGATCCTTGATCAGGGAACTAAGATGCAACATGCTGAGTTGCATGGACAAAAAATAATAGTAGAACTGCAAGATCATGTGTGATTTTCTACACTAATAATGAACTATCAGAAAGAGAAATTAAGAAAATAATCCCCTGTACAATTGCATCCCCCCAAAACTAGAAATTTAACCAAGGATTTGAAAGAGCTGCAAGCTAAAAACTGCAAGAGACAGTGCTCAATTAAACTGAACAGATATGAAAAGATATCCCATCCTCATGGGTGACAATACCATTAAAATCTCCAATCTAACCAAAGTAACATACACATTCATGCAATCACTACCAACATCTCATTGACATTTTTCACAGAAACAAAACAATGTTAACATCCATGTGGAACCACTAAAAACCCAGAAGAGCCAAAGTGACCCTGAGAAAGCAGAACAGGCTGGCAGCATCTCCATCCCTGACTTCAATCTACATTATGCACCTAAAGGCACCACAAGACGTGTGGAACTGTATCAGAAGCAGGCACAGACACCAGAGAGCGCAGAAATAAATCTGCAGGTTCATGGTAATCAATTTACAAGAAAGGAGCTAAGAACACACACCCAGGATAGGACAGTCCCCTCAATAAGCCATGGTGGGGAAAATGGACACCACACACCAAGGAACAACACTGGACACCATTCTATACCACAGACAAAAACTGACGAAAAACCCACAACTTTCCACATCAAGCCCTAACTGTCCTGGTTCGACACTCAGCAACAGCCACACACAGAAAGTTTCTTCCCAATTTTCCTCACCTTTTCCTTCAGCGGCACCACCTCCCTGCAGGTCCTGAGGAAACCAGACTCCTGTCAGACTCGACTGAACCCCACAAGTACCAAAGATGAAGCCCCAGCAGGTGGAAACTAGGCTCCTGTCAACCTGAACTGAACCCACCAATGTCCCAAAGCCAAAGCCCTAATGGGTGCTGAGGGGCCAGACTCCCATCACCCTGGATTGAACCCCAAAATGTATCAAAGCTGAAAACCCAGTGGGTCCCGAGAAGACCAGACTCCCATCAGCTTAAGCTGAACCCCACAACATCCCAAAACCGAAGTCCCAGTGGGTCCTCAGTGGCCAGACTCCCATCTCCCTGAACTGAACCCCACAATGTCCCAAGAGGCTTTTTCGTTCCTCTTCACTTTCTGCCATAAGGGTGGTGTCATCTGCATATCTGAGGTTATTGATATTTCTCCTGGCAATCCTGATTCCGCCTGTGCTTCTTCCAGCCCAGCGTTCCTCATGATGTACTCTGCATATAAGTTAAATAAGCAGGGTGACAATATACAACCTTGACGTACTCCTTTTCCTATTTGGAACCAGTCTGTTGTTCCATGTCCAGTTCTAACTGTTGCTTCCTGACCTGCATACAGGTTTCTCAAGAGGCAGATCAGGTGGTCTGGTATTCCCATCTCTTTCAGAATTTTCCAGTTTATTGTGATCCACACAGTCAAAGCCTTTGGCATAGTTGATAAAGCAGAAATAGATGTTTTTCTGGAACTCTCTTGCTTTCTCCATGATCCAGCAGATGTTGGGAATTTGATCTCTGGTTCCTCTGCCTTTTCTAAAACCAGCTTGAACATCTGGAAGTTCACGGTTCACGTATTGCTGAAGCCTGACTTGGAGAATTTTGAGTATGACTTTACTAGTGTGTGAGAGTGCAATTGTGTGGTAGTTTGAGCATTCTTTGGCATTGCCTTTCTTTGGGTCTGGAATGAAGACTGACCTTTTCCAGTCCTGTGGCCACTGCTGAGTTTTCCAAATTTGCTGGCATATTGAGTGCATCACTTTCACAGCATCATCTTTCAGGATTTGAAATAGCTCAACTGGAATTCCATCACCTCCACTAGCTTTGTTCATAGTGATGCTTTCTAAGGTCCATTTGACTTCACATTCCAAGATGTCTGGCTCTAGGTGAATGATCACACCACCGTGATTATCTGGGTCATGAAGATCTTTTTTGTACAGTTCTTCTATGTATTCTTGCCACCTCTTCTTAATATCTTCTGCTTCTGTTAGGTCCATACTATTTCTGTCCTTTATCGAGCCCATTTTTGCATGAAATATTCCCTTGGTATCTCTAATTTTCTTGAAGAGATCTCTTGTCTTTCCTATTCTGTTGTTTTCCTCTATTTCTTTGCTTCGATCGCTGAGGAAGGCTTTCTTATCTCTCCTTGCTATTCTTTGGAACTCTGCATTCAGATGCTTATTTCTTTCCTTTTCTCCTTTGCTTTTTGCTTCTCTTCTTTTCACAGCTTTTTGTAAGACCTCCTCAGACAGCCATTTTGCTTTCTTGCATTTCTTTTCCATGGGGATTATCTTGGTCCCTGTCTCCTGTACAATGTCACCAACCTCTGTCCATAGTTCATCAGGCACTCTATCTATCAGATCTAATCCCTTAAATCTATTTCTTACTTCCACTGTATAATCATAAGGGATTTGATTTAGGTCATATCTGAAAGGTCTAGTGGTTTTCCTACTTTCTTCAATTTAAGTCTGAATTTGGCAAGAAGGGGTTCATGATCTGAGCCACAGTCAGCTCCTGGTCTTGTTTTTGCTGACTGTATACAGCTCCATCTTTGGCTGCAAAGAATATAATCAATCTGATTTCAGTGTTGACCATCTGGTGATGTCCATGTGTAGAGTCTTCTCTTGTGTTGTTGGAAGAGGGTGTTTGTTATCACCAGTGCGTTCTCTTGGCAAAACTTATTAGCCTTTGCCCTGCTTCATTCTGTGCTCCCAGGCCAAATTTGCCTGTTACTCCAGGTGTTTCTTGACTTCCTACTTTTGCATTCCAGTCCCCTATAATGAAAACGACATCTTTTTTGGGTGTTAGTTCTAAAAGGTCTTGTAGGTCTTCATAGAACCATTCAACTTCAGCTTCTTCAGCATTACTTTGGGGCATAGGCTTGGATTACTGTGATAGTGAATGGTTTGCCTTGGAAACGAACAGAGATCATTCTGTCGTTTTTGAGATTGCATCCAACTACTGCATTTCAGACTCTTTTGTTGACCATGATGGCTACTCCATTTCTTCTAAGGGATTCCTGCCCACAGTAGTAGATATAATGGTCATCTGAGTTAAATTCACCCATTCCAGTCCGTTTTAGTTCACTGATTCCTAGAATCTCTATGTTCACTCTTGCCATCTCCTGTTTGGCCACTTCCAATTTGCCTTGATTCATGGACCTAACATTCCAGGTTCCTATGCAATATTGTTCTGTACAACATTGGGCCTTGCTTCTATCACCAGTCACATCCACAACTGGGTATTGTTTTTGCTTTGGCTCCATCCCTTCATTCTTTCTGGAGTTATTTCTCCACTGATCTCCTGTAGCGTACTGGGCACCTACTGAACTGTGGAATTCCTCATTCAGTATCCTATCATTTGAACAGCAAACCACTTCAATATACTTGTTTTGAGAACCCCATCATAGTCAACAAAAGAGTCCAAAATGCAGTACTTGGGGGCAATCTCAAAAATGACAGAATGATCTCTGTTCATCTCCAAGGCAAACCATTCAATATCACAGTAATCCAAGTCTATGCCCCAACCATTAATTCCAAAGTAGCTGAAGTTGAATGGTTCTATGAGGACCTACAAGACATTCTAGAACTAATACCAAAAAAAAAAAATGTTGTCCTTTTCATCATAGGGTACTGGAATGCAAAAGTAGGAATTCAGTCAGACTATACTATAAAGCTACAGTCATCAAGACAGTATGGTACTGGCACAAAGACAGAAATATAGATCACTGGAACAAAACAGAAAGCCCAGAGATGAATCCACACACCTATGGACACCTTATCTTTGATAAAGGAGACAAAAATATACAATGGAGAAAAGACAATCTCTTTAACAAGTGGTACCGAGGAACGCTGGGCTGGAAGAAGCACAGGCTGGAATCAAGATTGCTGGGAGAAATATCAATAATCTCAGATATGCAGATGACATTACCCTTATGGCAAAAAATGAAGAGGAACTCAAAGGCCTCTTGATGAAAGTAAAAGAGGAGAGTGAAAAGGTTGGCTTGAAGCTCAACATTCAGAAAACAAAGATCATGGCATCTGGTCCCATCACTTCATGGGAAATAGATGCAACAACAGTGGAAACAGTGTCAGACTTTATTTTTTTGGGCTCCAAAATCACTGCAGATGGTGATTGCAGCCATGAAATTAAAAGACGCTTACTCCTTGGAAGGAAAGTTATGATCAACCTTGATAATATATTAAAAAGCAGAGACATTACTTTGCCGACAAAGGTCCGTCTAGTCAAGCCTATGGTTTTTCCCGTGGTCATGTATGGATGTGAGAGTTGGACTGTGAAGAAAGCTGATCGCCGAAGAATTGATGCTTTTGAACTGTGGTGTTGGAGAAGACTCTTGAGAGTTCCTTGTACCGCAAGGAGATCCAACCAGTCCATTCTAAGGGAGATCGATCCTGGGTGTTCATTGGAAGGACTGATGGTAAAGCTGAAACTGCAATACTTTGGCCACCTCATGCGACGAGTTGACTCACTGGAAAAGAGTCTGATGCTGGGAAGGGTTGGGGGCGGGAGGAGAAGGGGACGACTGAGAATTAGATGGCTGGATGGCATCACCGACTCTGTGTACATGAGTTTGAGTGAACTCCGGGAGTTGGTGATGGACAGGGAGGCCTGGCGTGCTGTGATTCATGGGGTCGCGGAGAGTCGGACACGACTGAGCGACTGAACTGAGCTGAATTGAACCTGTAAAAGAATGAAACTGGAACACTTTCTAACACCATACACAAAAGTAAACTCAAAATGGATTAAAGATCTAAATTTAACACCAGAAACTAAAACTCCTAGAGGAAAACATAGGCAGAACACTCTCTGACATAAATCACAGCAAGATCCTCTATGACCCATCTCCCAGAGTAATGGAAATAAAAGTAAAAACAAACAAATGGGACCTAATTAAACTTAAAACCTTTTGCACAAGGAAGGAAACTATAAGCAAGGTGAAAAGACAGCCTTAAGAATGGGAGAAAATAATAGCAAATGAAACAACTGACAAAGAATTAATCTCAAAAATATACAAGCAGCTCATGTACCTCAATACCAGAAAAATAAATGACCCAATCAAAAAATGGGCCAAAGAACTAAACAGACATTTCTCCAAAGAAGACATACAGATGGCTAACAAACACATGAAAAGATGCTAACATCAATCATTATCAGAGAAATGCAAATCAAAACCACAATGAAGTACCATCTCATGTCAATCAGAACAGCTGCCATCAAAAAGTCTACAAACAATAAATTCTGGAGATGGTGTGGAGAAAGGGGTACCCTCTTACACTGTTGGTGGGAATGCAAATTAGTACAGCCACTATGGAGAATATTGTGGAGATTCCTTAAAAAAACTGGAAATAGAACTGCCATATGACTCAGCAATCCCACTGTCGGGCATACACACCAAGGAAACCAGAACTGAAAGAGACACCCGTAGCCCAGTGTTCATCGCAGCCCTGTTTAGAGTAGCTAGGACATTGAGACAACCTAGATATCCATAGGCAGACGAATGGATAAGAGAGTTGTAGTACATATACACAATGGAATATTACTCAGCTATTAAAAATAATACATTTGAGTCAGTCCTAATGAGGTGGATGAAACTGGAGCCTGTTATTCAGGAGCCAAGCACCATGCCGACAAGCCTAGGCTCCCGAGCTCTCCTGCAGAGCAAACGTGATGGAACAGCCATGTGGAGGTTGCCTGGACGTTCCCTGGGAGTGTGGCAGCCCTGCCTGGACACGGGACCCTAGGGGCCATTGCCACTGCAAAATAAATTCCCAGCCAGCGCTCCCAGCCTGGGGTGACTCTCAACTCCAGGCGGCTGGGGCCGCTATCATCCTAGTGTGTAGCTCCTGAGGCACCAGACCGGCGAGGCCTGTTCCAAGGAACTCATTTCCCGAGTCAGGGATGGATGTCGGCCTGCACTCTGCGAGCCTTACAAACACATTCTTAGGTCAGCACGGTCCTGCCCATGGGTGAGGAGGCTGCGGGAGTGCATCTGAGGGGGCCGGGCGCCATGTCGGGAACCCTAACCCTAACTCATCTAACCCTAACTCATCTAACGCTAACCATAACCCTAACTCATCTAACCCTATCCGTAATCCTAACCCCTAACCCTAACCCTAAAACCCTAACCATAACACGGTTCCCTGATGTCTTTCCTTTCTAGGCCTGACGCTGCCTGTGGCCGGTCCTGACTTCTTTCCTCTCTCTGTGCCCTGAGACGGCCCCCTTCAGGTCCTGTCCACAGACCCCGTGCGCTGCCACTCACCCACTTATGACTCCCCACCCCAGGTCCGCTTGACCACTCCCCTCAGGGTCCTCTCAGCTAGACCGCCAGCCCCCCGCCAGGTTGTCTCCGTGGTTCCCCCTTCCCAGGTCCTCTCATCGGCCAGATCGGGTCCCCAGGTCCCCTCATTGGCCCGCCGCTGCTCCTCACTACATCCTGACCCTGGCTCACTACTCCCTGACATCAGTCCTCACAATGGCATGTCTCTGGACCTCACTACCGCCTGACTCTGGTCCTCGCTGTGCCCTTACTCTGGACCTGACTACACTTCGATCCTGGTTCTATGTCCTAACGCTTTTCCATGCAATTCCTGACACTGCTTCTCACTTTGTGCTGACACTGGTCTCATTATATCCTGACTTAGTTTACTCTACATCCAGATTTGGGCCCCACTGCGGCCCTGACTCGGCCTCACTTCGACGTGACTCTGATCCTCAGTCAACCCTGTCTTTGGTCCTCACTTGAGCCTGACTCTAAAAGACCTGTTAAATATGCCATACAATACCTACACAAACAGAGTGAAGTTATTTCAAACACAAATATAGATCACTTCAAAGCAATTCAGAAGCACTTTCCAGATGAGATTTCCTGGAATGAACAAGCACCAAAATGGGAACCAAGATTACCCTTAGTCTGCAGAACCACAGTGTCTCTTCCCTCTGATGCCCCCTTGCAAGACCTACCATCTTATTTGGGTTTCTCTTACCTTGGTCGTGGGATATCTCTTCACAGCTGCTCCAGCAAAGCACATACTTATTTGCAGAGTATATCATGAGGAACGCTGGGCTGGAGGAAGTACAAGCTGGAATCAAGATTGCCGGGAGAAATATCAATAACCTCAGGTATGCAGATGACACCACCCTTATGGCAGAAAGTGAAGAGGAACTCAAAAGCCTCTTGATGAAAGTGAAAGAGAAGAGTGAAAAGGTTGGCTTGAAGCTCAACATTCAGAAAACTAAGATCATGGCATCTGGTCCCATTACTTCATGGGAGTGGAAACAGTGTCAGACTTTATTTTTGGGGGCTCCAAAATCACTGCGGATGCTGATTGCAGCCATGAAATTAAAAGACGCTTACTCCTTGGAAGGAAAGTTATGACCAATCTAGATAGCATATAAAGAGCAGAGACATTACTTTGCCAACAAAGGTCCGACTAGTCAAGGCTATGGTTTTTCCAGTGGTCATGTATGGATGTGAGAGTTGGACTGTGAAGAAAGCTGAGCGACGAAGGATTGATGCTTTTGAACTGTGGTGCTAGAGAAGACTCTTGAGAGTCCCTTGGACTGCAAGGAGATCCAACCAGTCCATTCTAAAGGAGATCACTCCTGGGTGTTCATTGGAAGCACTGATGCTAAAGGTGAAACTCCAATACTTTGGCCACCTCATGCGACGAGTTGACTCACTGGAAAAGACTCTGATGATGGGAGGGATTGGGGGGGTGGGAGGAGAAGGGGACGACAGAGAATGAGATGGCTGGATGGCATCACCGACTTGATGGACATGAGTTTGAGTGAACTCCAAGAATTGGTGATGGACAGGGAGGCCTGGCGTGCTGTGATTCATGGGGTCGCAAAGAGTCGGACACGACTGAGCTACTGAACTGAACAGAGTGCACAGCCAGTGTTTAGCTCCTCAGATGGCAGACCTCCAGGCCTGGCCCCAGGGCCTCAATTCCGAGTCAAGGCCAGGAGCCGGCCTGCACTCTGCGAGCCTTGCAAACACATTTCTAGATCAGCGTGGTCCTGACCATGTGTGAGGCTGGAGTGCGTCTGAGGGAGCTGGATGCCATGCCAGGGTCACCTGGCCGAGGGCACCTTACACCTCCCATGGGACCCCAGTGAGGGGTGGCCGGCCGGACCCTGGCATGCCCAATGCCAGAGCGGGGACCAAAGCTAGCTCTGGCAGAAGGAAGCAAACAGCCAGGGGAAGCTTTTGCAAACAGTTGCTGAGCCGCTCCGCGTTAGGGCTCCCCGGGCATAAAATGCCAATTGGGGCCCCTAGGCCAGGGCTCCAGGTGGGCGCTAAGGGTGTTCTGCCCACAGGAGCCAAGCACCGTGCAGACAGGCCTAGGCGGGCAAGCTCTCTCCTGCAGAGCAAACATAATGGAACAGCCGTGTGGAGGTTGCCTAACGTTCCCTGGAGGTGTGGGAGCCCTGCCTGGGCACGGACCCCTAGAGGCCATTGAAACTGCAAAATAACCTCCCAGCCAGCGCTCCCAGCCTGGAGTGACTCTCAGCAAACAGGCGGATGGGGCCGCTATCATCCCAGTGTGTATCTCCTCAGGCACCAGACAGGCGAGGCCTGCTCCAAGAAACTCATTTCCCGAGTCAGGGCTGGGTGTCCGCCTGCACTCGGCTAGCCTTGCAAACAAATTCCTAGGTCAGCGCAGTCCTGCCCATGGGTGAGGAGGCTGCGGGAGTGCGTCTGAGGGGGGCGGGTGCCATGTCGGGAACCCTAACCCTAACTCATCTAACCCTATCCGTAACCCTAACCCAAACCCTAACCCTGGTCCCAGCTGTATTTCCTCTCTAGGACCTGACGCTGCCTCTCGCTGCTCCCTGACGTCTTTCCTCTCTAGGATCTGACGCCGCCTCCCTCGGCTCCCTGAGGTCGTCCACTCTAGGACCTGACGCCGCCTCCCTCGGCTCCCTGACGTCTTTCCTCTCTAGGACCTGACGCCGCCTCTCGCTGCTCCCTGACGTCTTTCCACTCTAGGACCTGACGCCACCTCCCTCGGCTCCCTGACGTCTTTCCTCTCTAGGACTGACGCCGCCTCTCGCTGCTCCCTGACGTCTTTCCGCTCTAGGAACTGACGCCGCCTCTCGCTGCTCCCTGACGTCTTTCCACTCTAGGACTGACTCCGCCTCTCGCTGCTCCCTGACGTCTTTCCTCTCTAGGACGTGACGCCGCCTCTCGCTGCTCCCTGACGTCTTTCCACTCTAGGACCTGACGGCGCCTCTCGCTGCTCCCAGAGCTCTTTCCTCTCTAGGACGTGACGCCGTCTCTCGCTGCTCCCTGATGTCGTCCTTTCTAGGCCTGACGCTGCCTGTGGCCGGTCCTGACTTCTTTCCTCTCTCTGTGCCCTGAGACCGCCCCCTTCAGGTCCTCTCCACAGACCCCGGACGCTGCCACTCGTCCACTTACGACTCTCCGCCCCAGGTCCGCTTGACCGCTCCCCTCAGGGTCCTCTCCGCGGACCGCCACCGCCCCCCACGCCAGGTTCTCTCCGTGGTTCCCCCCCAGGTCCTCTCATCGGCCAGATCGGGTCCCAGGTCCTCTCGACGGCCCGCCGCTGCCCCTCACTACATCCCGACCCTGGCTCACTACTCCCCGACGTCGGTCCTCACTGTGGCGCGTCTCTGGACCTCACTACCGCCTGACTCTGGTCTTCGCTGTGCCTTACTCTGGACCTGACCACACTTCGATCCTGGTTTTATGTCCTGACACTTTTCCATTCAATTCCTGACACTGCTTCTCACTTTGTGCTGACACCGGTCTCACTATATCCTGACTTATTTTACTCTACATCCAGATTTGGGCCCCACTGAGGCCCTGACTCGGCCTCACTTGGACGTGACTCTGATCCTCAGTCCACCCTGTCTCTGGTCCTCACTTGGGCCTGACTCTAAAAGAAGTGTTAGATATGCCATACAATACCTACACAAACGGAGTGAAGTTATTTCAAACACAAATACAGATCACTTCAAAGCAAAGAAATAAGAAGCACCTTCCAGATGAGATTTCCTGGAATGAACAACCACCAAAGTGGGAACCAAGATTACCCTAAGTCTGCAGAACCAAACAGTGCATGCCAGTGAGTTATCACACACTGTCTGAGTTCTTGCAACACCCCACGTGCTACTTTCCTGGTTTCCCAGATTAATTCCTTGGAGTAGGACATTTGGGACAGTCCAGGCAGGATGAAGAGAGGGTCGTCCTCAAGGCAGAGTTGGCCTTAGCAGAGGCCAGGGCAGTCCCTCTTCGCTGTCTGCTCCTGCCCTGGAGTTCCAATTGCCAGATGGAGTATGACTCGGTCTCGGCCTTTCCAGGCAAGAATGCCAGGTGATCTGCCCTCTCATGGCATTCTCCAACCCTCCACTCACTTGAAAGAGGCTGGCATGGAGAAAATCTTGGAGCATCTCATCAAGTCAGAGGACCCACGGGGGCCATCCCCAAGTCAGCCCCACACTGAGCACCAAATCTGCTCCCAAAACACCACCTCTGTACACCTGTGCTAACCCGAATCTCAGAGATAGAGTTTCAGGTGAAGTGGAAAAGCATAGCTTTACTGCTTTGCTAGCAAAGATGGACACAGAAAACTCGTGCCCTCAAAAACTGCCCCAAAGCAGGAGGATTTCTTCAGGAGTTTTATAGCTATGGACTTCCCTGGTAGCTCAGCTGGTAAATAATCTGCATGTAATGCAGGAGACCCTGGTTCAATTCTTGGGTTGGGAAGACTCCCTGGAGAAGGGATAGGCTACCCACTTTAGTATTCTCGGGCTTCCCTGGTGACTCAGCTGGTACAGAATCCACCTGCAATGAGGGAGACCTGGGTTTGATCTCTGGGTTAGCAAGATCCCCTGGAGAAGGGAATGGCTACCCACTCCAGTATTCTGGTCTGGAGAATTCCATGCACTGTATAGTCCATGGGATCGCAAAGAGTCAGACTGAGCGACTTTCACTTTGTAGCAATGGTTAAAGGGCAGAGTGGTTGTAAGGAAAGATTAGGGTGTGTACAGGGCCTGAACTCCCTTCATCTGACCTCAGGTGGTCTCTGGGTGAGCTTCTCTGGAATGAAGAATGCTACAATTTTCCATTTTGCTGGAGAGGATGTTTAGTTGGGTAAAAAGTTTGGAGATGTTTTTATGTGTATCCCTTTGGACAGAAACTGGAGAAGGAAATGGGAACCCACTCCAGTGTTCTTGCCTGGAGAATCCCAGGGACGGGGGAGCCTGGTGGGCTGCCGTCTATGGGGTCACACGGAGTCGGACACGACTGAAGTGACTTAGCATAGCATAGCACTGGACAGAAACAGGACCCTGACCCAAGACAAAATACTCTTTCTTGAGTGCTCTTTCCTTCTCTCTGCATCCCCTCCCTTCCCTGATTACCACCTCTTCCAATCTGCCCTTTGGAAATCAGGGTAGGTCATGGAGCCGGGAGTCTATTCCCAACAAAGAAACAGGGAACATGGGAAAGGCTTCTGGGCCCAGGAGCCTCACAGGGTCCTGCTCGATTTCATTACCAGGCCCTGACCCTACGTTAACTATGGCTCTGAGCTGCCCATGATGGCCTGAGCTTTCCCAAACTGTCCTCTTAACTCTCTCCCTAACTAAGGCCCTGATGCTGGTTGTAACAAACACCCTGACAATATGCCCTGGGACAAATGATCTAAAGTGTCTTTTACTAAGGTCTTCAAGTTTTCTCTAAGGCCCTGACACTCTCCCTAATTAAGCCCTTAACTCTGTATTTAAGTGACGACCTGATGCACTTCCTCTTGCAGGCACTGAAGATGCACTCCTGATGCACTCCCTCACTTCAAGGCACTAAGGCCTTGAAGAAGTCTCTATCTGAGGGGCTGATACTGTCGGTAACCAATTTTCTGACTCTTTCCCTAACTAACATCCTCATTTTGCCTCTAAATAGCACCCTGGGACTCATCCTAATGCCCTGATGGTGTCCCTAATAGCCCTCAATAGCCTTACTTTTGCCATGATCCTATCCATAACTAAGGCCCTGAATATGTACTGAAGTAGGTCTCTGACGCTGTCCCTAACTGACACCCTGACACTAGTCACAACTGTGAACCCAACGCTAGCCCTATTAAG
The DNA here is from genome assembly GCF_049115385.1 of Moschus berezovskii. Lineage (NCBI taxonomy): Eukaryota > Metazoa > Chordata > Mammalia > Artiodactyla > Moschidae > Moschus > Moschus berezovskii. The sequence goes on from NC_142461.1 coordinate 227,188, forward strand.
ATCCTGAGATGCTGCTAAGTAACAGTCTGAACTTCTTTAAGGCCCTCAAGTTATCTCTAACTGAAGCCTTGAAACTGTCTTTAGCTAAGCCCCAGACACGTCCCTAGCTAAGGCCTGAACTATAGTTCAGGAAGGCCCTAAGCTTGTCCCTTACTCTGACACTGCCCCTAACTGAGGCCATGATACTGCCCCTTATAGCCTAAGCTGTCACAAAATAACACCCAGATCCTATTACTAAGGCCCTGACTATGTCCCTAAGAAAGTCACTGAAGTGCATCTAACTAACAGCCTGAACTATCTCTTACACAGGCCATGAGGTTATCTCTGAGTTTCTAACACTGTCCCTAATTAAGGCCCTGTTGGTGGCCCTAACTAATGTCCTGCTGCTGAATCTGAGTCCTTGATGCTCTTCCTGTTATCCTTTGCCCTACCAACAGAGTTTTGCCAAGAGAACACACTGGTCGTAGCAAACACCCTATTTCAACAACACAAGAGAAGACTAAATAGGGACAATTCAGTTCAGTTCAGTTCAGTCGCTCAGTCGTGACCGACTCTTTGCGACCCCATGAATCACAGCACGCCAGGCCTCCCTGTCCATCACCAACTCCCGGAGTTCACTCAAACTCATTACCAGATGGTCAATACTGAAATCAGATTGATTATATCCTTTATAGCCAAAGGTGGAGAAGCTCTATACAGTTAGCAAAAACAAGAATGGGAGCTGACTGTGGCTCAGATCATAAACTCCATATTGCCAAATTCAGAGTTAAATTTAAGAAACTAGGGAAAACCACTAGACCATTCAGGTATGACCTACATCAAATCCCTTATGATTATCCAGTGGAATTGAGAAATAGATTCAAGGGATTACATCTGATAGACAGAGTGCCTGAGGAATTATGGATGGGAAGGCAGTGATCAAGACCATTCCCAAGAAAAAGAAATGCAAAAAGGCAAAATTGTTGTCTGAGGAGGTCTTACAAATAGCTGAGAAAAGAAGAGACGCTAAAGGCAACGGAGAAAGGAAAGATATACCCATTTAAATGCAAAGAATAGCAAGAAGAGATAAAGACTTCCTTGGTGATGAATACAAAGAAATAGAGGAAAACAAAAGAATGGGAAAGACTAGCGATCACTTCAAGAAAATTAGAGATATCAAAGGAATACTTCATGCAAAGATGGGCACAATAAAGGACAGAAATGGTATGAACCTAACAGAAGCAGAAGACATTAAGAAGAGGTGGCAAATGCCAAAGAATGTTCAAGTTCAATTCAGTTCAGTTCAGTCACTCAGTCGTGTCCAACTGTTTGCGGTAGTTTGAGCATTATTTGGCATTGCCTTTCTTTGAGAGTAGGATGAAAACTGACCTTTTCCAGTCCTGTGGCCACTGCTGAGTTTTCCGAATTTGCAGACATATTGAGTGCAGCACTTTCACAGCATCATCTTTCAAGATTTGAAATAGCTCAACTGGAATTCTACCCCAATTGCGCTCACCTCACATGCTAGCAAAGTAATGCTCAAAGTTCTCGAAGCCAGGCTTCAACAGTACGTGAACCATGAATGTCTAGATGTTCAAGCTGAATTTGGAAAAGGTAGAGGAACCAGAGATCAAATTGCCAACATCTGTTGGATCATCAAAAAAGAGAGTTCCAGAAAAATATCTACTTCTGCTTTATTGACTACACCAAAGACTTTGACTGTGTGGATCACAACAAACTGTGTAAAATTCTTAAACAGTTGGGAATACCAGACCACCTGACCTGCCTCCTGAGAAATCTGTATGCAGGTCAAGAATCAACAGTTAGCACTGGACATGGAACAACAGACTGGTTCCAAATCAGGAAAGGAGTACGTCAAGGCTGTATATCATCACCTGGCTTATTTAACTTCTATGCAGAGTACATCATGCAAAATGCCAGGCTGGATGAAACACAAGCTGGATTCAAGATTGCTGGGAGAAATAACAATAACCTCAGATACACAACGATACCAGCCTTATGGCAGAAAGCGAAGAAGAATCAAAGAGCCTCTTGATGAATGTGAAAGAGGAGAGTGAAAAAGTTGGCTTAAAACTCAACATTCAGAAAAATAAGATCACGGCATCCGGTACCATCACTTCATAGCAAATAGATGGGGAAACAATGGAAATAGTGAGAGACTTAATTTTCTTGGGCTCCGAAATCACTGCACATGGTGACTGCAGCCATGAAATTCAAAGACACTTGCTCCTTGGAAGAAAAGCTATGACCAAACTAGACAGCATATTAAAAAGCAGGGACATTACTTCGCTGGCCAAGGTCCATCTAGTCAAAGCTATGGTTTTTCCAGTGGTCACGTATGGATATGAGAGTTGGACTATAAAGAAAACTGACTGCTGAAATATTGATGCTTTTGAACTGTGGTGTTGGAGAAGACTCTTGAGAGTCCCTTGGACTGCAAGGAGATCCAATCAGTCCATCCAAAAGGAAATCAGTCCTGAATAGTCATTGGAAGGACAGATGCTGAAGCTGAAACTCCACATGTTGCAAAAAAACTGACTCATTTGAAAAGACCCTGATGCTGGCAAAGACTGAAGGCGGGAGGAGAAGGGGATGATAGAGGATGAGATGGTTGGATGGCATCACTGACTCGATGGACATGAGTTTGAGCAAGCTCTGGGGGTTGGTGATAGACAGGGAAGCCTGGCCTGCTGCAGTCCATGGGGTCACAAAGTGGTGGACACGACTGAGCGACTGAACTGACTGAAGCTCTTCCTAACTAAGGTCTTGATGATGACTCTACCTAAGGCCCAGACACTGTCGTTAATAACCTAATTCTTTCCCTATCAGTTCAGCTCCATTCAGTCACCCAGTCGTGTCCGACTGTTTGCTATATAACACCCTAATTGTGGTCCTAACTCATGACCTGAGAATGGTCCTATTTCTCTGATCCTATTCCTTCATAGGGTCAAGAACCTCCTCCTCACAAAGGCCTGACACTGTCAATAATAATGACCTGACTTTTCCCCTAAGTAACACCCTGGTTTTGTCACTAACTAATGCCCTGACACTGATTCTAACTATAGCCCTGACGCTGGTCCTATTGAAAGCCCTGAGATATCCCTAAGGAACAAATTTACCTGAAGCCTTGACACTGTCCCTAGCTTAGGTCTTGGTCCCTTATAGTCTATGCTGTCACTAAATATCCCTCTGATTCTCTCCATAACCAAGGCCCTGAATATGTCCCTGATAAAGTCTGCGAAGTCCCTAATGAACAGCCTTAACTGACTCTTGCTAAGGCCATCAAGTTATCTCTGAGATCCTGACACTGTCTCTCAGGCCCTGATGCTGGCTCTAACGAATGGCCTGACGCGGACCCTTACTAAGTCCTTGCCCAGGAGTTCACCCAGGCTGCTGGGCAGCTTTCTGGTTTCCTCATCTCTTGCCAGCTGCCTGCCATTGGCCAATCTAAGATTCTGTGATGCAGTGGTCCCACACAGGATGTGCCTGAGGACGCTTACCTACTGGAGGATGGTCATGGCATTCCACCCTCCAAGGGACAGTGGCTCAGGGTGGGAATCTCTCAGCCAGTGTCTGACCTCAGGTTCTGTGTCCCTATTTGTTGTAAAAACCTTGAAGTTACTTCAGTAACATTTTTTAATGGATCTCCCCCTTGGCATATTTATAAGATAAATTTTATTGAATTAAAATTCAGGAACAACATTATTAGAATGAGCAGGAAGACAAAGGATGCCCCCAGTGATCTATTACTTGGAGGATTTTACAGTTCTCATGAGAAAACACTCACTCTCGTCACCCTCAAGGCATCAGCACGAGGTAGGAATCATCTGCATTCTTTATTTATCCCTATGAATCTTTCAGAACCTGTCCTTCAGGAGAAATCTCTGGGCTCTTCAGGAACTGTGAGTGGCGATATCAGGTAACTCTGAGACTGAAAAGCAAAAGGAAAAGAGAAGGTGAGGAGTTGAGACTTCTTGATGGATAAGCAGGGGCGTCCACGTTCACAGTCAACCTGCGAGTCTGAGTTAGTATCCAGTGAAAGCAAGGACCACCGGGACCTCCCCCACTGGCCTCATCACCTGGTGCGGGGACTGGAGACACTCGACCTGCCCTGGCCACTTCCAGAGAGATGGAGAAGATGGGAGAACACCACGGGAGCCACACTGGAAAAGGTCACTGCTATGAAGTAAGATGCACTTTTCAAGAAAGTGAAGGATGATCCCTTGGTTCTCAAAGACTTGCAACGATTCTGTGTTCTTCTGGAGACCTGTTGAAGCCTCCAGTCTTTGAGGGCAGTGATGAGAAGGAGCGGGGCTCAAAACCATCCTGCGCTCACTCCTTGAGGATGCTGAGGACGACCAGTGTCCAGCCCAAGGGTGCTGTGGGGCCTGAAACTCCCTTATCACCTGGGACCGGAGGGGCCCCACGGGCACCCCCACTGGGCCAGTGGGGTCTCGGCTTGTATGCTACAGACCTTTATCAGGTACGTGATCTGCAAACATCTTGTGCCATTTTGGTGGTGGACTTTTTTCTGACTCCTTTTGTGCACAACTTTTGTTGTGAAGAAGTCTAATTCATCTCTTTTGTCTTCTGTTATTTGTGGGTTTTGTAGCAGATCTAAGAAATCATGGCCAAATCCAAATCCAAAGTCATGAAGTTTTTCTCTCACGTTTTCTTCCATGGGGTGTATAATTTTGATTCTTACATCTAGGCCTTTGATCCGTTTTGAGTTGATTTTGTATACTGAGGGAAGTAGGTGTCCAAATTTGTTCTTTTGCATGTGGGATCTGGTTGTCCCAGCACCTGTACTAATTGCTGGGGGAAAATATTTGCAAATTATGCCACCAAAATACAGATGTATTTTGTCTGATTTCCAAAATACACAAACAGCACATGCATCTTTAAAAAAAAAAATTAAAAATGGGCAGGTCTAAATAGGCATTTCTCCAAAGAAGACATATAGATGATCAACAGGCACATAAAAAGACACTTCACATTGCTAATCATTAAAGCAATGCCAATCAAAACCACAGTGAGATATCGCCTCATAGTCGTCAGAATGGCATTGATAAAATGTCTACAAATAGCAAATGCTGGTGAGGGGGTGAAGAAAACGAAATCTCCTACACAGTGGGTGGGAACTGATGCAGGCACTGTGGAAAACAGTATGGAGGATACTCAAAAAACTAAAAAGTTGCCATATGAATTAGCAATCCCACTCCTGGGCACATATCCAGACAAACCTATAATTCGAAAAGACACATTCACCACTATGTTCACAGCAGCACTATTCACAACAGCAAAGATGTGAACCTACCTGTCCAACAACTGACGAATGGACAAAGACGTGTGTGGGGGGCTGTGGTGTTTGTGTGTTTATATATATACACACACACGCAGTCCATGGGGTCGCACAGAGTCGGACACGACTGAGCGACTCCACTTCACTTCATATATATATGTAAGTATCTCCCATGCACACCTGAGATACACACATTATTCAACTTGTTTGTGCAACTACGTGAAAGTAATTAATATCACAAAACTGCAAACTTAAAATGAATTAAATGGCTAATGCCACGTTTTGTATTTTTAATGACAATGAGAAAAAAAGTGCAGTGGTCATAATTGTTACAACATAAATGAATATTAAAAACATCCTTAGTGAGAAAAACCATACCATAAAAGGCCACCCAGATCCCATACTCATCTTGTCTGTTTAAATCCATCAAGGCTGTCCAAATGAGGGGAAAACTCAGTACTGGTTCCAGGAAAAGAAAACTGCATCAGGATGGATAAAGGTTTCTTCACACAGTTGGGGCAGCAGGTGAAAGTGGCAGTGGGCCTGTGAATTAAACTATGACACAGAGTCATGATTTCCTCTCGGGGGGCTAGGTGTTGGTGCCTCAGGAGAGTGTCACTGTTTTGGGTAAAACACACTGAACATTTTGTGTGAATTTGCAAATACGAGTACTTTATGCCATTATTAAAAGCTTTCTGTACATTTTAAAATTAGTGGAAAGTGAATTACTTTTCAAAACAACCATGACAATACCATTCAAGAAATCAGGTAAGACAGGCATCAGACTTTGCTATAGAGGCCAAGACTTACCAGACCAAGTTCAATCAAAGTTGTGACACTTATTTCCCTTGGAGGAGTCCATATAGTATTAGTATTAACAGGCATCGTGGGAAGAGGGTGTTAGTAGCCACTAAGTCATGGGTCCTGTGGATGATCTGGATTGCAGGAGAAACAGTGAGATTTTAGTTTCACAATCTTTTACATTATTTAAAAAAAATACATTAAAAGGCAAATTCAGCACACACAGAAAAAATTGAATACACACAAATCAATTTTGTTTCTATACATGAATAACAAACTATTGAAAAGAATAAGAAAACAATCCCATTCACAATTCAAGAGAAAAAAAAACTATCTAGGAATAAATTTAACTAAAGACATAAAAGACCTATAATCAGAAAACTATAGGGCATTGATAAAGAAATTGAAAACAGAAAAGAAAAATATCCTATGCTCATGCATCAGGAAAAATATTTTTAAAATATTTTCTACTGAGCCCAAGAGCCTAGAAGCCCATGCTCCACAGCAAGAGAGGCCACTTCCAAGGGAAGCCCACGTACTGTAACTAGGAGTAGCCCCACGACCACAACTAGAGAAAGCCCATGCACAACAAAGACCCAGTGCAGCTAAAAATAAAAGTAAAACAAAAAATAACTTAAAAAAAGCCTGTCAACAAAAGAAAAAATAATGTAGACTTTATAAAAAATAAAAATTTCTACTCTGTGGAAGACCTTATTCAGAAAACCAAAAGAAAAGCACATACTGTATGTATGCTCAGTTACTTCACTTACGTCTGATTCTCTGTGACCCTATGAACTGTAAACTGCCAGGCTCCTCTGTCCGTGGGATTCTCCAGGTAAGAATACTGGAGTGGGTTGCCACACCCTCCTCCAGGGGATCCTCCCAGCCAAGGGGTCAGACCAGCATTTGTAAGTCTCCTGTATTTGCAAGTGGGTTCTTTACCACTAGTGCCATTTCCAAAACACATCTGAAAAAGGATCTGACTCAAATTATACCAAACGACCTCTTTAAAATTTGGTAAAGACTGAAATACACACCTGGCCAAAGAAGATAGATAGTAAGTAAGCATACAAGAGTACACTCAGATGCTGGTGGAATGCGTGTCCAGTCAACTTTGGAAGACAGTTGGGCATTTTTCTCCAAATCTAAACAGTCTCACCTCAGGGTCCAAGAAGTGTATCTCTTGTATTTAGACAAGTGCTTAGCAAAACTGTGAAACAGAAACTAGCATCAAGTGATGTACGAGAGCTCTATTCATGATAGCTACACACTTAAAGATATCAGGATGTCCTTTCACAGATGCATTCATAAGTAACTCAGGACACAGACACGTCACGGGGAGCACAGCACAGCACACCCAAAACATGCGCCTCTGACAAAAGGGTGATTCTGGACGGATTCGTTTAAAAACAGCAGCACCAGGAGAATCCTGGAAATCCTGGAGAAACGCCATTTTATGAAGCAGATTTCCATTTATTAAGGATATCTCCATCGGTAAGGGTGTGTCCCTCTCTGGGACAGGAATTGGATGATGACATCTCCAGATGGTCAACACTGAAACCAGATCAATTATATTCTTTGCAGCCAATGATGGAGAAGCTCTATACAGTCAGCAAAAAAGAATGGAAGCTGACTGGAGCCCAGATCATGAACTCATCACTGCAAAATTCAGGCTTAAATTGAAGAACATAGGGGAAATCACTCGGAGAAGGCAATGGCACCCCACTCCAGTACTCTTGCCTGGAAAATCCCCTGGATGGAGGAGCCTGGTGGGCTGCAGTCCATGGAGTCGCTAAGAGTCGGACACGACTGAGCAACTTCGCTTTTAATTTTCACTTTCATGCATTGGAGTAGGAAATGGCAACCCACTCCTGTGTTCTTGCCTGGAGAATCCCAGGGACAGGGGAGCCTGGTGGGCTGCTGTCTATGGGGTCGCACCGAGTTGGACACGACTGAAGCGACTTAGCAGCAGCAGCAGCAGGGGTAATCTCTAGGCCATTCAGGTATGACCTACATCAAATCCTTTATGACTATCCAGTGGAAGTGACAAATAGATTTAAGGCATTAGATCTGATATAGTGCCTGAAGAACTATAAATGGAGGTTTGTGACATTGTACAGGAGGCAGTGATCAAGACCACCCCCAAGAAGAAGAAGTGGAAAAAGGCAAAATGGTTGTCTGAGGAGGTCTTACAAATAGCTGAGGAAAGCAGAGAAGCTAAAGACAAAGGAGAAAGGAAAGATATACCCACTGGAATGCAGAGTTCCAAAGTATAGCAAGGAAAGATAAGAAAGCCTTCCTCAGTGATCAATGCAAACAAATAGAGGCAAACAATAGAATGGGAAAGACTAGAGACCTCTTCAAGTAAATAAGAGATACCAAGGGAACATTTCGTGCAAAGATGGGCACGATAAAGGACAGAAATCGTATGGACCTAACAGAAGCAGAAGATATTAAGAATACACAGAACTATACAAAAAATGAACTTCAAGACCCAGATAACCACAATGGTGTGATCACTCACCTAGAGCCATACATCCTGGAATACGAAGTCAAGGAGGCCTTAGGAAGCATAACTACGAACAAAGCTACTGGAAGTGATGCAATTCCGATTGAGCTATTTCAAATCCTAAAAGATGATGCTGTGAAAGTGCTGCACTGTATATGCCAGCAAATTTAGAAAACTCAGCAGTGGCCACGGGACTAGAAAAGGTCAGTTTGCATTCCAATCCCAAAGAAGGGCAATGCCAAAGAATGTTCAAACTACCGTACAATTGCACTCATCTCACACACTAGCAAAGTAATCGTCAAAACTCTCTAAGCCAGGCTTAAACAGTATGTGAATCGTGAACAACCAGATGTTCAAGCTGGATTTAGAAAAGGCAGAGGAACCAGAGATCTAATTGCCAACATCTGCTGGATCACAGAAAATATAACAGAATTCCAAAAAAAACATCTACTTCTGCTTTATTGATTATGCCAAAGTCTTTGACTGTGTTCACTTCAGTTCAGGCGCTCAGTTGTGTCCGACTCTTAGCGACCCCATGAACCAGAGCACGCCAGGCCTCCCTGTCCATCACCAACTCCCGGAGTTCACTCAAACTCATGTCCATAGAGTCGGTGATGCCATCCAGCCATCTCATTCTCTGTCGTCCCTGTCTCCTCCTACCACCAATCCCTCCCAGCATCAGAGTCTTTTCCAGTGAGTCAACTCGTCATATGAGGTGGCCAAAGTATTGGAGTTTCAGCTTTAGCATCAGTCCTTCCAATGAACACCCAGGATTGATCTCCTTTAGAATGGACTGGTTGGATCTCCTTGCAGTCCAAGGGACTCTCAAGAGTCTTCTCCAGCACCACAGTTCAAAAGCATCAATTCTTCGGCGATCAGCTTTCTTCACAGTCCAACTCTCACATCCATACATGACCACGGGAAAAACCATAGCCTTGACTAGATGGACCTTGGTTGGCAAAGTAATGTCTCTGTTTTTTAATATGCTATCTAAGCTGGTCATAACTTTCCTTCCAAGGAGTAAGCGTCTTTTAATTTCATGGCTGCAATCAGCATCCGCAGTGATTTTGGAGCCCAGAAAAATAAAGTCTGACACTGTTTCCACTGTTTCCCTATCTATTCGCCATGAAGTGATGGGATCAGATGCCATGATCTTTGTTTTCTGAATGTTGAGCGTCAAGCCAACATTTTCACTCTCCTCTTGCACTTTCATCAAGAGGCCTTTGAGTTCCTCTTCACTTTCTGCCATAAGGGTAGTGTCATCTGCATATCTGAGGTTATTGATATTTCTCCCGGCAATCTTGATTCCAGCTTGTGCTTCTTCCAGCCCAGCATTCCTCATGATGTACTCTGCATATAAGTTAAATAAGCAGGGTGACAATATACAGCCTTGACGTACTCCTTTTCCTATTTGGAACCAGTCTGTTGTTCCATGTCCAGTTCTAACTGTTGCTTCCTGACCTGCATACAGGTTTCTCAAGAGGCAGGTCAGGTGGTCTGGGATTCCCATCTCTTTCAGAATGTTCCACAGTTTATTGTGATCCACACAGTCAAGGGCTTTGGCATAGTCAATGAAGCAGAAATAGATGGTTTTCTGGAACTCTCTTGCTTTCTCCATGATCCAGCGGATATTGGCAATTTGATCTCTGGTTGCTATGCCGTTTGTAAAACCTGCTTGAACATCTGGAAGTTCGCGGTTCACATACTGCTGAAGCCTGGCTTGGAGAATTTTGAGCATGACTTTACTAGCGTGTGAGATGAGTGCAATTGTGCGGTAGTTTGAGCTTTCTTTGGCATTCCCTTTCTTTGGGATTGGAATGAAGACTGACCTCTTCCAGTCCTGTGGCCACTGCTGAGTTTTCCAAATTTGCTGGCATATTGAGTGCAGCACTTTCACAGCATCATCTTTCAGGATTTGAAATAGCTCAATTGGAATTCCATCACCTCCACTAGCTTTGTTCGTTGTGATGCTCTCTAAGGCCCACTTCACTTCACATTCCAAGATATCTGGTTCCAGGTGAGTGATCACGCCATCGTGAGTATCTTCGTTGTGAAGATCTTTTTTGTACAGTTCTTCTGTGTATTCTTGCCACCTCTTCTTAACATCTTCTGCTTCTGTTAGGTCCATACCATTTCTGTTCTTTATCGAGCCCATCTTTGCATGAAATGTTCCCTTGATATCTCTAATTTTCTTGAAAAGATCTCCTGTTTTTCCTATTCTGTTGTTTTCCTCTATTTCTTTGCATTGATCGCTGAGGAAGGCTTTCTTATCTCTCCTTGCTATTCTTTGGAACTCTGCATTCAGATGCTTATATCTTTCCTTTCCTCCTTTGCTTTTCGCCTCTCTTCTTTTCACAGCTATTTGTAAGGCCTCCTCAGACAGCCATTTCGCTTTTTTGCATTTCTTTTCCATGGGGATGTTCTTCGTCCCTGTCTCCTGTACAATGTCACGAACCTCCGTCCAGAGTTCATCAGGCACTCTATCTATCAGATCTAGACCCTTAAATCTATTTCTTACTTCCACTGTATAATCATAAGGGATTTGATTTAGGTCATATCTGAAAGGTCTAGTGGTTTTCCCTACTTTCTTCAATTTAAGTCTGAATTTGGCAATAAGGAGTTCATGATCTGAGCCACAGTCAGCTCCTGGTCTTGTTTTTGCTAACTGTATACAGCTTCTCCACCTTTGGCTGCAAAGAATATAATCAATCTGATTTCGGTGTTGACCATCTGGTGATGTCCATGTGTAGAGTCTTCTCTTGTGTTGTTGGAAGAGGGTGTTTGCTATGACCAGTGCGTTCTCTTGGCAAAACTCTATTAACCTTTGCCCTGCTTCATTCCGTGCTCCAAGGCCAAATTTGCCTGTTACTCCAGGTGTTTCTTGACTTCATACTTTTGCATTCCAGTCCCCTATAATGAAAAGGACATCTTTTTTGGGTGTTAGTTCTAGAAGGTCTTGTAGGTCTTCATAGAACTGTTCAACTTTGGCTTCTTCAGCATTACTGGTTGGGGCATAGACTTGGATTACTGTAATATTGAATGGTTTGCCTTGGAAACGAACAGAAATCATTCTGTCGTTTTTAAGATTGCATCCAAGTACTGCATTTCGAACTCTTTTGTTGACCATGATGGCTACTCCATTTCTTCTAAGGGATTCCTGCCCACAGTAGTAGATATAATGGTCATCTGAGTTAAATTCACCCATTCCAGTCCATTTTGACTGTGTAGATCACAACAAACTGTGGGAAATTCTTAAACAGATGTAAATACCAGACCAACTGACCTGCCTCCTGAGAAATATGTATGGAGGTCAAGAAGCAACAGTTAGAATTGGATAAGGAACAAGGGACTGGTTCCAAATCAGGAAAGGAGTATATCAAGACTGTATATTGCTACCCTGTTTATTTAACTTATATGCAGAGTATATTATGTGAAATGCTGGGCTGGATGAAAGACAAGCCAGAATCAAGATTGCTGGGAGAAATATCAATAACCTCAGATACACAGATGACACAACACTTATGGCAGAAAGTGAAGAGGAACTGAAGAACCTCTTGATGAAAGTGAAAGAGGAGACTGAAAAAGTTGGCTTAAAACTCAACACTCAGAAAACTAAGATCATGTCATCTGGTCCCATCACTTCATGGCAAATAGATGGGGAAACAATGGAAACAGTGACAGACTTTATTTTCTTGGGCTCCAAAATTACTGCACGTGGTGACCTCAGCCATGAAATTCAAAGAGGCTTGCTCCTTGGTTGAAAAGTTATGACCAACCTAGACAGCGTATTAAAAAGCAGAGACATTATTTTGCCAACAAAGGTCTGTCTAGTCAAAGCTATGGTTTTTCCAGTAGTTGCACTATATGGATGTGAGAGTTGGACTATAAAGAAAACCAAGCACTGAAGAATGGATGCTTTTGAACTGTGGTGTTGAAGAAGACTCTTGAGAGTCCCTTGGACTGCAAGGAGATCCAACCAGTTCATCCTAAAGGAAATCAGTCCTGAGTATTCATTAGCAGGACTCATGCTGAAGCTGAAACTCCAACACATTGGCCACCTGATGCAAAGAATTGACTCATCTGAAAAAACCTTGATGCTGGGAAAGATTAAAGGCAGGAGAAGGGGACGACAGAGGATCAGATGGTTGGATGGCATCACTGACTCGATGGACATGAGTTTGAGCAAGCTCTGGGAGTTGGGGATGGACAGGGAAGCCTGGTGTGCTGCAGTCCATGGGGTTGTAAACAGTTGGTCTCCACTGAGTGAACTCAACTGAACTTGCACCATTTCAGGAAGTGACTCAGTTTTCCCAGGTATCTTTCAAGTATACACGAATGCGTGGCATATATTAAACCTTCAATTGTTTTTCTCCAGTTCATCTCCCTTTCATTATGGGGATCTCAATGAAGAACATCGAAGGGTAGAGAGAAAACTATCTTTCCTCTCGTATAATGTAATACAATAGTATTCAGAGATACAAAGGAATGAATCACCAACCCATTTATTAAAAAATCATGAATCTAACACATTACTAAATGAAGGAATCCAGCCTCAAGTGCTACACACTGTACAAACTTATAAGACATTCTAGAAAAGGCTAAACAGACATGATAAACAGTTTATGGAATATGCAGTTGAAATATTTCATATGGTATTGTAGTGATGAATACCTGCCACTATGCATTTTCTAAGCACATATTTGTTTGTTTTTAGAACCTAACAAGTAAATTATTACCTATTCAAATTTATTTATTTATGGTATGGGAATGTCAAAGACTGGAAGGCAGAATTTAGCAAAGAATCTAACTGATTGAGAAATATATGAAAAACTTCAGGACTTCCCTGGTGGTCCAGTGATTAAGACTCCACGGTGCCAATGCAGGAAAGGTGGATTCAATTCCTGGTCAGGAACCTAAAATCCCACATGTCATATAGCACAGCCAAGAGATTTTTTTTAAAAAAGAAGAAAAAGAAAAAACCCACTCTTAGTGGTAGGACAAAATGAGCTGACCTAAGTTCACTGTGGCAAGGAATGGAATCTGCAGGCCAAAGGCAAAATGTACCATGCGTAAACAATGGACTCCGTAAGTTCTTTCCTATGGGAGGTTGTAGCTAACAGTACTGAAACTACTGTATCAGTCATTGAATGGAACAAGCACTGAATTTGATAAATGACAAGTAGTGGAAGCCAGGTTTCTTACCACTGGAGTGGGAAGTTACAGGCAGACAAAGGGAGAAGGTTACAATACCTGTGTCATAACAGATCAGGTTGGAGACATAATTATAAACTATCTTTTGCCTAATACAGAAACACATAGCTCCCTGTGAAAATCTTCATAACTGTGTGTATGCATAGTCTGGGATAGATGCATACATATTTTCATGCATTGTCTACTGAGAATAGAAAGTTCCCACATGCAAGTTTTTATTACTATTCTCGAATAAAAAGGGGTAAGGGCTCTTTAAATATGTGGCTGATACTAGGACTGAGACAATAAATAAGTAAGCAAGATAATATTAAAATATGAGAAAGAAGTACCAAAACCCCCCACAAGACCTGAATTGTGTAAAATAAAAACAGGACAGCATGGAAAAAACTCTCAACAGCCAAATCAAGAATAAATTAAGCAGTCTAATAACGTAGTGCTGGATTATAAACAAAAGTTTAAAATAATTTTCATGTGTCCAAACTGGTTTAAAAAAAATGTTACATAGGTTTTATGAGTAGTGTTCAATAAAAATCTCTATGCATAAAGAGTCTAAACAATTGATACAGACACTCAGCTGTCCATCAAGTATGTGAAGCTAACTTCCCTCTCCTCAAATGTGGGTCCTGCATTATGACTTCCTCCTTAATAAGGCACACAGGATGGACATGGGGAAAATCAACAATAAAGACAAATAACAAATGTTGGCAAAAATGTACAGAAATTGGAACTCAAACTTTACTGTGGAGATGTATAATGGTGCAATCAATGTGTGTAAAACTTCAGCATTTTCTCAAAAATATAGAAATGTAATTATCATATGTTTTGGAAGCTCCACTCCTAGACATACATACAAAGAATTTAAAACAGGTTTTCAAATATAAAGTTGTACACCAAGATTCATAGCAGCACTGTTCTCAACAGCCCAAGGTAAAAACAATGAAAATGTCCACCAACAGGTGAATGAATAAGCAAAATAAGGTAGATCCATCCATAAGTTGCATTACTCTGCCATATAAAGGCGTATAGTAATATATGCCATATAGTAAAATAGAGCCACAGCTGAAGAAAACAGTAGGGGGCGCCTCAAAAACAAACAGAATTAACATAGAGTCCATCAATTTCAATCTAGGGAATACACCCAAAATATTTAAAACCAAGAACGGGAACAGATATTCGTATCCCATATTCAGAGCAGCATTATTCAGTGGCCAATAGGTGGAAGCAACACAGCATTCAACAGATGAATGGATAAGCACAGTGTAGTATATACACAAAAGAAAATGATTCAACTTTTAAAAACAAGATAACTCTCACACGTGCTCTAATGTGAATGAACCTTCAAGACATTATGTGAAGTGAAACAAGGTCAATACAAAAGGAAAAATGTTCCGTGGTTCCACTTGTACGAGATATCCATATAAGAAAAATTCCTAATAGAATAAGGTATACAGGGATTGAGGGTGGTGAGTGTCTAATGGTTACAGTGTCACTTCAGGAAAAGGAAAAGATTCTGGAGATAAATGGTGAGGATACTTTTACAATGTGAGTGCAGTTAATGCTATAGAAGTGCATACTTCAGTTCAGTTCAGTCGCTCAGTCGTGTCCGACTCTCCGCGACCCCATGAATCACAGTACGCCAGGCCTCCCTGTCCATCACCAACTCCCGGAGTACACTCAAACTCATGTCCACAGAGTCAGTGATGCCATCCAGCCATCTCATTCTCCGTCGTCCCCTTCTCCTCCCGCCCCCAACCTTTCCCAGCATCAGAGTCTTTTCCAGTGAGTCAACTCGTCGCATGAGGTGGCCAAAGTATTGCAGCTTCAGCTTTAGCATCAGTCCCTCCAATGAACATCCAGGATTGATCTCCTTTAGAATGGACTGGTTGGATCTCCTTGCAGTATAAGGGACTCTCAAGAGTCTTCTCCAACACCACAGTTCAAAAGCATTGATTCTTCGGCGATCAGCTTTCTTCACAGTCCAACTCTCACATCCATACATGACCACGGGAAAAACCATAGCCTTGACTAGACGGACCTTGGTTGGCAAAGTAATGTCTCTGCTTTTTAATATATTATCAAGGTTGGTCATAACTTTCCTTCCAAGGAGCAAGCGTCTTTTAATTTCATGGATGCAAGCAGCATCTGCAGTGATTTTGGAACCCCAAAAATAAAGTCTGACACTGTTTCCACTGTTGTTGCATCTATTTCCCATGAAGTGATGGGACCAGATGCCATGATCTTTGTTTTCTGAATGTTGAGCTTCAAGCCAACCTTTTCACTCTCCTCTTTCACTTTCATCAAGAGGCTTTTGAGTTCCTCTTCACTTTCTGCCATAAGGGTAGTGTCATCTGCATATCTGAGGTTATTGATATTTCTCCCAGCAATCTTGATTCCAGCTTGTGCTTCTTCCAGCCCAGCGTTCCTCATGATGTACTCTGCATATGTTAAATAAGCAGGGTGACAATATACAACCTTGACATACACCTTTTCCTACTTGGAACCAGTCTGTTGTTCCATGTCCAGTTCTGACTGTTGCTTCCTGACTTGCATACAGGTTTCTCAAGAGGCAGGTCAGGTGGTCTGGGATTCCCATCTCTTTCAGAATGTTCCACAGTTTATTGTGATCGACACAGTCAAAGGCTTTGGCATAGTCAATGAAGCAGAAATAGATGTTTTTCTGAAACTCTCTTGCTTTCTCCATGATCCAGCGGATGTTGGCAATTTGATCTCTGGTTCCTATGCCTTTTCTAAAACCTGCTTGAACATCTGGGAGTTCATGGTTCACATACTGCTGAAGCCTGGCTTGGAGAATTTTGAGCATGACTTTACTAGCGTGTGAGATGAGTGCAATTGTGCGGTAGTTTGAGCATTCTTCGGCATTGCCTTTCTTTGGGATTGGAATGAAGACTGACCTCTTCCAGTCCTGTGGCCACTACTGAGTTTTCCAAATCTGCTGGCATATTGAGTGCAGCACTTTCACAGCATCATCTTCCAAGACTTGAAATAGCTCAACTGGAATTCCATCACCTCCACTAGCTTTGTTAGTAGTGATGCTTTCTAAGGCCCACTTGACTTCGCATTCCAAGATGTCTGGCTCTAAAATGACTCAAATGATAAATATTGTATGTTTGTTCAGTTCAGTTCAGTCGCTCAATCGTGTCCGACTCTTTGTGACCCCAGGAATCACAGCACACCAGACCTCCCTATCCATCACCAACTCCCGGAGTTCACTCAAACTCATGTCCATCGAGTCGGTGATGCCATCCAGCCATCTCATTCTCTGTCATCCCCTTCTCCTCCCGCCCCCAATCCTTCCCAGCATCAGAGTCATTTCCAGTGAGTCAACTCATTGCATGAGGTGGCCAAAGTATTGCAGTTTCAGCTTTAACATCAGTCCTTCCACTGAACACCCATGACTGATCTTTAGAATGGACTGGTTGGATCTCCTTGAAGTCCAAGGGACTCTCAAGAGTCTTCTCCAGCACCACAGTTCAAAAGCATCAATTCTTCGGCGGTCAGCTTTCTTCACAGTCCAACTCTCACATCCATACATGACTACGGGAAAAACCATAGCCTTGACTAGACGGACCTTGGTTGGCAAAGTAATGTCTCTGCTTTTTTAATAAACTATCTAGGTTGGTCATAACTTTCCTTCCAAGGAGTAAGCGTCTTTCAATTTCATGGCTGCAATCAGCATCCGCAGCGATTTTGGAGCCCCAAAAAATGAAGTCTGACACTGTTTCCACTGTTTTCCCATCTATTTCCCATGAAGTGATGGGACCAGATGCCATGATCTTTGTTTTCTGAATGTTGAGCTTCAAGCCAACCTTTTCACTCTCCTCTTTCACTTTCATCAAGAGGCTCTTTAGTTCCTCTTCACTTTCTGTCATAAGGGTGGTGTCATCTGCATATCTGAAGTTATTGATATTTCTCCCAGCAATCTACCACAATTAAAAAACGATACAGGTTACAACATGGAAAAGCACTGAAAACATCTTCCGTGAAAGAAGACACACAGAAAAAGCCATGCAGATCATAGTCATCTTGTCACTTTAAATCCACGAAAGTTTTTGACATGAGGGAAAGCCCCAGTGGTGGTCCCAGAAAAAGAAAAGTGCATTAGAATGGAGAAAGATATTTGCACAAAGTTTGGCCAGCTGATGCATGTTGAAGTGGTCCTATGGATAGGATTGTAATGTGGACACCATAACTATCCCCTATTTGGGAGTTATGGGCTGGTTCCCTGGGAAAGTGACCCTGTTTTAGGTAAAACACATTGCATTTTTCAGTGTGAATATAGAAAACTTTGTACCACTATTTAAACTTGAAGCTTTTGAAATTTTACTAGAAAGTAAATTACTTTTCAGTACAACCATGTAAGTCACATGCCAGAAAATCAGAGATGGCATCAAACATTGTAATAGAACCCAAGACTTAACCAGACCAAATTTAACTAAAGTAGTGATGCTAATTGCATTGTAGTAGTCCACATGGTATTAAAAGTCACCGTAGGAAGAGTAGCCACCATGCCTTGAGTGCTGTGGATAGCCCTGATGGCACTGAAACTATGAGATGTCTGAATTCTAGTTTTGCATGTAACACTACATCAAAGCAAATGTCAGAACTATAAAGTGAATTCAGGGACTTCCCTGGCAGTCCAGTGGTGGAGATTCTGCACATCCACTGTAGGGGTTCGGGTTTGATCCTTGATCAGGAAACTAAGATCCAACATGCTGAGTTGCATGGCCAAAAAATAAATCAGAAGAACTGCAAGATCATGTGTGATTTTCTACACTAATAATGAACTATCAGAAAGAGAAATTAAGAAAATAATCCCCTGTACAATTGCATCCCCCCAAAACTAGAAATTTAACCAAGGATTTGAAAGAGCTGCAAGCTAAATACTGCAAGAGACAGTGCTCAATTAAACTGAACAGATATGAAAAGATATCCCATGCTCATGGGTGACAGTACCGTTAAAACCTGCATTCTAACTAAAGTAACATACACATTCATGCAATCACTACCAACATCTTATTGACATTTTTCACAGAAACAATGTTAACATCCATGTGAAACCACAAAGGACCCAGAAGAGCCAAAGTGACCCTGAGAAAGGAGAACAGGCTGGCAGCATCCCCATCCCTGTCTTCAATCTACATTATGCACCTAAAGGCACCACAAGACGTGTGGAACTGTATCAGAAGCAGGCACAGATACAGAGACCCAGAAATAAATCTGCAGGTTCATGGTAATCAATTTACAAGAAAGGAGCTAAGAATACACACCCAGGAACGGACAGTCCCCTCAATAAGCCATGCTGGGGAAAATGGACACCACACACCAAGGAACAACACTGGACACCATTCTATACCACAGACAAAAACTGACAAAAAACCCACAACTTTCCACATCAAGCCCTAACAGTCCTGTGTCCTCTGAAGACAGGCACTCAGCAACAGCCACACACAGAAAGTTTCTTCTCAATTTTCCTCACCTCTTCCTTCATCAGCACCACCTTCCTGTAAGTCCTGAGGAAACCAAACTCCTGTCAGACTCAACTGAACCTCACAAGTACCAAAGATGAAGCCCCAGCAGGTCCTGAGGAAACCAGGCTGTCAACCTGAATTGAACCCCACAATGTCCCAAATCCAAAGCCCTAATGGGTCCTGAGTGGCCAGACTCCCATCACCCTGGATTGAACCCCAAAATGTATCAAAGCTGAAAACCCAGTGGGTCCCGAGAAGACCAGACTCCCATCAGCTTAAGCTGAACCCCACAACGTCCCAAAACTGAAGTCCCAGTGGGTCCTCTATGGCCAGACTCCCATCTCCCTGAATTGAACCCCATAATGTCCCAAAGCTGAAATCCCAGTGGGTCCTGAAAGACCAGACTCCTGTCAGCCTGAATTGAACCCCACAAAGTCCCAGAACTGAAGCACCAGCAGGTCCTGAGGAGACCAGACTCCCATCAGCCTGAACTAACCCCACAATGTCCCAAAGCCAAAGCCATAATGGGTCCGGAGGGGCCAGACTCCCATCACCCTGGACTGAACCCTAAATGTATCAAAGTTGAAACCCCAGTGAGTCCTGAGGAGACCAGACTCCCGTCAGCTTGAACTGAACACCACAACGTCCCAAAGCCGAAGCTCCAGTGGGTCTTCAGTGGCCAGACTTCCGTCATCCTGAACTGAACCCCACAAAGTCCCAGAGTTGAAGCACCAGCAGGTCCTGAGGAGACCAGACACGCATTCAGCCTGAACTAACCCCACAATGTCCCAAAGCCAAAACACCAATCGATCCTGAGGAGAACCACCTCCTGTCAGCCTGAAGTAAACACCATAAATGTCCCAAAGCCAAAACCTGAGCAGGTCCTGAGGAGACCAGACTCCCTGTCTTCCTGAACTGAATCCCACAATGTCCCAAAGCTGAAGCCCCAATGGGTCCTGAGGCGACCAGACCCCCCGTCAGCAGCCAGACGCTTGGTCAGCGCAGAAACTCCGCTGGGGTGGGGGCGGGGCGGGAGGCGGCTCCGCGCTCCTGCCAGCCAATGAGAACCGCAGATCCAGGCGCCCTCACTCGCGCAGGCGCAGCCAAGCGGAGACTCCGTCCCTCAGAGCGATTCTGCTAGGTCCATTAAACTATGGAAATTCAAACTGAAACATTGCCAATGTCCAAAACTTCTCCAAGATAGTTAAGGAATTAACTTGAAACTCTATAGAATAAAATGTAGTCACCAAATTCACTCAAATTTATTAACAGACATTTAAATTTTCAAACTATCAAAATTGTGGACATAAACATAGAAAATCTACATGACCCTGGGTTTTGCCTGTATATCAGGAGTTTTGAGTTTTAACACACAAGCTGTCAGTCCACAAATGAAAAATATTGTGGACTTTATAGAAATAAAGATGTCTATTCTGAAAGACCTCATTCAGAAAATCAAACTACAAGCAACAAACTGGGAGAAAAATATTTGCAAAATTCATGTCTGATACAGGATTTGGACACAAAATAGACAAAGCCCTCTTGAACAACCCTATAAACAATAAGTGAAGATCTGAACAGACACCCAGCCAAAAAAAGTTATACAGACAGTACAAGACAGAAACACGCTCAACACCATACACCATTAGGGAATTACAAAGTAAAGTCACGAGCTATCACACTACACACATTAGGCTGCTGAACTCTAAATACACGACAATACCCATCGCTTGAGGCTGAGGAAAAGCAACAACGCTCCCTCACCACTGGTGGGATGCATGCACAGCCACCTTGTAACACAGTTGGGCAGTTTTCTCCAAAGCTAAACAAACCTCACCTTGGGATTCAACAACAGTACTTCCAGTATTTAGGAAACTGCTTTGAAAAATCCATGCCCAAATGCAAACAAAGATGAACTTAGGCACAGCAGCGCTATCCACAATAGTTAAAAGCTTGAAGTAATCAGGGTATCCTTCAATAGATGAATGCATAATCAAGTTGGGGTATATCCATGTCAAAGCAAGTAAAACATGCCACCCCAAAATATGCCTCTCTGCTGTGAGGATTGCCTAAGTCCACTTCCATGAAAAGAAAATAAAAAAAAGAGGACTCTCAGTAAACTAAGTGGCAATTACCATTTTGTGATGGACATTTACAACAGAGAAATCTCAGCATTTAAGGGTTGTCCCTGTTTGCACCAGAAATAAAAGGATAATTAAAACTCAAGTAACTTATCAACTTGTCAACACCGAAATCAGATTGATTATATTCTTTGCAACCAAAGATGGAGAAGCTGTATACAGTTAGCGAAAACAAGACCAGGAGCTGACTGTGGCTCAGATCATGAACTCCTTATTGCCAAATTCAGACTTAAATTGAAGAAAGTAGGGAAAACCACTAGACCATTCAGATATGACCTCAATCAAATCCCTTATGATTATACAGTGGAAGTGAGAAATAGATTTAAGGGACTAGATCTGATTGATAGAGTGCCTGATGAACTCTGGACGGAGGTTCGTGACATTGTACAGGAGACAGGGACGAAGACCATCCCCATGGAAAAGAAATGCAGAAGAGCGAAATGGCTGTCTGAGGAGGCCTTACAAATAGCTGTGAAAAGAAGAGAGGCGAAAAGCAAAGGAGAAAAGGAAAGATATAAGCATCTGAATGCAGAGTTCCAAAGAATAGCAAGGAGAGATAAGAAAGCCTTCCTCAGTGATCAATGCAAAGAAATAGAGGAAAACAACAGAATAGGAAAAACAAGAGACCTCTTCAAGAAAATTAGAGATTCCAAGGGAACATTTCATGCAAGGATGGGCTCGATAAAGGACAGAAATGATATGGACCTAAGAGAAGCAGAAGATATTAAGAAGAGGTGGCAGGAATACACAGAAGAACTGTACAAAAAAGATCTTTACGACCAAGATAGTCACGATAACGTGATCACTGATCTAGAGCCAGACATCTTGGAATGTGAAGTCAAGTGGGTCTTAGAAAGCATCACTACGAACAAAGCTAGTGGTGATGATGGGATTCCAGTTGAGCTATTTCAAGTCTTGAAAGATGATGCTGTGAAAGTGCTGCACTCAATATGCCAGCAGATTTGGAAAACTCAGCAGTGGCCACAGGACTGGAAGAGGTCAGTCTTCATTCCAATCCCAAAGAAAGGCAATACCAAAGAAAGCTCAAACTACCGCACAATTGCACTCATCTCACACGCTAGTAAAGTCATGCTCAAAATTCTCCAAGCCAGGCTTCAGCAGTATGTAAACCGTGAACTCCCAGATGTTCAAGCTGGTTAAAAAAGGCAGAGGAACCAGAGATCAAATTGCCAACATCTGCTGGATCATGGAGAAAGCAAGAGAGTTTCAGAAAAACATCTATTTCTGCTTCATTGACTATGCCAAAGCCTTTGACTGTGTCGATCACAATAAACTGTGGAACATTCTGAAAGAGATGGGAATCCCAGACCACCTGACCTGCCTCTTGAGAAACCTGTATGTAGGTCAGGAAGCAGCAGTTAGAACTGGACATGGAACAACAGACTGGTTCCAAATAGGAAAAGGTGTACACCAGGGTTGTATATTGTCACCTTATTTAACTTATATGCAGAGTACGTCATGAGGAACGCTGGGCTGGAAGAAGCACAAGCTGGAATCAAGATTGCTGGGAGAAATATCAATAACCTCAGATATGCAGATGACACTACCCTTATGGCAGAAAGTGAAGAGGAACTCAAAAGCCTCTTGATGAAAGTGAAAGAGGAGAGTGAAAAGGTTGGCTTGAAGCTCAACATTCAGAAAACAAAGATCATGGCATCTGGTCCCATCACTTCATGGGAAATAGATGCAACAACAGTGGAAACAGTGTCAGACTTTATTTTTGGGGTTCCAAAATCACTGCAGATGCTGATTGCAGCCATGAAATTAAAAGACGCTTGCTCCTTGGAAGGAAGTTATGACCAACCTTGATAGTATATTAAAAAGCAGAGACATTACTTTGCCAACCAAGGTCCGTCTAGTCAAGGCAATTGTTTTTCCCGTGGTCATGTATGGATGTGAGAGTTGGACTGTGAAGAAAGCTGATCGCCGAAGAATCAATGCTTTTGAACTGTGGTGTTGGAGAAGACTCTTGAGAGTCCCTTATACTGCAAGGAGATCCAACCAGTCCATTCTAGAGGAAATCAATCCTGGATGTTCATTGGAGGGACTGATGCTAAAGCTGAAGCTGCAATACTTTGGCCACCTCATGAGATGAGTTGACTCACTGGAAAAGACTCTGATGCTGGGAAAGGTTGGGGGCGGGAGGAGAAGGGGATGACGGAGAATGAGATGGCTGGACGGCATCACCGACTCTGTGGACATGAGTTTGAGTGTACTCCGGGAGTTGGTGATGGACAGGGAGGCCTGGCGTGCTGTGATTCATGGGGTCGCGGAGAGTCGGACACGACTGAGCGACTGAATTGAACTGAACTGAACTGATCAATGGAGAGGTCCTGACTTAAATCTATAAACAATCATACCTTTCTTTACTGTGTTTTGTGTTATTACCTTCCATAACGGGCTTCTCCCATTCTTCAGGGTCTTGTTTTTAGCTGAAGATGGCATTTAAGGTGATGACTTTTTGCATTTCAGGGAGTGACTCAGGTTTCTTTGGTAGCTCCCCTCTATACAGAAACTATTTGTTGTTTTAGTCACTAAGTCATCATTGCCTCTTTGCGACCCCACAAACTGTAGCCCTCCATGGGATTCCCCAGGCAAGAATACTGGAGTGGGTTGCCATTTCCTTCTCCAGGAGATCTTCCCAACCCAGGGATTGAGCCCAGGTCTCCTGTATTACAGGCAGATCCTTTACCACAAGGCCACCAGGGAAGCATAGAGGAGGTATGCTTCTGTTTTTTCTCCTGGTAATTTGTCTTTTATTATGGAGGGCAGAGTGAAAATTGGTTTTCCTCCCATACACATGCAATGGAGTATTACTCATCAGCAGTAAGGAATGAACCACCAAACCTTGAGAAGCAGGGTTAACTCTCACGTGCATGTCTCTCAGTGAAAGGATAGTCTGGAGAGACAGCGCACAGTGTGACCTCATTCATGACCTTCTAGGAAAAGCAGAGCCACACAGTGTGACCTCATTTATGACCTTCTAGGAAAAGCACAGCTGCACAGATGATAAGCAGATC
Source organism: Moschus berezovskii (assembly GCF_049115385.1). Taxonomy (NCBI): domain Eukaryota; kingdom Metazoa; phylum Chordata; class Mammalia; order Artiodactyla; family Moschidae; genus Moschus; species Moschus berezovskii. The sequence continues at coordinate 251,682 of NC_142461.1, forward strand.
ATCTGCTGAAGGGGGTTCTAGTATTCCCTGTGATGCTTTAGGATGGACACCTGTCACTATGCATTTGTCTACGCTCATCGATTTGTATAGCCCAAGGGATCAAACAATCTATTCAAGTATAGTTATACAGAGTGTAGGAGAGTCGCAGGACGGAATACACAATGCAACAAAACCTAACCACACTAGAAATGCACGAAAAAGATATCTCACTGTAGGAGATGGGGGAAAATGTGTTGACTTTGGAAATGAATGAACTGATACACAAAAGGCAAAATGGCCTGCACATAAACACTGGGCTTCATTTTATAGAGATCTTTCCAGGGTGCAGTAGCTAGCAATTCTGAGACCACTGTACATGTAATCTGAAGAGGAGAAAAGAGCTGACAAATGCAAATGGTGGGGGCCATGCTCCTCGCTGAAGGAGTGGGAAGTTACAGATAAGCAAAGAAGAGGATGAAGCTGAGCCCCTGACCACCACTCCTGTGACTCTTGAGTTGTGTCCATCAGGTCCACCACCACCTGCATGTAGGTGCTATAATCCTCCTGCCCCCTCCTGGCCTTTCCCCTTCCTCCCTGCGATGAGTCCAGTGACATTTCCAGCCTGCACCCCTCTCCCAGGCCAGGTGCATCTGTCCATCCATGGCCTCCCCATCTCATCCTGGGGACTAACAGGCCCCTCAAAGACTGCGATCCTGCTGCTTCCCACGCTCAGGAGGCAGCCCCAACTTCTCCAGCTGCTGAGCCAGACACCTGGTGTAACCGAGCAGGAGCCTATGGGGCCCTCACAGGACAGACCCTGTCCCGTATCCTCTGCTGTAGCTCCTCTCTGAAGTATGGAGATAATAAATAGTATCTCAGGCACACTCAGGGAGTTGTTTCACAGCTGCTAAAAGCCCCACTGAGTGGCAGAAGTTAACTACTTGATGAGCATGAACACGTCACCCCCAGGGTGTCCATTGCCTGAGGATTTGTGAGGTTAGCAGCCTGTTACCTCACCAACCAGAGAACGGCGCACCAGCGAATCACATACTCGGTGACCCCCTCCCTCACGTGGCCTGAAAAACTGCTTTCCTGAAACCCTGAGGGATTTACCCGTCTCCACGGATCGGTGCCTTTACAAGTAATGCCGCACTTTCCTTTACTGCAACTGGCGTCAGGCGACTGGCTTCACCGCACTCAGGTGTGTGGACTCAAGTTTGGTTCAGTAACACGGAGGCCTCCCAGGTTCCCAGTTCCTTGTGCCCCAGGGACTGTCAGCTCCTTCTCCAGGGCATATGGCCAAACTCCAAACTAATTCCCCTCTACACCCACGGCCCTGGCCAAAGCCTAATCCCTCCATCCTACAAAGCTCCCTGCCCTCACGGTGCGTCTCACATCCCACCCAACATGGTCTTTTTGAAGCCTGAACGGGACCATGCCCCGCTCCTCCCTGTGATTCCCCTCACCTGATGAAGCGAGGCCTTGATCTGTTCCAGGTGACTCCAGCATCCTCATTCTCTCCAGACTCCACGTGTGTGGCCGCTGTCTGTGCCCGTCTATATGGGCCTGTGGTGATCTCCTAAAATAAAGGTTATTTTATACACAGATAACGGGGTGAATGGTGGCCCCAAAAGATGTGTCCCCCCAAAACACGGGAACAGGGCCATATTTGGGAAAAGGGTCTTTGTAGATGGTAGTTAAGGATCTCAAGGTAAGGTCATCTGGGTTAGGCTAACCTTCAATCCATGACAGTCCTTATAAGAGATGAAAGAGGACACATACGAGAAGCCTCGTGAAGATGGAGGCAGAGGTGGGAGGGAGGGGCCACAAGCCCCGAGACCCCTGGAGCCCCAAAGCTGGAGAAGGCAGGAAGGACCCTATCCTGGAGCCTCTGGAGGGACCTCAGCCCTGCGCCACCTTGATCTCAGGTGTCTGGTCTCCAGGACTGGGGGAGGATGAACTCCTGTTGCTTTAAACCACACAACATGTGGTCGTTTGTTAGAGACGCCACAGAGAACTCACACAGGCCCTGCTCTGTAGGATCCTAGAAGTGTGGGTCTCACTAAAGAAAGATGGAGGCTGGATTACAGAACCCTTAGAGTCAGCACTGGGCCCTCAGAAATGCTAAAGCAGTGGCTGGACCCCAAACTGTTGAGGGGTCAAGTCTGAACGCTGTCCCTAGGGGTACTGGCTGCACATGCCTCCCCAGGTTCTTACACCTGTATGTGGCATAGTAAGTATCTAGTCCTGACTGAGGACATTCAATGTCACTGTTCACATTGCTCATTAAGAATCCACCAGTTACACAGGTGAAAACCCAATTAGGGTGCTTGATACACCAGTGAGCAATTCTGAAGATGGTCGGGGGCAGGGACTTACGTGCAGACGGCAGCCCTTCCACACCCTCACACTGACCCTGACCCTGACACCTGACCCCTGACCCTAACCCCTAACCCTAACCCTAAAACCTAACCCTAACCCCTAACCCTAACCCATCTAACCCTAACCCTAAACCCTCACCCTAACCTTCACACTCATGCTCACCCTTAACCTAACCCTACTGTAATCAGTCAACTTTGTATGTTTCCTTTTAAACTAACTTTCATATTTGGTCTACTCTAACCTCTTCTGTGTTCACTTTATGCTATACTTATTGCTAACAGTATAATTACCATAGGAGCTCTAATTATTTTTTTTTTTTTTTTACTTACAATGATAGTGATAGGACCAAAGGCCGATATCTACATCAAACAGAAGAAATGTAATGGAAACTAAACAATTTTATGTAATAACATTGCCGTGCTCCTACACAGTAAATGGACATTGAAAAAGACATGATTTTTCTGAATGTTTATTTCAGAAAGTTAGAATTGGATGGCTGCAAACAATAAAACTAATAATATATTAATACATAATGTTAATAATATACAGTTGGTCATTCTTTTTCCTATTCTACCACAGCTAAATGACTAGACGTCAGTTTTAGTAACTACTACTAACATAAGACCCTCACCAATAAGTGAAGATATATAGGAAAATCCATAATACATCTAAAAACCATCAAAGATAAAATGATGATAAAAATAAATACAGTGACAATTGGTATAAGAAACAGGATGATTATGAAAGCAAAGCCCACGATCACGTACAGGTCATGGAAGCCTGTGGCTATCACGACTGTTGACTTTTATCCTTCATCTGAGGTTGTAAAAAGCACTTTGTAAAATCCTGAGGTTTGCAGCAGTTGTAACCTCCTGAAGAGACTGCAATAAAAAGGGTTTCCAGAATATCCTGACGATTTCCATCTACTAGGCTGTGGTGAGCTCAAGCAATACATATTCCAGAGGACAGAAGACAGACAGGTTGGGAAGACTTCTACTGCACTTAGGAAGACAGGGCATGTTGCTACACAGCTTAGCACAAGTGGAGAAGCAACACCTCAGTGATTAAACCTTTAAAGACTCGATAAATATGAGAACAACTGGTATGAATAAACCTTCAGTAGTGCCTTCTCAGACCTCCCGTCATAAGCACAAGCATAATAAAAACATTGAGTTTTCCCGGTCTCACACAAACTTAGACTCACTTATGACTTTGCTTTGAGAGGAGTTGAACTACTCATTGTTAAAGAGAAATGATCCTTTCTTCTCTGAAGATTTGTTAATCATTCAGTTGGGTGAGGTGAATAAAATACTTAAGGATCTAATACATAAAAATGCAATAGGCAAAGCACATAGATATTTTGCTCCCTTTCTCAAAGGATGGAATATTTTGTATTTCCACTGATTTTATATCTTGACTTCATGTACAATTATATATTGATATTTTTAGTTGAAATACAATAGGACTAAAAATATTGATATAATACTAATAAATCATGTTGGTATGTGTGGTTGTCACATAGGATTCACAGAAGATTTAAATTCACAGTCATCAACGTAAAGGATTAATGCTATTTAGCTTCTTAATGAATCTATACCATGAATGAAGAGCTTTTCTCAACATATTTCACTGAGGGAACTACAAGGGTAATAGGTATAGTTCAGTTCAGTCGCTCAGTCATGTCCGGCTCTTTGCGACCCCATGAATCACAGCACGCCAGGCCTCCCTGTCCATCACCAACTCCCGCAGTTCACTCAAACTCATGTCCATCGAGTCGGTGATGCCATCCAGCCATCTCATTCTCTGTCGTCCCCGTCTCCTCCTGCCTCCAATCCCTCCCAGCATCAGAGTCTTTTCCAGTGAGTCAACTCTTCGTATGAGGTGGCCAAAGTATTGGAGTTTCAGTTTTAGCATCAGTCTTTCCATTGCGGATAGGCATAGTACTATGTTGCAACTCATGGATTTCTAAGCATTGCTCACAATACAGATTTCATTTTCATCATTAGGGTTCTTTCAGTGTCCTTGACCAGCATTTGTTTTTCTGTATACAGAAGAAAAAAACTCATGAGTATCAAACTTGTTCACATAAAACGAGTGTATGAATTGTTATCTTCCCGACCCAGGGATCAAACCCACATCACTTCCATCTCCTGCACTCGTAGGCAGATTATTTACCGACTGTGCCACCTAGGAATCAATATACATTTCAAGAACCACTGCCATCAGCTTCTATTGTTCATGACCAAAGTAGGATAAAGAACACTGGAAGAAGTACTCTCATAAGTCAAGGAACTGTTATACCGGGTACTCCAGTTATTACTGGGATAAGTCAGTTCCTCCAATGATGATGGGTATAACTGAAAAATTATTACAAATGCATGGGATGCGATGTCTACATGATAAATGTGTTCCTCTTATGCTACTGCTTCAGGTATGCCTACTTCAGCATGAAGGACTGCACTTCAAGGGATGCCTGCTATTCCAGCTCAAGCAACAGATACTGAAGTGCAGATCATTGTCCTTTGTTGAAAATGATCAGCAGTTTGTCAACATATGTAACATGCCAGAGCAACGCTTGGGATGGAACTCTAAAAACAGATTAGGCCCACTTTTTGCCAAGCCCTGAGATAAAATACAAATCAAAAAAAGAAAAATAGCATCGATTCTGTCAGGACTTCCTCACCTTTTCTTTCTGCATGGCAGGAAGCAGACACTGAGACCAGATGACTCCAGGGTTTAATTGTGAGCTAACATTGGGTGGGGTGGAAGCTCATCACTCTAGTAAGAATGTGGCTCAATTAAACTGTTTGACTTTCATTCACTTCATGTACATAAAGTTCTATAATCCTTCGTTAAGGAATTAAATAAGTTATACTTCCTTACACACTCAGAATCTCTTGGCTTACACTCATGTAAATTCCTGGTCCAGCCCTTATACAATGAGTGTTACAGATAGTAATAGTGCATGAATGATGATGAGCAATGACAGGAAGTTTATTTATTCTCTGCCTGAATTCTCGATATTTTACAATTTTTTTATAATATACTTACAGATGTGAATATTTTAGTGGCATGTATAAATACATGTTGAGTAGTGCTATGATAACTCATAGTGTTGGCACAATAATTATCATGGCTATTACCTTTTTCATATATTCCTTTTGAGATTCTGTCCCATTATACATTATCATAAGATACTCAGTACAGTTTCCTAAACTGTACAGGAGGTCCTTGTGGCTTCTTTCATATATCGTACTATGTATTTGTTAATAATTCAAACAAAAACTGGTACACAAATATTCATAGCGACATTATTCACAATAGCCCAAAGATAGAACCCATCCAAGTGTCCATCGGTGGGTGAAAGAACATGCAACACAGGGTACTGTCAAGAGCTTGAACAGTATTTTACCATACAAAAAAAAAAACTAAAATGGTGCTGCCACTGTGCAAGACATTACAGAAATTACTCCAAAACTAACACATGGAATAAATATATATTTCAATTCTAATTCATGCTATGTACCCAAAAGGTTTGGGAAAAGGGGCTGAAAAAAATGCATATTTTTGCAGTTATACTCACAACAGCATGATTCATGTTGGCTAACAAACAGAAGCACTCTAAGTGTACATGGCAGCCAATTCTATAAACAAACTGTGGTATACATACAATGGAATATGATTCGGCCCTTCAAAGTTGGTGATTCTGACAATGCTACAATGTGGACGAACCTTACGCTCATTATATTAAGTGAAATAAACCAGACCAAAAAAGGACAAACGTTCCGTGATTCCACTAACATGAGATATCCAAACAAGTCAAACTCAAAGCCAGAAAAAGCAGAAAGTGATTCCCAGGGATCAAAGAGAGTTCATGTTTCAAGGACCCCAGTTTCCCTTGGGGAAACTGACTTCCCATGATATCTCCAAAACCAATACAAATAATTGGAAGCCATATCCAATCAAATGAATGTAGACATTATTTTACAATTTACACCAACCTCACTCAAACTTCTCAACAGACAAAAGGCAAAACTGTATCTATGTTACCTCAGCTTTGCTTAAAACTGTATCTACAGTACCTCTGTTTTGCTTATGAAATTTAACAACAAAAAAAGAAAGAAACACTAAAGTATATCCATAAGTGAAAAGAAAGTGAAGTCGCTCAGTCGTGCCCGACTCTTAGCGACCCCATGGACTGCAGCCTGCCAGGCTCCTCCGTCCATGGGATTCTCCAGGCGAGAGCACTGGAGTGGGTTGCCATTGCCTTCTCCGAAGTATATCCAAAAAAGGATATAAAACATATATAACATGAACTTTAAAAAATTAGAAATTTAAACTGTGAAAAACCTTATCCGCAAAACTTAAACACAAGCCACAGAAAAATATATTTACAAAATACATATCTGATTAAGGATTGTACTCCAACTATACCCAAAAATCTGGAACAAACAACCTCATTAAAAATGTATAAATCTGAACACCTGGCCAAAGAAAATATACAGATAGTAAATAAGCATATTAAAAACAATCAAAATCATATATCATTAGGAAATTACAAACGAAAACAACAGTGAGGTAGCACTGCACACCTATTAGATCCAGGAAACTCAAAAAAAGGTGGGGCAGAGCTTCTCTGGTGGCTCAGTGGTAAAGAATCTGCCTGACATTGCAAGACAATCAAATTCGATGCCTTACCCAGGAAGATCCCACATGCCAGAGAAACTTAGCTGGATTTTTCCACAGCTAAACAAGGCTCACCTGTGACCTGAACACTACATGTCTAGTACTCAGTAAACAGCTTTGAAAAAGTGTCCAGACAAAAAGTATCACACAATTATACACAGCAGCTCTACTTGGAACAGCTAAAAACTTTCAAATAGCAGGATGTCTTCAGTAGATGACTGTGTAAACACATTGGGATACATCCAAAGTGAAGGGGTGCAAATGCTACCCCAAAATATACCTCTTCAGCGTGAGAATTAGTTGGACCTAATTAACTTTTTTATTTTAAGAGGACACATGATCCTCTCTGAAACCCAAGTTTAAGATGGCTCTTCTGTGAGTCACATTTACCAGAGAAATCTCATTTCAAAGGAATCTTCTGTATATACCAGATAGAAGGATGACAGTCTTGTGAAACTCTTTTTTTCATTAATAGGGAAAGCTAAGACGTAAATCTGTACAACAACCATACCCTTCCTTTGGTTTAATTTTTTTTAATATTTATTTGTTTTTTTAATTTGGCTGCGTCAGGTCTACCTTCATTGAGGCAGGCCAGATATTTAGCTACAGCATGCAAACTCTTCGTTGTGGCATGGGAGATCTAGTTCTCTGATCAGGGATTAAACCTGGGTCTCCTTCTTTGGGAGTGTCCAGTCTTAGCCACTGGACCACCAGGAAGCCCCCGTTTTGTTTTCAGATGAAGATGGTATCTAAGGTGATATCCTGGGCCATTTCAGTCACTGACTCAGTTTCCTGAGTTTCTCCAAAGCACGCACGAGGTACACATTATTGAACTGGTTTGCAAAACAAGTAAAGGTTGTTTGCTACAACACTGTATGCTTACAAATATCTAAATGGTAAATGGCACGTTATTTATTTGTAATTACTATGCGGGAAAAAAGAATGCAGGATTCATACATGTTACAACATGAATAAACATTAAAACCATCTTTAGGGGAAAATATCCATATAGAAAAGGCCACCCAGATCCCATACTCACCATGTCTGCTTTAAATCCATCAAGTTTGCCCAAATAACTGAAAATCTCAGTAACACTCTAAAAAAAGAAAAAAGGATGAGGAAAAGGATGGGAAGAAAAGATATAGTCATACAATTGAACAATTGTTGAAAGTGGAAGTGGGGCTGTGGATTACATTATAATGTAGAAACCATATGATTTCCTGATTTTGGGGGTTATGTGCTGGTTCTGCAGGAGAAACCACCCATTTTGGATAAAACACAGAGTATTTTAGATGATGTGGCAAATGTGAGTATTTTTCCCGTTGCTAGGAGTTTTCTGTACATTTTTAAATTTCTGGAAAGTAAATTATGTTTCAAAACAACCATATCAATACTACAAAAGAAATTCAGATTAGACAGGCATGAAACTTTCTTATACAGGCCAAGACTTACCCAGACGAAGTTCAAGGGAAGCTGTGATGCTCACTGCCGTTGTAGGAGTCCACATGGAATGAAGAAGTACTGTGGGACCCACCAGGTCTTGGGTCCTCTGGATGACCTATTGCAGGAGAAACAGATTTTACAAATAAAATTTTCCACATAACTTCACAAAAAGTTGTTAGACTACATTCAGTAAAGCTGAATCATTTTGGATCAATTTGCAATCATATAAAATACTACAATTTACAATGCCGATCAGTATACAAAAATCAGTTGTATTTCTATACACTAATAACAATCAGAAACAAAAATTAAGAAAATCTCACTTACAATTGCATCAAAAAGAATAAAACATCTAGCAACAAACTTAAGGACATAAAAGACCAATAGTCAGAAAAATAGAAAGCACTGATAAAGAAACCAAAGAAAACACAAATGAACAGAAAACTATTCCACGCTCATGCACTGGAACAATGAGGAAATAAAATGTCCATTCCAACCAAAGCCATCAACAAACACACTGACTGCAGTTACAAAGTAATATTCAATGGCATTTTTCACCGAAATAGTCCTAATATTAGGCTGCTAATATTGAACAGGACCTTAAACAGCCAAAAGGACTCTGAGAAAGAAGAACACAGCTGGAGGCATCTTCCTCTCCGACTTCAAACTTCATCAAGGAGCTGGAGTAACCACAGCAGTGAGGAACTGGCACGAACACAGACACATGGACTCGAGGAAAGGACAGAGAGCCCAGGAACGAACCCACAGGAACGTGGTCAGTTCATGAAAATCAAACCAGGAACGAGCGAAGAGGAAAGGACAGAGAGCCCAGGAACGAACCCACAGGAACGTGGTCAGTTCATGAAAATCAAACCAGGAACGAGCGAAGAGGAAAGGACAGGCCTCTCAGGAAACAGTGGCAGGAAAACAGGCCACCTACACTGAAGAACATCACTCAAGGTCATCCTCTAGATCATCCAACGGAAATCTAACTGAAAACCCGCCACTTTGCACAGGGAGCTCTCCCCACCCCCCCAGTCTTCCAAGATGGACCTCCGGGCAGCGCTCAGCTGGACACAAGAAACGCCGACTTCGTCCTCATTTCTCCCTCTTGCAGCGCCTCCCTGCTGGCGGGCACTGAGGCAAGCCCGCTCCTCTCAGCCTGGACGCAGCCCCGTTTTCCAGAAGCCCGAGCCCTGACGCCCTGAGGAGACAAAGCCCCCCCAGCGGGTCCCGGAGCCCAGTGTGAAGCAAAGCGTCCTGCACCCGCGGGTCAGAGCGGGGTGTGGCGCTCCCTGCCGGCCGCCAGAGAGGAGCGGGCAGCTCCGCGCTCAGAGCCCAGAGGGCTCACCCAGAAGCAGCTCTGCTGGGAGCACTCAGACTGCGAGCCCACACTGAAATGGAGCAGAATAGCTCCACGACCCTCCTCAAAACATGGCTAAGGAACAATCAGAGCCTGTATGGAATGCAGCCATAGAAAGGAACACATTTGAGTCCGTTCTAATGAAGTGGATGAACCTAGAGCCTGTTAAGCAGTAGTCAGAAAGAGAAAAACCAATATCATACATTAACGCATATATATGGAATCTAGAAGGGTGGTACTGACGAATCTGTTTGCAGATTAGCAATGTAGACGCAGACACAGAGAACAGACTGATGGACACAATAAGGACAAGAGGGAAAGGGGATGCACGGAGGGCAGCACGGCCACACCAACACGTGTGAGCTTGACCAAGGGACTGACGCTGGGGCTCTGCAACGACCCAGACGGCGGGGTTGGGCGGGAGGGGGAGAGAGTCGAGCATGAGGGCACTCCTGTACACCTGTGCTAAATTCACGTTGATGCATGACAGAAATCGAAGCCATAGTGTAAGCAATCATCAATCAATTAGAAATAAACAAATAAATTTGCTGCATGGCTCAGGAAACTCAAAAAGGGGCTCTGTATCAACCAAGATGGGGAGGGAGATGCAAGAGAGGTTCAAAAAGGAGGGGATATATGTGTACCTACGGCTGATTCATGTTGAGGTTTAACAGGAAACAGCAAAATTCTGTAAAGCAATCATCCTTCAATTAAAAAAAAGATTTTTTTAATAAAAAAAGTAGATGTTTTTAGAAAAACATATGGAATGAAATGAACATAAACACAAACTCTGCAACTGACACCATAATTCAATTAAAAACCTATAAAAATGTTAGAAAACAACAAAAGGTCTCCATGACCTTCAGTCTGGTGATGAGTTCTAACACACAAGAAAAAAGCCAATTCACCAAATGTTTAATATAAATTAATTAAAACACTGACTTTTAAAAATGTATACCTTTACTCTGTGAAGGACCTTACTCGAGAGAACCAAAAGACAAACTGTTAAATGAATCACTGACCACACACCCTTGCCAGGAACCAGAGAAAACACTTGTAGGAGTCAGCTTACTACAGGAGGTCCTGGTAAGGAACAAGGAACTAACAAGCTACCACCAACCAAAGAACTCAGCAGAGGTCAAAAGGAGACGGGAGACTCCAGTCCAGAGGTCCTACCAACCTCCCAGGATCCTCCTCGCTGGAATCCATCTCAGCTGAGTGATGCGTGTACCACCAGGAAGGACCCCAATTCAAAATGACTGGCAAGAGACAAACCAGAAACGAACCCAATGACCATAAAACCTGAGACCATGAGCCACGTGGCAGAGCAGTTCTCTCCGTTTCCCTCACCCTTCTGCCCTCCGCCCCGGCAGCCCTTCCCAGTCAAGTCTCTCACTTGGACAGCACTCCTCTCCTCGGACAACTCATTTCCAAGTGTCAGACAAGAACACACTCTCAAGCCCTGGAAGGGATCCCCGTTCCTTCATCAAAACCACAATCCAGGAGAAAATATCTTCAAAACGCTATGTTGCAGAGAAGGAAATGGCACCCCCTCCAGTACTCTGGACTGAGAAATCCAAGGGACAGAGGAGCTTAGTGGGCTACAGTCCAACAGCAGGGCATCTCTGAGGGAAAGAAACAGTCCCAGGAACGTTGAGGCGCCCGCCAAAGGGCCCAGAGCTTTTGATGGCACAATCAGAACTGTGGCTGAGGACTCCCAGCTGCCATGCCTGTTGATCCTGGCCTCTCTCACCAGATACACATGTGGAAAACAACAATCTAAAACATGCCTGAGGGCTTCCCTGGTGGCTCCGTGGTGATGAATCCACCTGCCAGTGCTGGAGATGCAGGTGTGATCCCTGGTATGGGAAGATGCCACATGCTATGGAGCCCATGTGCCACGACTGCCGAGCCTGTGCTCTCGATCCTGGAAGCCACAATGCCGAGCTCACAGACTGCAACTACTGAAGCCCGTGAGCCTGTGCCCCACAACAAGAGGAGCCACTGCAGTGAGAAGCCCGCTCACCCGAACTAGGGAAAAGCCCACACACAAAGACCCAACACAGCCGAAAATAAATAAAATTAATTTTTTAAAAAACTCATATCTGATAAAGAATCTGTACTCAAATTGTCCAAGAACACTAGAGCAAACAAACCCAGTGATAACTGGTAAAGACTGAAGCAGACAGCTGGCCACAGAAGGTATCCTGATAGTAAACAGTCGTACAGAAACATCCTCAAGATGCTGGTGGAGTGTGTGCACCGCGCTGGTTTTCCCAGTTAAGAGAAGGGACTCAGGATCAGGAAAGGAACTGAGGGAAGGAGGCTCACCATCATATTCAGAGCAGCCCAGCAGAGTTCTGCAGGCGGAAGAGGAGGAGGCTGGAGCTGTGCAGAGGATGGAAGGGGGAACTAAAGCAGCCCCCAACCTCCAGGCTCTAACGCCTGCTGATCTGAGGTGGAGCTGCTGTAATAATGGAAACAAAGTGCTCAATAAATGTAATTCGCTTGAATCATCCCAAAGCCTTCCCCCACCACTGTCCGTCAAAAAACTGTCTTCCACAAAAACCCCCGAAGTCAAGGAAGGAACTTCAAGTGTACTCAGCTGTGCCAGGTTGCTGGCTTAGGGAGATGCTGAAGCAGGGGTGTCCCAAGAGGTAGAACCTCCCTTGCGCGGGGTCCTCAACAGACCTCCGATAGCCTTGGAGATGATGGGAGAGATTGGTTTCATTTTTTAAATATCCGTGTGGCATAAACTTAAAACCTAGCAATACTCTTACAGTCCTCATAATAAAAGGTTTTCTTTACTGATCTGTGAAGACCACTGTTCCAAAATGCCTCACAGTGTTGCTGACGCTTCCATGTAATTAACTGCGCGAAATTCAACTTACTCAATAAAAACTACGAGGCATCTGCCCTGTGCCCAGCACTCTCCTGAGGTTGGGGATGCAGTGAAAACACTCCATAAGATGCACAGCTGGTAGGCACATTCTTTAAAAAATTTACTATTCCACCCATAGTTTATCCTCCATGGCAACACTTGCTGATTGAAGACCATGCTGGGTAGGAAGCTCATCAAAAACCCAGCAGCCAGGGTTCCCGGAAGGATGTCCTGCTCCCCCTTGGACAGTCCCCCACCCTCTCTGGGCCTCAGTTTCCTCATCTGTACAAACGTGGACATCTGACTATAGTTCATTCCTGGAACCCAAGTCTATACAGGGGGAGGGGAAATATCACCCAGGCCTACTCTAAGGCCTCATGATGGGCCAGAGTTAAAGAGACCAGATTTAAAGAAAAATATGTCCTTGCTGGTTTTCAGTTCGACAGACAGATACAATGCCGGAAGGAGCCCCTGGCCCTGCAGGATGTGCCTGGGAAACTCGTCTGGGAAATTCCTACTCATCAGGAGATGGCTCTGAGCTGGATTTCCACAAACAAGGGCACCCATGCCAAGGACAAGCCTGCAGAGCCCTGTGCCCGTCAGCCACAGGAAGAGACTGCCTGCAGGCTCAACATTTACAAGTGGCCCCCAGGGCCTTCGCCAAACTGCTGGCGCCGCTGCGCTTTCTGCTTCCTTCCCTTCTCTCTCTCTTTTCACAAAAACACACACTTCTTCATGGAATGCCGCAGTGGGGGGAAAACAGACCTTCAACTTTTAGCTCTCAATTTACAATAAGAGGCTCTAGGGGGTTTGTTTTTAAACTAAAGAACAACATAATTTAAAATTTTTAAACATTTAGGATGAATTTTTATTCAGTTCCAAGATACCAAACTCACTGCACACGGTCTCCATGGAAAGGCCCCTCGGCGGGACAGCCACTGATTTCACGATGGAAGGGCAGCAAAGTGCCCTCCTCCCTTCTGTTCCACTGGGTGGCCACCAGGTGTTTTAATCCATGCCGCTCTAAGGGGTAATTCTGAAACCCTTCCCTTTCCCTGGGCTTCCCTGATAGCTCAGCTGGTTAAGAATCCACCTGCAATGCAGGAAAGCTGGGTTCAATCCCTGGGTTGGGAAGACTCCCCTGGAGAAGGGATAGGCTACCCACTCCAGTATTCTGGCCTGGAGAATTCCATGGACTGTATGCATAGTCCACAGGGTCCCAAAGAGCTAGACACCACTGAGCGACTTCCACTTTTCCCTTTCCCATCCCAGCAGGAGGCCAACGGCCAGCAAGACCGCAAAAGAGAAGGAAGCAGGGCTGGGCAGCCATCCAGAGTGGGGCTTCCCGGGGTCCCAGCAGGTGAGATCTCCATGAAGGATAAATCCCTTGGACTCTCCAATGGCCAAAGGCGAGTGACTCTCTTAGAGCAACGGCCCCTCTAAGGTTCTGCTTACAGAGACCTCGCTGGGGGCTTTAGGCTGCTTGGGAAAACAGCAACTGGGCTTTATGCCAGGGGGTAGGCTTGGGAATGTCCTCAAAACCTTATCCCAAAGGCAAGCCCTTGCCGGGACCACCAGGTTAGGGAGAGGTTAATACGTGCTTCCCTCCACGCACAGCCATCGAGCCCCTGTCCCCTTACCTGTGGTTCACACAGAGGCCTAACAGGAGCAAGAACGCACAAAAGGGGCGCTTGCACCGACCACACGCTGGCTCCCAAGACCCCTGCCAGCTCTCCTGGGACCCAAGCAGGAGGTGGGAGGAGGCGCGTCAGGCGCCCTCGACCCCAGACCAACGCAAGGGGCGCTCGGCCCTGAGGCCCGCTCCCGGGAAAGGCGCAGGCCTTGCCACAGTGCCCGGGGGAACCGCAGCCAGGGCCGAGCAAATCCCGCTGCACGCGGACCATGTCCACGTGGAGCCGGAGAGTCCATAAACTCGCTGGCCGGGCGTCCGTCCCCTTTCCCGCCAGCGCCAGGGAGGAATCGTGCCCATGCGCCACCGCGAGCGATGCGCGGTGCACGAACTCCCTCCGCACTGACACCACACCAGGCTGGACTCACCAAGACCAATGCCGCCAAGAGAACCGCGTGGCGGGCCTAAGCCCCTACAAACAACCCAAGGTTTTAAACGGAAAAGGGACTTGAATAGACGCTTCTCCAGATAAGATATACAAATGGTGAACAAGCGGGTGAAAAGATGTTAAGCATCGTTAGCCATGATGTAAATGCAAATTAACCCCATAATGTCACAACCTCCAACACCAGAAGGCCTACAACCAAGAAAACTAAAAATAACAAATGTTGGCAACAATGTAGAGAAACTGAATAGTTTCCCACAGAAAGATGAATACGTTGTGGAGCTGCATGAGAAAATATGTGTACAACAATGTGAATGTAGTTAAGGCTACAGAACTATATACTGGAAATGGTTTAAATGCTCAATGTTACATATTTTCAATGGCAATGAAAAAAGAATGAAGCAGTTATACGTGTTACAACATGGTTGATCATTTAAGATATTAAGTCAAATACGTCATAAGAAAAGCCACCCAGGTCATAATCATCCTGTGTGTTTTGAATCCACAAAGGTTCTGAAAAGGAGGAACAGTGTCAGCTGGGAAAACTGGACTCCACACACTGAAGAACAGCACTAGGCTCTGTCTATACCACACACGAAAGCCAGCCTTCCACACCAAGTCCCTCTCTCCTGGGCCCTCTGAAGAAAGCCACCCTCAGCGTCAGCCACTCACAGGAACTTCCCCCACTTTTCCTCACCTTTTCCTTCAGCACCTCCAGCTCCCAGCAGGTCCTGAGGAGACCAGGCTCCTATTAGTGTGAAAGGACGCCACAGGGTCCCAAAGCTGAAGCCCCAGTGCATCCTGAGGAGACCCAGCTTCCATTAGCATCGACTCCCCATCCAGTTGCCTGGAAGTCCAGGCTGTCTGCAGGCACTCTGCCCCGAGGGTTTGACAAGCCAAAGCCCCAGCGGGTCCTGAGGAGACTGGGCTCCAGGTGGCCACGTGCAAACCAAGGTCCGTGGGCAGACCGTGAATCCCTGCCAGCTTGTGGAGACGACCAGAAAAGAGAAAGGTGCAGACCAAGGTGCTCTCACAGTTCAGCTGACGCCCTGGCCCCTGAGGGCAGTGCTGCAATATCCATTAAACTGTGCAGTTCAGTTCAGTCGCTCAGTCGTGTCCAACTCTTTGTGACCCCATGGACTGCAGCACAACAGGCCTCCCTGTCCATCACCAACTCCCAGAGCTTACTCAAACTCATTTCCATCAAGTCGGTGATGCCATCCAACCATCTCATCCTCTGCTGTCCCCTTCTCCTCCCTCCGTCAATCTTTCCCAGCATCAGGGTCTTTTCAAATGAGTCGGTTCTTCGCATCAGGTGGCCAAAGTATTGGAGTTTCAGCTTCGACATCAGTCCTTCCAATGAATATTCAGGGCTGATATCCTTTAGAATGGACTGGTTGGATCTCCTTGCAGTCCAAGGGACTCTCAAGAGTTTTCTCCAGCACCACAGTTCAAAAGCATTAATTCATCAGTGCTCAGCTTTCTTTATAATCCAACTCTCACATCTATACATGACCACTGGAAAAACCATAGCCTTGACTAGACGGACCTTTGGTGGCCAAGTAATGTCTCTGCTTTTTAATATGCTGTCTAGGTTGGTCATAACTTTTCTTGCAAGGAGCAAATGTCCTTTAATTTCATGGCTACAGTCACCATGTGCAGTGATTTTGGAGTCCAAAAAAATAAGTTTGGCACTGTTTCCACTGTTTCCCCATCTATTTGCCATGAAGTGATGGGACCATATGCCATGATCTTTGTTTTCTGAATGTTGAGCTTTAAGCCAACTTTTTCACTCTCCTCTTTCATCAAGAGGCTTTTAGTTCCTCTTCACTTTCTGCCATAAGGGTGGTGTCATCTGCATATCCAAGGTTATTGATATTTCTCCCAGCAATCTTGATTCCAGCCTGTGCTTCTTCCAGCCTGGCATTTTGCATGATGTACTCTGCACATAAGTTAAATAAGCAAGGTGACAATTACAGCCTTGACGTACTCCTTTCCCGATTTGGAACCAGGCTGTTGTTCCATGTCCAGTTCTAACTGTTGCTTCCTGACCTGCATAAAGACTTCTCAGGAGGCAGGTCAGGTGGTCTGGTATTCCCATCTCTTTCAGAATTTTCCACACTTTGTTGTGATCCACACAGTCAAAGGTTGTGGCATAGTCAATAAAGCAAAACTAGATGTTTTTCTGGA
This sequence comes from Moschus berezovskii, assembly GCF_049115385.1. Taxonomy (NCBI): domain Eukaryota; kingdom Metazoa; phylum Chordata; class Mammalia; order Artiodactyla; family Moschidae; genus Moschus; species Moschus berezovskii. Next base: position 268,681 of record NC_142461.1, read on the forward strand.
ACTCTCTTGCTTTTTTCATTATCCAACAGATGTTGGCAATTTGATCTCTGGTTCCTCTGCTTTTTCTAAAACCAGCTTGAACATCTGGAAGTTCACGGTTCACGCATTGCTGAAGCCTGGCTTGGAGAATTTTGAGCATGACTTTACTAGCGTATGAGATGAGTACAATTGTGCGGTAGTTTGAGCATTCTGTGGCATTGCCTTTCTTTGGGACTGGAATGAAGACTGACCTTTTCCAGTCCTGTGGCCACTGCTGAGTTTTCCAGATTTGCTGGCATATTGACTGCAGCACCTTCACAGCATCATCTTTCAGGATTTGAAATAGCTCAACTGGAATTCCATCACCTCCATTAGCTTTGTTCGTAGCAATGCTTCCTAAGGCCCCCTTGACTTCGCATTTCAGGATGTCTGGCTCTAGGTGAGTGATCATGCCATCATTGTCATTTGGGTCCTGAAGGTCTTTCTGTACAGTTCTTCTGCGTATTCTTGCCACCTCTTCTTAGTATCCTCCACTTCTGTTAGGCCCACACCATCCACAGCATGCCTTTGAGCTCTGTTAAGCTCCTTACTACGCCAGCGCCCACTGCTGGAGGGCAAGGAACAACAGGAGCCCCTCACTGATGGGGGGCGTGCACACTCACTCTGGAAGACAGCTAGGCAGTTTTTCACAAAGGTAAACGAGTTTTACTTTGGTATTCAACAACCATGCTTTCAGTATTTAGTCAGCTGCTTTGAGAATGTATCTGCAAATTCAAACAAGGATGCCATTATGCACAGCAGCACTATTTCATAATAACTAAAAACTTGAAGAAATCGGGATATCATTCAATAGAAGAATGCAATCAAAGTGGAGTACATCCGTGCCAAGGCGACTGGAATCTGCCACCGCAAAGTATCAGTCTCTGGCATAAGGATTATTTCAGTGTAAAAAAAAAGAGAAAACTGAGTAGTGATTGCCCTTTCATGAATGACATTTACAGTAGAGAAACCTCCATATTTAAGGGCTGTCCCTCTTTGCACCAGAAATAGATGATTAAATCTCAAGTAGCTCTTATCAATGGCAAAGTCCTGGCTTAAATCTGCAAACAATCATTTGCTTCTTTACCATATTGTGCGTGATAACCTGCCCTAATACCTTCCCTCCACCAGGTCTTCCTTCTGTTTGCATCTGAAGAGGACATTTCAGGTGATGAAAGTGAAAGTCGCTCAGTGTGTCTGATTCTTTGCGACCCCATGAATCACAGCACGCCAGGCCTCCCTAACCATCACCAACTCCCGGAGTTCACTCAAACTCACCTCCATCGAGTCAGTGATGCCATCCAGCCATCTCATCCTCTGTCGTCCCCTTCTCCTCCCGCCCCCAACCTTTCCCAGCATCAGAGTCTTTTCCAGTGAGTCAACTCGTCGCATGAGGTGGCCAAAGTATTGGAGCTTCAGCTTTAGCATCAGTCCTTCCAATGAATACCCAGGACTGATCTCCTTTAGAATGGACTGGTTGGATCTCCTTGCAGTCCAAGGGACTCTCAAGAGTCTTCTCCAACACCACAGTTCAAAAGCATCAGTTCTTCGGCACTCAGCTCTCTTCACAGTCCAACTCTCACATCCATACGTGACCACTAAAAAAACCATAGCCTTGACTAGACGGCCCTTGGTTGGCAAAGTAATATCTCTGCTTTTTAATATGCTGCTAGGTTGGTCATAATTTTCCTTCCAAGGAGTAAGCGTCTTTTAATTTCGTGGCTGCAATCAGCATCCACAGTGATTTTGGAGCCCCAAAAAATAAAGTCTAACACTGTTTCCCCATCTATTTGCCATGAAGTGATGGGACCAGATCTTTGTTTTCTGAATGTTGAGCTTTAAGCCAACCTTTTCACTCTCCTCTTTCACTTTCATCAAGAGGCTTTTGAGTTCCTCTTCACTTTCTGCCATAAGGGTAGTGTCATCTACATATCTGAGGTTATTGATATTTCTCCCAGCAATCTTGATTCCAGCCTGTGCTTCTTCTAGTCCAGCGTTCCTCATGATGTACTCTGCATATAAGTTAAATAAGCAGGGTGACAATATACAACCTTGACGTACTCCTTTCCCTATTTGGAACCAGTCTGTCGTTCCATGTCCAGTTCTAACTGTTGCTTCCTGACCTGCATACAGGTTTCTCAAGAGGCAGGTCAGGTGGCCTGGTATTCCCATCTCTTTCAGAATTTTCCACAGTTTATTGTGATCCACACAGTCAAAGGCTTTGGCATAGTCAATAAAGCAGAAATAGATGTTTTTCTGGAACTCTCTTGCTTTCTCCATGATCCAGCGGATGCTGGCAATTTGATCTCTGGTTCCTCTGCCGTTTCTAAAACCAGCTTGAACATCTGGAAGTTCATGATTCACGTATTGCTGAAGCCTGGCTTGCAGAATTTTGAGCATGACTTTACTAGCATGTGAGATGAGTGCATCTGTTCAGTAGTTTGAGCATTCTTTGGCATTGCCTTTCTTTGGGATTGGAATGAAGACTGACCTTTTCCAGTCCTGTGGCCACTGCTGAGTTTTCCAAATTTGCTGGCATATTGAGTGCAGCACTTTCATAGCATCATCTTTCAGGATTTGAAATAGCTCAACTGGAATTCCATCACCTCTACTAGCTTTGTTCATAGTGATGCTTTCTAAGGCCCACTTGACTTCACATTCCAGGATGTCTGGCTCTAGGTCAGTGATCACACCATTGTGATTATCTTGGTCGTGAAGATCTTCTTTGTACAGTTCTTCTGTGTATTCTTGCCACCTCTTCTTAATATCTTCTGCTTCAGTTTGGTTCAGTCAGTTCAGTTCAGTTCAGTCACTCAGTCGTGTCCGACTCTTTGCGACCCCATGAATCACAGCACGCCAGGCCTCCCTGTCCATCACCAACTTCCGGAGTTCATTCAAACTCATGTCCACAGAGTCGGTGATGCCATCCAGCCATCTCATTCTCTGTCATCCCCTTCTCCTCCCGCCCCCAACCCTTCCCAGCATCAGTCTTTTCCAGTGAGTCAACTCGTCGCATGAGGTGGCCAAAGTATTGCAGTTTCAGCTTTAGCATCAGTCCTTCCAATGAACACCCAGGATTGATCTCCTTTAGAATGGACTGGTTGGATCTCCTTGCAGTCCAAGGGACTCTCAAGAGTCTTCTCCAGCACCACAGTTCAAAAGCATCAGTTCTTCGGCGATCAGCTTTCTTCACAGTCCAACTCTCACATCCATACATGACCACAGCAAAAACCATAGCCTTGACTAGACGGACCTTGGTTGGCAAAGTAATGTCTCTGCTTTTTAATATACTATCTAGGTTGGTCATAACTTTCCTTCCAAGGAGTAAGTGTCATTTAATTTCATGGCGATCCAGCGGTTAGGACGCGGCACTTACAGTGCCACGGCCTGGGTTCAGTCTCTGGTCAGGGGCCTAAGATCCCACAAGCCATGGGGCCAGAAAAGCAGTAAAGAAAACAGAAAAGCATGAAGTCAGTACAAGCCAACGCCAGTGACTGCGTGAGGTGGGAGAGGGGCAGGATCAGGGAGGCCGCCTCCAAGGCAGCAGTAGCACCCTTCTGGGGAGACTGGTGACAACGGGTGCTCCGGGCATGCTTGTCCTTCAGGTGGTGTATACTCTTCTCTAGCTACTCAATATTTAACAAGACAGCTTACAAAACTAACCAGTGTGATTTCTGACTTTAAGCCATGATTTGAAGATATTAACTTGGGCAGCTGACTGAGTTACACTCAACCAGGTACGTCCCTGACAGGGGCCCACCCAGCCCTGAGACTACAGAGATGAGAAATGCGTCACCAGCCAGGCTCCTGAGCTGGAGACAACTCCCCACTGGGCCCTGGAGCCTTCCACTCAGGACAGGAAAGGCACAGCTTGGATGAATCCGGTCAGTAGAGGAAGTGGGGTGGGTGGAGTAGGGGGAACAGGTTCTACTGCCAGAGCTTTTAAGACCAGAAGCTGAGTACATTTCTGATGTGACAGTGAACCCACCAGGGCTGCTTTCAGCAGACTCCCAGCGGGAACGGCCACCTCTGAGCCTCTGCATGCTGCTCTTCAGGCTCTAGTGAGCAATTCTCAACTCTAACCTTGCCCTCCGCTTCCTTCCTTTGAAGCTCAAGGCTGATCTCTTCTAACAAGCGGGTGTGAACATAAGAGCCCAGGTCTGGGTTTTCTGCACCATCTGTAACTGCATCCTTGAGGCCACTGTAGGCGCCCTCGGACTGTTAAGTTACTGACACCCACGAGGATGCCGAGAGGGCCAGACACCTGGAGCAAACGCTAACATCACTCGCCGCCAAATGCCTACTCTTGTGACCGCTGTTATTCCAATCATTTAAAATGTGGCTGGTGAAAGCAGATTACGGTAAATTACGGTCTCTAGGACGATATGCTTTGTGCACAAAATGTGCTTGGAGGTTTTCGTTCCCTGTGAGGTTGGGGTCCCTTCCTCTGGTGGTGTCCGTTATCCTGCCAGACACCAGGTCTGAGAACCTCTGCCAGCTGTGTGGCACCATCCTCGGGGGAATTCAAGGATGGTAGAGAGTGGGACAGCTGGGTCTTTTTTTGTGGCAAACTGTTCAAACTGAAGCACTGCCGACAGAGGCTCCCCTTTCGGCATTCTAGACTGAAGGCTCAGTTTGTGTGCGACAAAATCAAGCCACGTGACCCTTTAAAATGTCTCCCCTGTACACACAGACAGACACGAACATGCACACGAGGGCCCGGGCACGAGGACACACAGACGCCGGTAACAGTTACCTGGGACAGGAACCGGGTCTGGCCTGAGAGGGTCACTCACTTTCCTACCCTAAGCATTTTCCTTCCTCAACTCTGCACGCTCGCTCTCTTGACCCTCACAGGCCGCTGTTAGATCATCCTTTCCCAGCTAACATACGGTAACACTAGATGCCGACTGTGCACTCAAAGACTAGATACAACATTTTACGCGCATTACCTCATTAACAGCTGCACCCAATTAAGCCGGCGTGAGGTCTTCATTCTTCCCACCACACCCCCGAGGAAATGCAGGCTTAGAAAGGTCAAGCACTTTCTCCAAAGGCACACAGCTAGTAAGTACAAGGACCAGGTATGTTAGGCTCAAGTATCTTTGACTTAGAAGTTCATGCTTCCAATCAGCACCCTGTACCCCAGAGATTCTCTGCTGATTTTTGTTGTCTAGTCGCTCTGTTGTGTCCCACTCTTTGCGACCCCAAGGACTGTAGCCCACCAAGCTCCTCTGTCCTTGGGATTCTCCAGGCAAGAATACTGGAGTGGGTTGCCATCTCCTTCTCCAGAGGATCTTCCTGACCCAGGGATCGATCCCACGTCTCCTGCAATCGCAGGTGGATTCTTTACCACTGAGCCACCTGGGAAGCCCTCAGAGGTTCTTAGTTGAGGGCAGTTCTGCCCTGGGACACACATGGCCTCCTCTTGAGACGTTTCCATTTGTCACAGCTGAAGGCAGACGGGGGCTGCTGGCACCTGTGGGCAGAGGCAAAGGTGCTATTCAGCACCCTGAAGTGCACAAGACGGCCCCCAGGACAAAGACTCACCAAGCCCCAAACAGCAACCACGTCAAAGCTGAGAAACTGCTCTACTGGAAAATGGAGAAACGGTCTCGGACCTAAACTCTCGGAGTTTAGGTCACAGTTCACCACGCTCCCGTGCCATAGTACACACAGATACCAAGGAGACCATCGCGCGGCCTCTCTTCATCAACAGCACAGCAAACCCTCGTCACACTGCAGGCCTCTCTAGCCCCACAGGCTGAGCATCCATCCATTCCAGTGTTCACTGAGCACCAGTTCCATGCCAGGAAACGATCCGCACAGTGGGGACACCTGGAGAGACAAGGCCCTGTGCCTGCACGTGAGCTGCTCGTGGCCTCACAGGCGCACAGGCGAGGAGACCTGTAACATCACAGGAGGCAAGAGTGTACCGCGAGACTGCACAAGGATGCTAGGAAGTCACAGAGGAGGAGCTCAAAGGCAGCTGAGGAGGGGGTGGGAAGGGCGGGCAGGACTGGGAGGAAGTTTCCCAGAAGCATTTGAGCTTGAAGGAATTAACCAGGCAGAGGGAATCCTTTCCTTCCCAAAGGACCCCTCGCCAGCCCTTTCAGACAACAGCCTCTGAGAATCCAGATGGACCACTTTAGTTAGAAAGCTTGGTGGAACTCCTGAGAAAAACAGGGCACGCGCACAGCAGTCCCTGATCCCCTGAGTACAACCTGGGCAACCTGCCTCAAGATGGACAGACCACAGCCTGGCTTCCCCGGTGGTTTGGGCCTTCCAGGACTGTGGTCTGAACCAGCCTCTCTGGCTTCGAACCATCCCGCACCTTGCAGCAGGAGGAAGCCGACACGTTCACAGCAGGCCCTGTGAACTACATGCTCGATTTCCCATAATTCTCAAAGCAATTCTCCAAAGTAAACACTGTTGCCGCTGTTTCACAGATCAGGGAACTGAGGAGCAGCAGTGGAGTAACTGGCCCTCAGGACAGAGAGCCTCTAACCAGGAAGCAGGGACACACACCTGACCCCGGAGTCCTTGCAGCCTGGATCTGCGGGGGCCTTTCTAATGCAATCCAAAGCACGTCCTGTGCCGTGACTCTTGACCACCTCACAGAGCCTTCCACGTCAGTCACCTTCCTGTGCTCCACATGCTTCTGAACAGACCGCTGGCATCTCTGGCACTCTGCTGTCATTGCACACGTGCTCAGTCATGTCCGACTCTTTCTGATCCTATGGACTGTAATCTGCCAGGCTCCTCTGTCCATGGGATTTCCCAGGCTAGAATACTGGAGTGGGTTGCCATTTATTCCTCCAGGGTCACTTCTTGATCTCCAGGGTCACTCCTGCGTCTCCTGTGTTGGCAGGGGGATTCTTTACCACTGAGCCACCTGGGAAGCCCATACCGTGATTACCATGTGGCTAAGAGCGCCTTGATCCCAGGATCCAGCTCCCTCATCTCCACAGCCTGACCCCCAGCACAGTGACTGACACATCAGGCACAGAAAACACTGTGTAAGCAAGCCTGGACTCCCTGGGCCCAAGCAACACGAACAACCCAAAGCCAGAGGGGCCTGCCTTAGGGGCCCAGAGGCCGGGGGAACACACCCCACCCTGTTTCACCAGTGAGTTGACTTCCCTCAGGCCTACCATCAGAGTCAGCAATCCAGTCACACTGGGGACAGAACAGGTTCTTTCATCCAACTTTCCCTCCAGCATTGGAACAGTCATGATTCCTCCTTTGCTTGTACACCAGAGGCAGGGGTTTGGGGACACACTGGACAAAAATATGTATCTTTAAACATTAGAATCTCAAAAGGAAAGGGTATGTGCTCCCTACTCTTTCTCTCTCTGCCATACGGAGTGCATACACAATGGCAGGAGCCAAAGCAGTCTGCTCAGTCCATGAGATGGAAGCCTGGGTTTGGGCAAGGAGAGCCACATGATCAATGGAACCTTGCTTCTGGATGACTTCACAAAACAGAGTGAGCTGCCCTGACCAGTTCTGGACTGCCTACTTCCAGACTGTTAAGGAAAAGGAATAAATTTCTATTTCCTTTCAGTCACTGTATTTTGCAGCATTTTAGATTGTACTTAATTAAAACAAGGTATGAACACTACCCAGGGATTAACCTAACAAGATCTTTGTCAGCAAAACGACAACATCATTAACATTCTCCTAACCAAACTAACTAGGATTTTGTCATTACTGTACACTTTTAAAGAAAAAGTTATCTTGAAAAGGTGAGTTGAATCACGGTGCGCCTAGAGAAGAAGGACAAACAAACTGACCTCCTGGATTGTTTCATCTCTGAGTCCTAACAGATATACCTCAGATTTCCAAGATGCCCAGGCTACTCTTTTCCGACAGCTTGTCCGGGGAAACTCCAGCTTGGCTCTCCTCCTCCAGTTCATTACCTGAATCAGAGACCAAGTGGAAAATCTGATAAGAACCTGTAGGATTCTAAGAGCTGCTCTTGTATCCACCAAACAAAGGTAAATGCAGAGCACTGAGCGCAAAGCCTGGCACAACAAAGTCAGTGCTCAATAAATGTTACACTGGATTGTTACTGGGCTGCTGCATGCCAGTCCCTGTGCTGGACAGGTGGGACACAAAGATGAATATACAACTCAGGAAAGCCCCCTACACTCAGGAAAGCCTGCTGACTCAAAGCACAAGGTTGATAAGCAAAAGCAACGAGGCTGTGCCCAAGTAGTCATGCAACACTAGCATTCCCTGGGATGTCCCAGAACCCGTGCTTCTCACTCCAGACCCCACCCAGGAAACACATCCCTTCCCACAACTGTAGAGACCTTTGATGGACGCTAGATCACCAGGGGACAGCTCCATGTGAATGTTTTACAGGCATTTACGACAAACATGTTCAAAACAAAATGTGTCTTCCCTCCTTAAACCCCTCCCCATCCTGTTCCCTATCCCACTGAGCAGCATCACATCCACCAGTCAAAAACTCCGAGCCAACCTCTCCCCAACTGGAGGCTGACCTCTCCCCCAGCCTCTAGATCCCCTATCTAAGACATCACCAACTTTGGTCAAGTCTACCTCCAACACATCTCTCCCTACCTTCTGCCGCTAACCTAACTCAAGGCCATGGTCATCTCTTACCTCGACAGTTCTAGCAGCCTCTTAATGGGCCTCCAGGGCCATTCCCTTTAGTCTTCACTAAAGTGATCTTTCTAATCCACAAATCTGATTCTTAAATGTGCCCTCATTAACCCAAAATTGCAAGTCCACAGCTAGGTTTAAAAGGCTCCCTAGGTGAGATTCCACTACAGGATTCGTGGCTGGGGAACTAAGGACACCTCATGCCCCATGCCTGCTTCCCCTCCCCAAAAAAAGACCCCTAAGGACCAGACTACAGACTGGTGTCTTTCATCTCTGTCCCCAGGCAGCTTTCTCACACATTCCATCTTCAACTGAGAATACTCTTCCCCTTTTCTGCCTGCACTCCCCAAGCATCTGTTTCCTGGGGAACAGAAGCCTTCCTGGATTCTCCTAAATCGGGTGAGGTGCCTCTACTCTGTTTCCAGAGCAAGAATTTTCCTGCTTTTCTTCCATCATATAAGAATTGCCTAGGTTTCCGTATGTCTCCCACGTGAGTTTCTGAGCTCTGGGTGATGATGATGATACAAAAAATAACAGCAACAAGCACACACAGCATTTACTGTATGCCAGCAAGCCTTCTCAGCACTTTACCCCCGTTATCTCACTTAACCTTTATAATCCTTTCAGGAGGCAGGTTTCATTCTCAACTCTCTTTAAGGATGAGGAAAGTGAGGCAGGAGGCGAGGAACCAACGTGCCTAAGGACACAGCTGGCAAGCACCGAGACAGGATTCAAACCCGGCTGCCTGGCTGCACAGCCTACACTTTGTAACCACGACGCCGGACTGGGTCACGCGCTCCATCCTCAGAATCCATCAGGAGCTGAGCCACCGTCTGCGGAGCGAGGGAAAGAATGAAACGCTCCCACACGCGCAGCATCGGCGTCCACCACGACCAGCTCCTCCAAACCCCGCAGGCATGTGTCCTCGGCCCCGCTCGGCGGGCAGCGCCCCGCACCCTCATGTTGAGCGGGGTCCCTCAGTCCCGGTCCCGCTCCCAGTCCACTTCCTCCCCTCTCACACACAACCGTCCCCGGCGTCCCGCCGCGCCGCATCCTCCGTCGCCTCCGCCCGACGCCTGGGACCCCCCTGCCCCGGTGCTTGCTCACCACCCGCCAGGTCCCGGACCCCACCGCAGCGGAGGGCGTCACGGCCGCGAGCAGACCGCCATGTTAGAGTCGGGCGGAAGCGACCGCGCTGGCTTCCCGGCGCAACTTCCGGCGCATGCGCAGCGCCCGCCCGACGCGTAGCTCGCGGACACGCGCACGCGCCTAGTAATCCAGACCGTCTGTAAACCGGACTCTACGCTTAGAATTGTTCTCCTTGTAACCCTTCCTTGGGTTCAGTTCAGTTCAGTTCAGTTCAGTCGCTCAGTCGTGTCCGACTCTCCGCGACCCCATGAATCACAGCACGCCAGGCCTCCCTGTCCATCACCAACTCCCGGAGTACACTCAAACTCATGTCCACAGAGTCGGTGATGCCATCCAGCCATCTCATTCTCCGTCGTCCCCTTCTCCTCCCGCCCCCAACCTTTCCCAGCATCAGAGTCTTTTCCAGTGAGTCAACTCGTCTCATGAGGTGGCCAAAGTATTGGAGTTTCAGCTTTAGCATCAGTCCCTCCAATGAACATCCAGGATTGATCTCCTTTAGAATGGACTGGTTGGATCTCCTTGCAGTATAAGGGACTCTCAAGAGTCTTCTCCAACACCACAGTTCAAAAGCATCGATTCTTCGGCGATCAGCTTTCTTCACAGTCCAACTCTCACATCCATACATGACCACGGGAAAAACCATTGCCTTGACTAGACGGACCTTGGTCGGCAAAGTAATGTCTCTGCTTTTTAATATACTATCAAGGTTGGTCATAACTTTCCTTCCAAGGAGCAAGCGTCTTTTAATTTCATGGCTGCAATCAGCATCTGCAGTGATTTTGGAGCCCAAAAAAACAAAGTCTGACACTGTTTCCACTGTTTTTCCATCTATTTCCCATGAAGTGATGGGACCAGATGCCATGATCTTTGTTTTCTGAATGTTGAGCTTCAAGCCAACCTTTTCACTCTCCTCTTGCACTGTCATCAAGAGGCTTTTGAGTTCCTCTTCACTTTCTGCCATAAGGGTAGTGTCATCTGCATATCTGAGGTTATTGATATTTCTCCCAGCAATCTTGATTCCAGCTTGTGCTTCTTCCAGCCCAGCATTCCTCATGATGTACTCTGCATATAAGTTAAATAAGCAAGGTGACAATATACAACCTTGACGCACTCCTTTTCCTATTTGGAACCAGTCTGTTGTTCCATGACCGGTTCTAACTGTTGCTTCCTGACCTGCATACAGGTTTCTCAAGAGGCAGGTCAGGTGGTCTGGGATTCCCATCTCTTTCAGAATGTTCCACAGTTTATTGTGATCCACACAGTCAAAGGCTTTGGCATAGTCAATGAAGCAGAAATAGATGTTTTTCTGAAACTCTCTTGCTTTCTCCATGATCCAGCGGATGTTGGCAATTTGATCTCTGGTGCCTCTGCCTTTTCTAAAACCTGCTTGAACATCTGGGAGTTCACGGTTTACATACTGCTGAAGCCTGGCTTGGAGAATTTTGAGCATGACTTTACTAGCGTGTGAGATGAGTGCAATTGTGCGGTAGTTTGAGCATTCTTTGGCATTGCCTTTCTTTGGGATTGGAATGAAGAGTGACCTCTTCCAGTCCTGTGGCCACTGCTGAGTTTTCCAAATCTGCTGGCATATTGAGTGCAGCACTTTCACAGCATCATCTTTCAAGACTTGAAATAGCTCAACTGGAATTCCATCACCACCACTAGCTTTGTTCGTAGTGATGCTTTCTAAGGCCCACTTGACTTCACATTCCAAGATGTCTGGCTCTAGGTCAGTGATCACATTATCGTGACTATCTTGGTCGTGAAGATCTTTTTTGTACAGTTCTTCTGTGTATTCCTGCCACCTCTTCTTAATATCTTCTGCTTCTGTTAGGTCCATACCATTTCTGTCCTTTATCGAGCCCATCTTTGCATGAAAAGTTCCCTTGGAATCTCTAATTTTCTTGAAGAGGTCTCTTGTTTTTCCTATTCTGTTGTTTTCCTCTATTTCTTTGCATTGATCACTGAGGAAGGCTTTCTTATCTCTCCTTGCTATTCTTTGGAACTCTGCATTCAGATGCTTATATCTTTCCTTTTCTCCTTTGCTTTTCGCCTCTCTTCTTTTTACAGCTATTTGTAAGGCCTCCTCAGACAGCCATTTCCATTTCCTTGGGTTAGGAAGGGTTGAACCCTTCCTTGAAACTTTTACGCTTCAAACGTAAAAGTAACAGCTTTTACGTGTTCAGCGCTTCCTGTGTGCCAGGCAGTGTTAACCGTTTACGAGCATTATCTCAAGTCCTCTCACCATCGTACGATATTTTTCTCCCGCTTTGAAGAAGGGAAAACGGAGTTTCAGGGTAAATGAATTGCCCGTTGTCACGCGTCTTACAAGTGGTGAAGCACAGATGTGAACCTAGTTGTGGCTTCAAAGCTGTTACTTTTTTCTACTTTCTGAGCTAAACATCGCCCCTTTCCCTGTTTAGGGGATGTCCAGGGTTAGCCTGTGTGTGAATGAGGGTGCCTGAAAACAAAAGTCAGCTTTCAGATTTCACCAGCGCCTCTGTGGTGTCTTTCCAGCTTTTCAGCACCACCAGGCCATTGACTTCTGCTTCCTAATAGTTCCTAATAGTTCTCCTTTCATTTTTGACTTTGTTTATTTTCATGATCCATAGTTTTAACAACACCCTTGCAACAACCCTGATCTCCTTTGCTCTCTGGTCTTTTTGTCACGTGGATGTCGTAAGAATTTCAACCCTGGATGAACCCAACTGCTCCTTTTCCCCTTTGTCAACACCCAAAGAGCCAAGCACAACTGGAGAAAGTACCTAGTGGGACAGACTGTTCTCTACAAACTCATGACTATCAGCCTTAAGAGGGACTTCAACAAATGTCAGTATGGCCAGTTCACTGCTCCTCTCTTCACAATAGCTAGCGAAACTAAAACACTCAGCAGCAGCTGACTTCATCTTTCTTTTACAGGAAAGTATTAATAATAGCAAATTTGATAGGAAACCTCTTGTCTTCCCAATACTAAACATGTAAGTTTCTACTTCTGAGTCCATCTGTGTTGGATCTAGTCAATTGAGACTTGCCATCCATTCCTTTCAGAATCTAAAAAGTTAAAATTTTATTTCCCAGACTCAGTAGCAGCTGGAATCCCAGGTACAGGTAGGTTCTGCCAGTAGGTAAGATTTGGAAGCCATTGGCCTGCTGATGTTAGCTGATTTTTGCTGGCAAGAAAGGTCATGCAAATATGGGATGCTGCAGCCAGCAGTGCATTGTGGCCTTTCTGCAGCTTCCTGAGTGTTCAGAAGCATCTGTGAGATGGGGGCCGCCAAACTCAGCGTTCTGGTACCTGGGAACCAGCGTCTAGTCCCAAACCTAGATCCATGGACACTTGCTGTGGTGATATGTTTGCTTTTTCAAGTCTTAGAAATCACGTTTCTTTTTTAATGTTTATTTGTATGCATGAGTTTGAGTGAACTCCAGGAGTTGGTGATGGACAGGGAGGCCTGGCGTGCTGTGATTCATGGGGTCGCGGAGAGTCGGACACGACTGAGCGACTGAACTGAACTGAACTGTACGCATTTATTAGGCTGTGCTGGGTCTCCATGGCTGCTGGGCTTTCTCTCGTTGCGGCAAGCAGGGGCTGCTCTCTGCTGTGGTGCGCAAGCTTCTCTCTGAGGCGGCTTCTCGGGTTGGGAATCCAGGCTCCAGGGCTCGCATGTTTCTATAGTTGCAGCTTCAGGGCTCTACAGCACAGGCTCAACAGCCGTGACGCACGAGCTTAGTTACCCCGAGGCATGGACATCAGGCTTATCTTTACCTTTTACCCCATGACAACAAAAAGTACCCAGTGGAGAAGTGGATAGTTACAGAAGTCAATCAAAGGCCTAAAAGACAATGCAATTAAGAAGATGAAAATGAATGAACAAATAGTTTTTTTCTTAATCAATGTAAACCCAGAGGGAATTGATGGCAAATGAGCCACAAGAGAAACTGGAAAAATCCGTTAGGTGCAGGCTACACATGCAGCCTCCAGTTATGAGGATAAAGTCAGGATCTGGAAACATGTTCGTTATACCTGCATTTCAGCTCACTGTTTGGGGAGCAAGTGGTTGCATGTATTTAAAAAAATCCCAGTAACTGTATTTATAATCACACATTCACTCGCTTTTTAAGACAAGTGGTTTTATAATTCACAAAGCAGTTAAAACCAAAACTTACAAAGACAACCGTCTTGGAGCCATGAGAACACCGTCAGCCTCTCCCCCCCACCGTGACTAGGCCCAGGCACCCTGTTCATTATTTCAGGTTGACCGTTCCTACGTTCAGAAGAAAGCGACTCATCTTTCCCCAGAAGTGCTCCAAGTAGGCTGGAGGGCTCAGCCCCAGAGTCTGCTCGGTTGATGCTAGGAGCCCGAAAAGGAAGCTCAGGTGTGAAAACTAATTCCGGCAGAAAATGAAAAAAATCTGGAAGCCCCTACCAGCTTGACTAAGGAGCTTCACTTGGGCCCCACTCGGAACACCAAGTTTGAAGCCACTCTGTATCCCAAAGGACTCCAAGATAAAGGAAAGAAAAAAATCAAGGTCCAATTTGTGGGAGGGAGGGGGAATTTACACTTTAAAAAGGACACCTCACTGCATCCTGGACAAACCTCGGATGTTAGTCAGAAGCCACCTCCTAAGTTCCCATGTTGTACGACCATGGATCAGAAAGAGGCAGAGCTCAGGCAGGGAGGGGGCCAGCGGGTGCAGGGGCTTCCTGGGATGTCACTGTTCTACAGTCTGCTGGGTGCCCGTGGACCCACACACTTGTAGCAGGTGGACCGTCTCATAGTCAAGGAGAGGCATCCAAAGGAAAGACACCTCCTACATGTCCGGGAGGGTCAGGTGAACCCAAATTTTCTGCACTGCTTGCTGACAGCCCCCTCAGGGTAGGGAGGCATAAACCTCAGCAGGCGGGCCATCTGCCTCTACTCACAGGCTGGGCCACATCAGATAGCTGCTCCTTGGCCACACTTGCTGCGGTGGGCCTAAGGCAGGATCCTCTCCACCCTCAACCCTACTGCTTGTGGACAGAAAACCAAAATTAAACCCACTAATGCTTCCCTCAGAGGGAAGCATCAGAGTACACACATAATTAAAAGGACATCTTTTTGGGGGGTTAGTTCTAAAAGGTCTTGTAGGTCTTCATAGAACCATTCAACTTCAGGTTCTTCAGTGTTACTGGTCAGGGCATAGACTTGGATTACCATGATATTGAATTTGCCTTTTCATTATAGGGGACTGGAATGCAAAAGTAAGAAGTCAAGAAACACCTGGAGTAACAGGCAAATTTGGCCTTGGAGCATGGAATGAAGCAGGGCAAAGGCTAATAGAGTTTTGGCAAGAGAACGCACTGGTCATAGCAAACACCGTCTTCCAACAACACAAGAGAAGACTCTATACATGGACATCACCAAATGATCAACAAGGAAATCAGATTGATTATATTCTTTGCAGCCAAAGATGGAGAAGATCTATACAGTCAGCAAAAACAAGACCAGGAGCTGACTGTGGCTCAGATCATGAACTCCTTATTGCCAAATTCAGACTTAAATTGAAGAAAGTGGGGGAAACCACTAGACCATTCAGGTATGATCTAAATCAAATCCCTTACAGGTATACAGTGGAAGTGACAAAGAGATTCAAGGGATTAGATCTGATAGAGTGCCTGATGAGCTATGGATGGAGGTTCGTGAAATTGTACAGGAGATATGGATCAAGACCATCCCCATGGACAAGAAATGCAAAAAGCAAAATGGCTGAGGAGGCCTCACAAATAGCTGTGAAAAGAAGAGAAGTGAAAAGCAAAAGAGAAAATGAAAGATATAAGCATCTGAATGCAGAGTTTCAAAGAACAGCAAGGAGAGAAAAGAAAGCCTCCCTTGCCGATCAGTGCAAAGAGAGGAAAACAACAGAATGGGAAAGACTAGAGATCTCTTCAAGAAAATTAGAGATACCAAGGGAACACTTCATGCAAAGATGGGCTCAATAAAGGACAGAAATGGTATGGACCTAACAGAAACAGAAGATATTAAGAAGAGGTAGCAAGAATACACAGAAGAACTGTACAAAAAAGATCTTCGCGACCCAGATAACCACAATGGTGTGATCACTCACCTAGAGCCAGACATCCTGGAATGTGAAATCAAGTGGACCTTAGGAAGCATCACTATGAACAAAGCTAGGGAGGTGATGGAATTCCAGTTGAGCTATTTCAAATCCTGAAAGATGATGCTGTGAAAGTGATACACTCAATATGCCAGCAAATCTGGAAAACTCAACAGTGGCCACAGGACTGGAAAAGGTCAGTCTTCATTCCAATCCCAAAGAAAGGCAATGCCAAAGAATGCTCAAACTACCGCACAATTGCACTCATCTCACACGCTAGTAAAGTCATGCTCAAAATTCTCCAAGTCAGGCTTCAACAATACGTGAACCGTGAACTTCCAGATGTTCAAGCTGGTTTTAGAAAAGGCACCAGAACCAGAGATCAAATTGCCAACATCTGCTGGATCATGGAAAAAGCAAGAGAGTTCCAGAAAAACATCTAGTTTTGCTTTATTGACTATGCCAAAGCCTTTGACTGTGTGGATCACAATAAACTGTGGAAAATTCTGAAAGAGATGGGAACACCAGACCACCTGACCTGCCTCTTGAGAAAGCTGTATGCAGGTCAGGAAGCAACAGTTAGAACTGGACATGGAACAACAGACTGGTTCCAAATAGGAAAAGGAGTATGTCAAGGCTGTATATTGTCACCCTGCTTATTTAACTTATATGCAGAATACATCATGAGGAACGCTGGGCTGGAAGAAGCACAGACTGGAATCAAGATTGCTGGGAGAAATATCAATAACCTCAGATATGCAGTTGACAGCACCCTTATGGCAGAAAGTGAAGAGGAACTAAACAGCCTCTTGATGAAAGTGAAAGAGGAGTGTGAAAAAGTTGGCTTGAAGCTCAACATTCAGAAAACTAAGATTGTGGCATCTAGTCCAATCACTTCATGGCAAATAGGTGGGGAAACAGTGGAAATAGTGTCAGATTTTATTTTTTGGGCTCCAGAATCACTGCAGATGGTGATTGCAGCCATGAAATTAAAAGACACTTACTCCTTGGAAGGAAAGTTATGACCAACCTAGACAGCATATTAAAAAGCAGAGACATTACTTTGCCAATAAAGGTCCATCTAGTCAAGGCTATGGTTTATCCAGTGGTCATGTATGGGGGTGAGAGTTGGACTGTGAAGAAAGCTGATCGCTGAAGAATTGATGCTTTTGAACTGTGGTGCTGGAGAAGACTCTTGAGAGTCCCTTGGACTGCAAGGAGATCAACCAGTCCATCCTAAAGGAGATCAGTCCTGGGTATTCATTGGAAGGACTGATGTTGAAGCTGAAACTCCAATACTTTGGCCACCTCATGCGAAGAGTTGACTCATTGGAAAAGACCCTGATGCTGGGAGGGATTGGGGGCAGGAGGAGAAGGGGACGACAGAGGATGAGATGGTTGGATGGCATCACCGACTTGATGGACATGAGTTTGAGTGAACTCTGGGAGTTTGTGATGGACAGGGAGGCTTGGCATGCTGTGATTCATGGGGTCGCAAAGAGGCAGGACTGCACTACTGAACTGAACTCAAGTGAATGCTTCCCTGGTGGCTCAGATGGTAAAGAATCTGCTTGCAATGCAGGAGACCTGGGTTTGATCCCTGGGTCGGGAAGATCCCCTGGAGGAGGGCATGGCAACCCACTCCAGTGTTCTTGCCTGGATAATCCCATGGACACAGGTGCCTAGTGGGCTATAGTCCAATAAACTGCTTGAATCGTAAAAGGACTATAGGCCTGAACTCACTGTGGGCTCAGGAGCCACAGAGCCCTCAGCCCCAGCCTGGAGCAGCACCGGCAGAGCCCACAGGCATCCCAGGGCTGTCCATCAACCCTACCAGCAGCTCAGCCTCAACACGCAGCTCTGCCCCACAATGGGCATTTTCTCTCCCCTGAAAATCTGAATACTTACTGAATGTTGTTTTATCCTTGGATTGCATCTTTCTCTATTTTCCTAGGTTTGCACTGCAAGCTACAAAAAACACCACTTCTGCAAAAGCAGATGTTCATGCTACAGACTTGGGTTTTTAACTCTCACCTGCTGTATCCTGAGTACATGGGCAAAACTCAGGGCTCACTGTCCCACTACTGACCACCAAGCTGCCCAAGTCAGCAGGCCTTCCAGCCTGCCGTGCCCTTAGTACACAGAGACCCCAGCCCCCACCCTCTCCTGCTCTACTGGCGAAGGGCTGACTTGGGTGGAGCCAACACAGTGCCAAGCACAGCCATGTCTTGCCCCTTGGAAGCCACATCTAGAAGGCAGAAATCCCACCCAAGTGAAGCCAGTAAACCAACAAGGGTACCTCCCAGAGCCTCGTGAAGGGCACCAACAGGGGAGCCTAAGGGGGTGACCTCCTGACCATGGGCACAACATTCCCCCGGACTGAAAGTGCACACAGAGTCACCCCAGAGGGAAGTCTGAGCGCTCAGAGCCCGACCCCTCTGTTGAGAGCCGCCAGGAGCACTCACGGAGCCCTCCAGATTTGGTCTGAAATGTGTAAACGCTGCCCATTCCCAGAAATAGCTCTGATGTGAAAGGACCTAATGGACAGTAATGAAGGGAGTGCCAACAAGTAAGTATAACTTGTTTTCCTTTTTCTCACTGAGTTCAAGAGTTTTTAAAAAACAAATGGCGCTAACTGAACAAGAATCTTCAAAGATTGACAAGTCTCAGGATAAGTGGTGGCTGTGATGGTAAAGAATCTGCCTGCAATGCAGGAGACCCAGATTCCATCCCTGGGTTGGGAAGATCCCCAGGAGAAGGGAATGCATACTAACTCTGGTATTGTCACCTGGAGACTTCCATGGGCAGAGGATCCTGGCGGGCTACAGTCCACGGGGCCACAGAGTTAGACTCCACTGAGTGACTTTCACTTTTTCACAGGATAAGCTTTTCAACATGGAGAGCTGGCAGCCTGAAGTTAGGGTCACAGCGTTTCCTCAGGGATGTGCCTCTTGGCAAGGCCGGAGCAGCTCTCAACACACGGCCCTCGGGAAGAGCCTTTCTGAGACACCAGCCCATCACCTCCATGAACCAGGACTCGGCAGGCGGCTCCCCACAAGTGCTCAGAAAGCATCACTCGCTCAGTCGTGTCCAACTCTTTGTGGCCCCGTGGACTGTAGCCCACCAGACTCCTCTGTCTATAGGATTCTCCAGGCAAGAATCCTGGAGTGGGTTGCCATTTCCTCCTCCAGGGGATCTAATCCAGGGATCAAAGCTGGGTCTCCTGCACTGCAGGTGGATTCTTTACCACCTGAGCCACCAGGGAGCCCACAAGTGCTCAGAGTTGTCCCTAATTCAGGTTCTGGGGCTTCTGAGGGGGGGGGCATGGGGCATAGGAGAGCCTTGGGACTTCGTGGGGGGCTGGCTCTGGGGGGGTGAGTCCTGGACCCCAAGCATCAGTGCCCAGCTGTGGCACTGACACAGAAATACCTGTTTCGCCCGATGGCGCCCACCAGTGTTTTCCTTCCATCTGGGAAGAAGTGGGCACAGGGGCAGAGGGTGCAGCAGCACCAGCATCGGGTGCATTTTGCCGGAATGGCCTCCAGGGCCCCTGGACACTAACCAATCCGTCTGCACCTGTGCAGAGAACATTTGTGGTTTAAAAACAGCTGTAGGAATGCCAGTGTGAGGACAGTTTTCCACAGAGTGCCCATGCTCCTTTTGCTTGGAACGTTTCTGAGCTTCACCCTGAGAACCATCATCACTCGTGGCCCAAGAATCTACAGCAGCTGAGCTGACCTTAAAGTGCTGGTCAAAATCCCAAGGGCAAGGATGACCTTAACATCCACAGACCAGGGTCACATTCATAAGAACCTTGTGAGTCTTAGGGAGCAGGGCATGATACTGTCATGGCAGTCTCATCGCAGGTTGGAAAAGAATTTTCAGACACAGAGCATATTCCAAGGGAGTGAGTTTATTAAGAGCAAGGAGCAAAGATAAGGAAGGTGCTGTGAGCACAGTGGCCCGACATCCCGACAGGCCAGGGAGCGCCGAGGGGACACAAATACAGGAGACCAGGCATCAATCCCCTGGGTCGGGAAGATCCCCTGGAGAAGGAAATGGCAACCCACTCCAGTGTTCTTGCCTGGGAAATGCCATGGACAGAGGAGCCTGGCGGGCTAGAGTCCATGGGGACGCAAAAGAGTCAGACACGACTGAGCGAAAGAACAACTCAGCAACAGGGGTGGGCGCTGGGTTGGGCAGTTTCGCCTAATGTGGGTCAGGAAGCCGGCTGGTGGTGACCCGGGGGCTTCCGCAACGCTTACGAAGGGGCTCAGTCAGTTCTGGAGACGACCTTGTCTCTGGGCTCTGCTTCTGGGCCTCGGTGCAAGGCCTCCCACCCGTGGTCTTGAGAAGACTCCACAAGACCCAGTATGCTTTGTCTCTTCGTGAAATAAAGTCATCATCTCAAATTACCTGCATCTGACACGCTTCCTCTGGCAGCCCACGTGGCCCTCTCTTGATATGATCCTCCAGAGACACCACCGGGGTGAAAGGCACCCTCATGAACCAGTGCACACCTGCACACACTCCTATCTGCAGTGTGCAAGGCCCCGGGGCGCGAGTCCCACCTTCCTCACTGCTGCTCTAATACTGCACCAGAACCTTCCTCGACCGTGTCCCTGTGGACTCCCACCCCCGACCGGCCTGTGAGCACCACAGTAGAAACCCAGTGCCCCCGCCTCACAGGTGCCCCTGGGCGGGGCCCACAGGTGACACCTGCCAGACACGCAAGTGAAGTTAAAGGGCCACCGCTGCAATGCAGCGCTTTGTCTTTCCCGAGGAGATCCTTTTGTTAGGCGCTAAGTCCGATTCTTTGTGCCTCCATGGACTGTAGCCCGCCAGGCTCCTCTGTCCATGGGATTTTCCTGGCAAGAATACTGGAGTGAGTTGCCCTTTCCTCCTCCAGGGGATCTTCCCAACCCAGGGATTGAAGTAGTGGCTCCTGCATTGGCAGGTGGATTCGATTACCACTCAGCCACCTGGAAAGCCCACAAAGGATGGGAAAGGGGATGGAGTTGTTATGTATCGTTTCTTACAATTTCATGTGAACCTACAATTATTTCAAAATGAAAAAATCTGGGACTTCCTTGGCAGTCAGTTCAGTGGTTAAGACTACACACTTCCAATGCAGGGGGTTGGGTTCAGTCCCTAACTGGGGAACTAAGATCCCACATGCCCCACAGTGCAGCCAAAAAATATTTAAAATTTTTAAAAATCAAAATAAAAGGTTTAATTAAAGAGAAAACCCACTGAGATTTCTATTTCTGCAGCAAACTGACCTTCAAAGATGGAAATCAGGGCATTAGATTTGAAGGTCATGCAGATCTAGTCTATTTCATTCAGGGAGAAAAATAGTATAATAAGTACTGTTGCCTAGGTAAGTGTCTACTGAAGATGAAGCTTCGGTGGATGAGCAGTTGCTGTTCAGTTCAGTTCACTCGCTCAGTCGTGTCCAACTCTTTGCCACCCCATGGACTGCAGCACTCCAGGCCTCCCTGTCCATCACCAACTCTGGGAGCTTGCTCTAAATCGTGGCCATTGAGTCAGTGATGCCATCCAACCATCTCATCCTCTGTCGTCCCCTTCTCCTCCTGCCCTCAATCTTTCCCAGCATCAGGGTCTTTTCCAAAGAGTCAGTTCTTCTCATCAGGTGGCCAAAGTATTGGAGCTTCAGCTTCAGCCTCAGTCCTTCCAATGAATGTTCAGGACTGATCTCCTTTAGGATGGACTGGTTGGATCGCCTTGCTGTCCAAGGGACTCTCAAGAGTCTTCTCCAACACCACAGTTCAAAAGCATCAATTCTTCGACGCTCAGCTTTCTTTATAGTTCAACTCTCACATCCATACATGACCACTGAGAAAAACCATAGCTTTGACTAGACGGACCTTTGTCAGCAAAGCAATGTCTCTGCTTTTTAATATGCTGTCTAGGTTGATCACAGCTTTTCTTCCAAGGTGTAAGCGTCTTTTAATTTCTTGGTAGCAGTCACCATCCGCAGTGATTTTGGAGCCCCCAAAATAAAGTCTGTCACTTCCCACTGTTTCCCCATCTATCTGCCGTGAAGTGATGGGAGTGGATGCCATTATCTTAGTTTTCTGAATGTTGAGCTTTCAGCCAGCTTTTTCCCTCTCCTCTTCCACTTTCATCAAGAGGTTCTGTCGTCGCAGTTTCTGTGGCTGACCTTTATGATGGGAGTGAAGCTATAAGAACCGTGGGGTGAACTGTGATTAGTGTAACTGGGATAATTACACTAATGATGTTCAAAGAAGAAAGGATTTAAAATTTCCAGACAGAGCCAGAGAACGAGGCCACTCCTGACTATTCTGTGTTTCCTTCTCTCCTGTAGCCACAGGGCTTGTGTAGTCAAAAATTCAGCAGAAGTGACCAATGGGTTGCTAAACTGTAATATAATTGCGATATAATTCACCTAGCCAGTTACACTGAATGGGAACAAGGTGCACTTAGGAATTGAAATGGGGATGTTTGGGTGGGTGCAGATGACTGACTTCCCCTGATTCCCGAAATCCAAAATTCAAGGAAACGCCCTTGCCAGCAGAGGCAGCCCCTCCCCCCATGGCATGAGGCCAAACTGCTTTCCCTGGAGGGCTGTAATGAGAGTCCTCAGTGTCCGACTCTTTGAGACCCCGCGGACTATACAGTCCATGGACTTCTCCAGGGCAGTATACCAGAGTGGTAGCCTTTCCCTTCTTCAAGAGATCTTCCCAACCCAGGGATGGAACCGAGGTCTCCTGCATTGCAGGTGGATTCTTTACCAGCTGAGCCACAAGGGAAGCCCAAGAATACTGGAGCGGGTAGATTATCCCTTTTCCAGTGGATCTTCCCAACCCAGGGATTGACCCAGGGTCTCCTGCATTGCAGGTGGATTCTTTACCAAGTGAGCTATCAGGGAAGCCCAATTAGGAAGTTATTTTGTTGTGTTCCACACAGTCAAAGGCTTTAGTGTGGTCAGTGAAGCAGATGTTCCTCTGAAACTTGTTTGTTTTGTCCATGATCCAACAAATGTTGACAATTTGATCTCTGGTTCCTCTGCCTCTTCAAAACCCAGCTGGAAGTTCCGGGTTCATGTACTGCTAAAGCTTGAAGGATTTTGAACTTTGCCAGCATGTGAAATGACATGAATGGACTTGAATCTGGGCAAACTCCAGGAGTTAGTGGAGGGCAGAGGAACCTGACATGCTACAGTCCATAAGGTCGCAAAACGTTGGACATAACTCAGCAGCTGAACAACAAACAGCAAGGAAGCTATTTTGCAAGGAGATGCTGGTTCCTCCCAGAGACCACGCACTCCACCACCCTTCTTTTGTCTCCAGATCTGTACAGAGAGTCTAATTCCAAAACGCCCCAGTCTGATCTTGGACGTGGCTTACACACCAGAAAGAAAGGAAGGAAGGAGAGAGAGGAAGAGACAGCAGTCTTAACTAATAAGTGAGCTGAACCTGGGGAACATGGGTGTAACTGGCTGCTGAAGGTGCTAGGTCCAGGAGGAGGGGAGCTTACATTAGGCTTGGCAGAATGCATCAATATATAAATGCATGTTACAGAGATTTGGGTGTTTTAATGATGCAGCTGAGAAAGGTTCTAACAGCACAGTTGGTTGAATAACATCTGGACTCACTATGGGTCTTCATTAAATGACAGTGAGATGCCAGAAACTCTTTAGAGTTTTGGAGAAGAAGAAATCCAGAAACCTGGGATGCGCGGTTGGGATAGGGCCGGAGTAAGTACACACGCATTGGTTGAATGAGTGACGGACTGACTTGCTGGTTCCTCACGAAGGGCTCGTGCTCCGGTGTGTCACTAACCAGCTCCCTCACCCCGAGATTCTGCCCTCCAGAACCCCCTCCCCTCAGAGTGACGCACAGGGCCCTTCACCATCTCCAGAGTTTCCAGCCTTAAACTCATTCCCAGCCCCACCCTAAAGCCTTCCCAAAGCTCAGTCACTACTTACACGCGGGCTCCCTTGCACTTTCCGAATAAGCAGAATGTTTTTATTTGGTTGACAAGCCTGAGGATATAAACCTGAAACACTGTAGATAAACCGACAAACATCTGTTTATACAATTTAGTTTCTCATGCTGACTACAAACATTTTACAATCATGAATTATACAACAGCGTTTTAATTTATAAATGCTACTTTAATGTTTTCTCTGCTCACTTGTCAGGGAATGGTTTTCTTTACTCTTCACGGACATCCTCGGCACACACCCTTGACATTCACTTTTAAACTCCTTTTCATTTTGAAAATTTTGTGGGACTCCCTTGCTGGTCCAGTGGTAAAAGCATCCACCTGCCAAAGCAGGGACCCTGGTTAAGCCCCTGGTCCAAGAAGATTTCACATACTTTGGGACAAAAGCCCGTGCACACTCACAGCTAATGAGACCTGTGCTCTGCAACAAGAGCAGCCACTGCTCTGAGAAGCCCGGAC
This sequence comes from Moschus berezovskii, assembly GCF_049115385.1. Classification (NCBI taxonomy): domain Eukaryota; kingdom Metazoa; phylum Chordata; class Mammalia; order Artiodactyla; family Moschidae; genus Moschus; species Moschus berezovskii. The sequence goes on from NC_142461.1 coordinate 293,026, forward strand.
AGCACAACTAAAGAGGAGCTGCCCCTACTCAGCGCGACTAGAGAAAGCCCACCTGCAGCCACAAAGATTCAGTGAGCCAAAAATAATAATTTTTTTTTAAATTGTTAAAAGAAAAGAAAACTTTGTAAAGAACACAGAGTAGTGAGAATAGTGAAATATTTTCTGTACCTCTATCACCCAGATTCAATAGCTAACTTTTGCTAAATGTACTTAAGATACCCTTCTTCCCCCCACCCCACCCCTTCCCCACCAGGAATCGAACCCACGCCTCCTGCAGTGGAAGTGAAACTGATTACCTTAGACTGGGACTTGAACAATATCAGTTCAGTTCAGTCGCTCAGTCGTGTCCAGCTCTTTGCAGCAGTCACATGGCTGGGACCAGAACTCAGCCAAAGTCCAGTTTGGGACTCTAACCCACGTGGCTGGGACTTGAACCCAGCCAAAACCCACAGTACCTGGTTTCAGGTCCTACAGAAGCTTGATGTCTCACTGCAGAAAGAATTCAGTGAGAGGCAAGGTGATGCATAATAAGTGGATTTATTTAGAGAGAAACACACTCTGCAGAGAGAGTGTGGGCCATCGCAAAGGGTGAGTCTGGCAGCCCAAGATGTGGCGTGGTTAGTTTTTATGCACTGGGTAATTTCATAGGCTTAATGATGGAGTGTTAAGAGCTTATGAAGTGAAAGTGAAAGTCGCTCAGTCGTGTCCGACTCTTTGTGACCCCATGGACTATACAGTCCATGAAATTCTCCAGGCCAGAATACTGGAGTGGGTAGCCTTTCCCTTCTGCAGAGGATCTTCCCAACCCAGGGATCAAACCCAGGTCTCCTGCATTGCAGGCGAATTCTTTACCAGCTGAGCCACAAGGGAAGCCCACAGGCTAATAAGTGGGAGGGTTATTCCAACTACTTTGGGGAAGGGTTGGAGATTTCCAGGAGTTGGGCCACCACCAGCTTTTTGGTCTTTGATGGTGCCTTGAACTGTCACGGCTCCCCTGGGTGTGCTTCCTAGCTTGCTGGCTGAGAAGCAAGGTCTAATCAAAGTCAACTTGTCTGCAATCTTGGACCCATTTGATTCTAATCCGTGTATGTTGTATCCTTGGACTCTGTCATCCTTTCAAAAGCTGTGCCCTGGCTTCCCTGGTGGCTCAGACGGTAAAGCGTCTCTCTGCAATGCAGGAGACCCGGGTTCGATTCCTGGGTTGGGACGATGCCCTGGAGAAGGAAATGGCAGCACACTCCAGTATTCTTGCCTGGAAAATCCCATGGACTGCGGAGCCTGGTAGGCTACTGTCCATGGGGTCGCAAACAGTCGGACACGACTGAGCGACTTCACTTCACTTCTCTCTTCCCTCTTGTTTCAGAAGTATGGAGTCTCAACCACTGGATGGCCAGGAAAGTCCTTTCACTTACTCACTTTTTAAAAAGATTTGCTGAAGTATTTTAAAGCAAATCCTAGGTATCAAGTCATTCCATCTTTATATATTTAAGTGTGCAATTCTTTTAAAAAGATCTTACATTTATGCAATGCCCTAATCAAGCCTAACAAAATGTTCTTTGGAATCATTTAATATCCAACCAGAATCAAAATTTCCCTAATTGTCTTGAAATGTCTTTTTATTATTTTTTCCAACCAGGATTTATACAAGGTCCTCTTTCATTGCAGTAACAATTGGGTGGGGTGTTTTTTGGGGTTTTGTTTTGTCAGCTACAAATTGGCACTTACCAAGAGCGTTGCCAACTGAATAGCAAAGGCATTTGCCATCTGCCTCTATGTTGACCTTCAACAATCCCTGAGGGAGTTCAGGCACTCTGTGCTCTAGGGAATCTGGTGGAACAGGTCTTTAGATGATTGAATGTTTTTAGGAACAGATTTTATGATCGCAATCCTTGCATCTCCTCACTTCTAGAGAAGCACTAAATCCCTTCATGGTGACATCAGATTCTCATGGCTAACAAAACAAAACCCCAAAAAACACCCCACCCAATTGTTGAAGGGGGAGTTCAATGCCATTCCCTTTTGTAAAATGAGTGCCTAATGGTATTGGACTCCCCCTTCGACAAAACCTTATACACTGAGTTTCCCCGATGGCCACTCTGCAGCGGTCTCTCGGCGCTGTCTGCGGCGCTGCCTCCCGGGCCGCAGTCCTCATTTTGCCCCAAATAGAACTTAACTCGCAGCTCTCAAGTTGTGCATCTTTTTCAGTCGACAGTTAGTTTTGGCTTTTGAGCCACTTTTGTTCCAAAGTAATCTTTTCTCCTTGTCTCGTTTTTTGGTTTATTCGATCTTTTTTTTTGGTTTGTTTCATTGCCATTTCGTTGCTTTATTGCAGAAATGGGGTCACTTGTCCTGCAGAATGACCCACATTCTGGATGTTTCTATTTCCTTCCTTATGCTGCCTTGCTCCTTTGCTTATGCTCCTTTGTCCCATTTCCTGTGAGATAGCTACAGATGCCTGAGTAGCTTCAGATCCAGTTTTTTGGTGAGAAGGCTTCCTGGGTTCTGTTGAGTGCTTCGTGTGTTGTTGTGTGTGTTCAGTTGTGTCTGACTGTTTTGAGACCCCGTGACCTGTAGCCCACCAGGCTTCTCTATCCATGGAATTTTCCAAGCAAGAATAATGTAGTGGGGTGTCATGCCTTCCTCCAGGGGATTTTCCCGATCCTTTAGTGATGATAAAATGGGTGGTTTGGGTGGTTTGAGTGGCAGCAGCCTGATTCTTTATTTGGAAAGTTTCTCATCAACCTTCCATAGTACTTTCTTCCTTTGAAGATGCTTGTCTGAGTCAGTAATTTCATTAGAGGTTGTAAAATGACACATTTCTGATCCTATTGTTCTTTCCACATTTATTAGCTGAAATTCTGTAAATAAGAGCTTTCCCTCATCCAGGGCCACATGATTTTCTAGAAAAACAGTTCATCAGGGAAGATAGGATAGCGCTCATTTTTTTAAAAAGATAACAGCTCTGTTGAGATTATAAACATACCATGCAATCCACCATTTTGAAGCATAAAATTCACTGGTTATCAGTATAGTAACAGTTGCTCAGCCAACACTGCTATCTAAGTTCAGAACATTTTCATCACTCTGCCAAACCCCATTTCTTCCTTCCCCCAACTTCTGACAATCACTAATCTATTTTTGGTCTTCACAGCTTTGCCTATTCTGGACATTATATAAAATGGAATCAAACAACATGTGGTCTTTAATGACTGGCTTCTGTCACTTAGATTTTAAGCTTCATCCACACTGTAACATTTACGGTCAAATACTACCCTGCTGTTAAATAGACAACATCTGGTTTATCTGTTCAGCAGCGGATGGACACTGGAGTCCTTTTCACTTTGTGCTTCCTTGCTCAGCCGGGTCCGACCCTTTTCGACCCCATGGACTGGAGCCCGCCAGGCTCCTCTGTCCATGGGATTCTCCAGGCAAGAGTACTGGAGTGGGTTGCCATGCCCTCCTCCAGGGGATCTCCCCAACCCAGGGATTGAATCCAGGTCTCCTGCATGGCAGGACGCATTCTTCACCAGCTGAGCCACAAGGGAAGCTGTTGTGAATAATGATGCCATGAACATCTGTGTACAAGTTTTATGTGGACATGTTTTCACTCAGGTATACATATTGAGTGAAATTGCTGGGTCTTATGATAACTTTTTTAAGCACTATGTCCTTTATTTTTTGACTCTTCATACTGGAACATAAGCTCCATATTACAGGATTTTTTGTGGATCTTTTTGCAAACTTGTTTCCTTCTGGCTGTGCTGGGTTACTGCGGAGCTGCTCTTTACTGCGGCGCTGGGACATCTTACTGTGGCGGCCTCTCTGAGGAGCACAGGCTCCGGGGTGTGCTGGCTTCAGTGGTCTCAGCACGGGGGCTCAGGAGCAAAGGAGCTGTGGCTCACAGGCTTAGTTGCTCTGCTGCATGTGGAATCATCCTGGATCAGGGATCAAACCCACGTCTTCTGCATTTGCAGGTGGACTCTTTACCTCTGAGCCACCAGGGAAGCCTATGATGACTCAATCTTTAACATTTTGAGGATCTGCCAAATTATTTTCCAAGATGACAGCACCATTTTTAAAAGCTGAATTACAGTTGGTTTACAGTGTCTCAGTGGTTCAATCACACATACATGTATGTACTATTTTAAGACTCTTTTCTATTATGGATTGTCACAAGACACTGAGCATAGCTCCCTGTGCTGTACAGGAAGTCCTCACTGCTAATACAGTTTATATATAGTGGTGTGTATCTGTTAACCCCAAATTCCTAATTTATTCCCCCCACTCAGAGCGGCTGAAACACTTAACAAAACCCCACTAGCAACCTAAGAGGGTTCCAAATTCTCCAGACCCTCACTAGCACCGTCTTCCTGACATTCATTTCCTCTGAATTATCAGAGAAATGAGAAGGTGTCCCGGTTACCTCCACTAGCGCCCAACGAGAGTCTTCCCCACTAACTTTTTAAAAATACGTTTTAAATCTTTTAATAATCTTAGGCTTATTGGGAAGTTGCAAAGTTAATACAGAGAGTCCCTGTATGGTCCACACCCAGGTTCCCCATTGTTAACGTCTTACGTGACCACGGAGCATTTGTTAAAACTAAGAAAACAACATCGCTACGTGACTACTCCCTAGCTTCCCGGCTTTATTTGGATTTCCCCAGTTCTCCTGTCGGTGCCCTCTCTCTCTCTCCCAGGGCGCAGTCCAGGGTCCTACACGGCACGCGGTCACCGCGCCGCCTTCACCTCCTCTGGCTGGTGACGATTGCTCAGTCTCTCCTCACTTTTCACGATCGTGACACTGAGGACTAAGTGGGTATTTTGCAGAACGTCCTCCAGTTTGGATCTTTCCAGTTTTTTTCTCACGATTAGACCAGGGTTATGCGTTTTGAGGGGAGAAGGCAACGGCACCCCACTCCCGTGCTCTTGCCTGGAAAATCCCATGGACGGAGGAGCCTGCTGGGCCGCAGTCCATAGGATCACTAAGAGTCGGACACGACTGAGCGACTTCACTTTCACTTTTCACTTTCACGCATTGGAGAAGGAAATGGCAGCCCACTCCAGTGTTCTTGCCTGGAGAATCCCAGGGACGGGGGAGCCTGGTGGGCTGCCGTCTATGGGGTCACACAGGGTCGGACATGACTGAAGCGACTTAGCAGCAGCAGCAGCATGGGTTTTGAGGAATGATGCTCTACATCTGCTGGGCATCCTGGTGTCTCAGTGGTAAGAATCCACCTGCCAATGCAGAAGACACGGGTTCGATCCCTGGGCCGGGAAAACCCCTGGAGCAGGAAACGGGAACCCACTCCAGTATTCTTTCCTAGAAAATTCCATGGACAGAGGAGCCTGGCAGGCTACAGTCCATGGGGTCACAAAAGAGTTGAACATGACTCAGCGACTAAACAGCAAAAAAGCTGTACACCTGAACCTAACACAATACTGTAAATAAACTAAACCTCAATTAAAAAACAAACAAAAAAACCCAAACCATACAACAAGCCCCAAATAGAACTGCTTATACTAAGCCTCACATCACCAAGAAAAGATTTAACTTCATGAAAGTTTTGGCTCTTCCAGAAGTGGAATCGTAAACCAGTCAATCAGGAATCACCTGATTGGCACTAGTTAGGTGCCTGATGGACCCTTGCTGTCTCCAAAGGGAAAGCAACCTTGCAATAACCAACCCACTTTCCTGCCTAGTGTAACTTCCAATTCTGCCCCTTTCTGCCTTTGTACCACTGCTGAGAGTTCCTTTCTATCTTCTAGATTGGATGCTACCTGACTGAAGTCGATTTTTACTCAAATAGACTCTTGAAACATTTCCTGCGTCCGGTTTGTCTTTTAATACCAGCAGTGGCAGACCGAGTCTCTCATTCCATTTCATTCTGTCCCATCGTCACATCTTTCTAACCCAGCTTGGAAAACGGTCCCGTTTTAAGGCCTGGTGTGATTATGGTGTATTCACTTAGATAATCCACCCAATATCCCTACATCAAAGTCCATACCTCTGATAAATGCATGCATGCCAAGTAGCTTGTCGTGTCTGACTCTTTTCGACCCTATAGACAGTGGCCCACCAGGCTCCTCTGTCCAGGGGATTCTCCACACAAGAATCCTGGAGTGAACTTCCATGCCCTCCTCCAGGAGATCTTCCTGATGCATGATTGAACCCAGATCTGTTAAGTTAATATATATTTGGTCTTCCTACTGGTTCCTGGCACAGAGCTCCTACCAGCCTTGGAACTTCCCAGTTGAGAAGAAGGAAAAATATGGCTTCTGTTATCATAATGAGGTGACTCTTAGAAAGGCCCTACATCCACCGGATGTGAAGAACTCACTCACTGGAGAAGTCCCTGACGCTGGGAAAGATTGAAGGCAAAAGGAGAAGGGGGCAGCAGAGGATGAGACGGTTAGATAGCCTCACCAACTCCAGGGACATGAATTTGAGCAAACTCTGAGAGATCTCGGAGGACAGAGGAGCCTGGTGTGCTGCAGTCCATGGGGTTGCAGAGAGTCGGACACTGAACAGCAACAGCATCACATGAGGATGCAAGCAGGAGAACCGAGCACTTGGTTAGAGGGTTGGACGTGTCAGTCCCGCCCAGCAGCCAACCTTCAGAAAGTGAGAGGGGCTGCAGATTCGTGGCCAGCAATGGCCAGTGGTTTAATCAATCATGATCATACACTGAAGCCTCCATTAAAACCCTAAGGAACAGGGTTTTGAGAGCTTCTGGGTTGGCGAACTCGTAGAGATTGGGGAAGAGTGGCGTTCTCAGAGGCCATGGACACTCCTTGCCCTTCCCACACAGCTTGCCTATGCATCTCTTCCATCTGGCTCTTCCAGAGTTACATTCTTTTAAATATATATACATTTATTCATTTATTCAGGCTGCCCAGGTCTTAGGTGCAGTGTGTGGGATCTTTGATCTTCATTGAGACATACAGGATTTTTGGTTGGGGCACGCGGGATCTTAAGTTGTGGGATTCAAATGCTTAGTTGTGGCATGTGGGATCTATGTTCCCTGACCAGGGATCGAACCTAGGCCGCCTGCGTTGGGAGTGTGGAGTCTTAGCCACTGGACCACAGGGAAGTCCCCTGAGTTATATCCTTTTATAAGAAACTGGCAATCTAATAAGCAAAACATTTCTCTGAGTTCTGTGGTCCGCTCTAGCAAACTAATTGAATCCAAGGAGTGTGTTTTGGGACCCTCCCATCTGTAGGTCAGAAACCCATCTGACCACCATTACGTGTGATTGGTATCTGTGCCAGGGGCAGTCTTGTAGGACTGACCTCTTAATCTGTGAAATCTGAAGCAATCTCCAGGTAGGCAATGTCAGAAAAGCATTAACTGCTTGGTAATGTGGCAAAAGCACACATCAGAATTGGTGTCAGAGCTGGGGTGCCCTTAATCTGGGGATTAGGGCTGGGCTGCTTTGGGGGGGCGTCTGCTACCGCACATATTTATTTGTAGTACTACTACAAAGAATGTTGCCTGCCTTGTCAGCAAACAAACAGCATTGCAGCCGACAGGCCGGCCGCCACTGCAACCACCCCAACGGCGCGCCCTGATGGGCTTCAGGAGGGAGAAAAGCAGGATAGCTAAGGTGTATGGTGAAGGAATAATCCCAAAGTCGTGCATCTTCCCGTACATAGAAAAGCACTAAATTGATTAATGTGACATGTCTGATTTTCTTTAATTAACAGTAATCTTTTCTTTTCTTTGTTTATTTTCTGGCCACGCTGCACAGCATGTGGGATCTTCATTCCCTGACCCAGGATCGAACCTGAGCCCCCTGAATTGGAAGCTGGGAGTCTTAACTTCTAGACCACCAGGGAAGTCCCTGACAGTAATCTTTTGATGTTTCAACTACTTGGTTTGTTTTGTTGGGTTTTTTTTAACTGCGATATATCCCGGCTGTACACTTAACTCTTTTGGTCAGGTTTTCTGTTGGACTTAAGTCCTCAGTAAATTCACTGAAAAACCATGCCTCTGAACTTTAGGCTGTACATTTTTTTTTCAGTAGACAAGTATTTCTCTTTTTCAATAAAAGAAAAAATTGACTTAAAGTTTGATTGACCTAAAAGATGCTGTAGATAGAATACATCCCCCCAAAATTCATATTTGGAAACCTAGTAGAGGCAGAGGAACCAGAGATCAAATTCCCAACATCTGCTGGATCATCGAAAAAGCAAGAGAGTTCCAGAAAAACATCTACTTCTGTTTTACTGACTATGCCAAAGCCTTCAATTGTGTGGATCATAAAAAACTGTGGAAAATTCTGAAAGAGATGGGAACACCAGACCACCTGACCTGCCTCCTGAGAAATCTGTATGCAGGTCAAGAAGCAACAGTTAGAACTGGACATGGAACAACAGACTGGTTCCAAATCAAGAAAGGAGTACATCAAGGCTGTATGTTGTCACCCTGCTTATTTAACTTATATGCAGAGCACATCATGAGAAACGCTGGGCTGGAGGAAGCACAAGCTGGAATCAAGATTGCTGGGAGAAATATCAATAACCTCAGATATGCAGATGACACCACCCTTATGGCAGAAAGTGAAGAGGAACTCAAAAGCCTCTTGATGAAAGCGAAAGAGGACAGTGAAAAAGTTGGCTTAAAGCTCAACATTCAGAAAACGAAGATCATGGCATCTGGTCCCATCACTTCATGGGAAATAGATGGGGAACCAGTGGAAACAGTGTCAGACTTTATTTTTTTGGGCTCCAAAATCACTGCAGATGCTGATTGCAGCCATGAAATTAAAAGACGTTTGCTCCTTGGAAGAAAATTTATGACCAATCTAGATAGCATATTAAAAAGCAGAGACATTACTTTGCCAACAAAGGTCCACCTAGTTAAGGCTATGGTTTTTCCATAGTCATGTATGGATGTGAGAGTTGGACTGTGAAGAAAACTGAGCGCTGAAGAATTGATGCTTTTGAACTGTGGTGTTGGAGAAGACTCTTGAGAGTTCCTTGGACTGCAAGGAGATCCAACCAGTCTATCCTAAAGGAAATCAGTCCTGAATATTCATTGGAAGGACTGATGCTCATGCTGAAGTTCTAATAGTTTGGCCACCTGATGCAAAGAACTGACTCACTGGAAAAGACTTGATGCTGGGAAAGACTGAAGGTGGGAGGAGAAGGGGACGACAGAGGATGAGATGGTTGGATGGACTCACGGACTCGATGGACATGAGTTTGAGCAAGTTCTGGGAGTTGGTGATGGACAGGGAAGCCTGGTGTGCTGCAGTTCATGGGGTCGCGAAGAGTCGGATACGACTGAGCGACTTCACTTTCACTTTTCACTTTCACCCATTGGAGAAGGAAATGGCAACCCACTCTAGTGTTCTTGCCTGGAGAATCCCAGGGACAGTGGAGCCTGGTGGGCTGCCGTCTCTGGGGTCACACAGAGTCGGACACGACTGAAGCGACTTAGCAGCAGCAGCAGGCAGGTCCTCACCAAACCCCAGAATCAATAAGCACCTTGATCTTGGACTTCCCACCATCCAGAACTGTGAGTAATCAAAGATTTGTGGTTTAATTCCCTGGGAGACTCAAACAGTAAAGCATCTGCTTACAATGCAGGAGACCCAGGTTCAATCCCTGGGTTGGGAAGATCTCCTGGAGAAGGAAATGGCAACCCACTGCAGTACTCTTGCCTGGAAAATCCCATGGATGGAGGAGCCTGGTAGGCTACAGTCCACGGGGTCGCAAAGAGTCGGACACGACTGAGCGACTTCACTTTCCTTCATTTTCCCCTAATCTATCGCTGCTCAAACAGAGTAAGACAAGGACATGTTGTCAGTAATATTCCGTATAGTTTTTTGTTGCTGTTCAGTTGCTAAGTCACGTTTGACTCTCTGTGGTCCCATGGACTACAGGATGCCCAGCTCCTCCGTCCACCACTGTCTCCCGGAGTTTGCTCAAATTTATGTCCATTGAGTCAGTGATACTATCTAACCATTTCATCCTCTGCCAGCCCCTTCTCTTAGGTGGGACCAAAATAAATAAAACAGCTAAAAACTGGGAATGCAGCCAGGCAATGACTGAGGTTCGGGAAACTGAGACCTGGAAGAGACGGTTCCCAGCCTCGTCCCAAGGGAGGAAGCTGCTGAGCTTGGAAGTAACTGTGTGTGTTTGGTAGAAGGCCTGCCTCCCAGCCACCCAACTGCAATCCTGTTGACATAAACCTGTTGATCAAAGCAATCCCCCAACTGCTCCAGGCCAGTTCCTGTGGCTTCTGGTGGAATTCACTCAGTAGATCCAGATCTGGTAAATATAAAAGGTCTGCTCCTTGGGTGCGGACCTGCATTCTGGACAAGGCTGCTGAAAACAGCTTCCTCTATCAGTGCTGAGCCAGAAGCCATGGCAGCAGTCACAGCCCCCTCAGAAGACACCAGAGACCTGGGTGCCCGCTCCAGGGGACCTGAGATGAACCTGGAGACCAGCTCAGGTAAGAGGCGATGGACGGGGCCTCAGCCCTGCAGCTGAGAGGGACTGGGGAGGCCGTGGAGTGGGGGTGGCAGGAAAGGACAGACAGCCTCCCTCCAGCGCTGCCAAGATTCTCAAGCCACTGGTTAGCTTCATTTACAGTTGACCCTTGAACAGCTTGGGGGCTGGGGCACTGATCCTCCGAGCAGTGGAAAATCAGGCTATAACTGCAATCATCCCTTTGTATCTGAGAGTCCATATCCACAGACTCAACCTACTACAGATTGTGTAGGAATGGGTATTGATTGAAAAAAAATCCACATATAAGTGAATCCACAGTTCTAACCGGCATTGTTCAAGGATCAGGCACATTTCCTGTGTTAACAAACTTAGCAGAAAAGAAGCTTCCTTCTGAGCCTGGGTCGTGGTGACGAGCACGTAATCAAAAGGATGGTTTTGTTTATCATTTGGGCAACTTAAAAGGTTTTTTTCGAAGAGCAAAGGCTTTGGATTCAGGGAGACCTGCTCTGGCACTTGCTTCATTGATAAATCCCCAGGTTGGTTCATTGATAAGCCCCTGGGTTGGCTCATGGCTGCTCCCTGTTTGGTGGGGAAAGACACAGCAAGGATCCCCAAGGCAGAGAGGACGGGTAGATAAGAGAGTGGTGGGGGAGGATGGGAGAGCAGCAGTGTTTCCTGAGGCCACTAACATCTGCACCAGCTGAGCCACAGTTCCCTCACCTGTAAAAGGAGGTCGGGCTTTCCTCGAACTACTCACCACAGTGTGGTCCGTAAGCCAGCAGCATCGGCACTCCCTGGGCGCTTCTCAGAAATGCAGACTGTCAGGCCCCAGCCCAGACCTGCTGTACCAGAAAGTGAAGTGAAAGTGTTAGTCACTCAGTCACATCTGACTCTTTGAGAGCCATATACTGTATCCCGCCAGGCCCCTCTGTCCATGGAATTCTCCAGGCAAGAATACTGGAGTGGGTAGCCATTCCCTTCTCCAGGGGATCTTCCCAACCCAGGGATCCAACCCCCGTCTCTTGCATGGTAAGCGAATTCTTTACCCTGAGCCACCAGGGAAGCCCAAATCAACTATACCCCAATATAAAATAAAAATTAAATTAACAGAAAAACTCCCCGCTGAGTGGACGAACACACCACCCACTGGAGCCGCCCCTGCACTGCGCCAGCACGAGCCTCCGGCCTTCTGCTCCCTTCCAGGCGGAAGGCCAGCGCGCCGGCAGAAGGCCGTCCCCGGAGCCCACCTGACCTTCCTCATCGACTGCGCACGAGGGACGCAGATCTCCCTGGCAGCGCCCCCAGGGCCACCCCGCACCCCCGGTCCCAACCCGGGGCCTGCCGTCCCTCCGATGAAGACCTACATCTTGTTATGTGGGGAACAGCAGCCCCCCAACCCGACTCTGGAGGCTCCGCTAGGTAGGGGGGGCCTGGCCCAGGCCAGGGGGCCTTGCAGAGGGACTATGGCCCCAGCTTCCCCCCCAGCCAGCCCCGGAGGCCTTGCGGAGGCTCCTGAAGCCAAGGGGAGCCCCATGAAGGCCGTATCCTCGCGGTCCTCCGCGTGGGGGACGGTCATCGGCTCCCTCAAGGCCCTCTCCTCCTGCGTCTGCGCACAGGCGGATTGACTGCAGGAGCCTGGCCATGGCGGGGAGGCTCGGCGGTCCGTGCACGATTCCCAGCGTCCACTCCCACTTTCCCAGCCGAGCAGAAGGCTTTTGTACCAGAGCCAGGGAAGGAGAGTTAGATCCTAAAGGACATCTGAAACAGCCCCAAGTATCCTTCTTCCCTCCTCTCCATCTTTGCTAGCCTTTCAGCGGCAGCAGGATAAGGCACCGCCACGCGGAATGAGGCTGACTCACTCACACAGCATATTCTAATGCAGCATCTCTCAATTGCCATCTCTGCAAAGCACTGAAAAGACACTGCAGCTTTCTTGGAGTTTGTATTCTTGAGGGTGAGGGAGAAAGGTTAAACAACTGAATAAAGACTATTCGAACAGTGTAATGAGTGCTGTGCAGAAACGCAAGGTGGTGGGATGGAAAATGATGGAACAAAGAGGTGGTTTTTTTTTTAATGGTTGCTACTTTTCACGTGCAGGGTTTTCTCCAGTGGCTCAGCAGCAAAGACTCTGCCTGCAACGAGACACAGGTTCCATCCCCGGGTTGGGAAGATGCCCTGGAGGAGGGCATGGCAACACACTCCAGTATTCTTGCCTGGAGAATCCCATGGACAGAGGAGCCTGGTGGGCTACAGTCCACAGGATTGCAAAGAGGCGGACCCCACTGAAGCAATTTAGCATGCATTGCATGGCATGCAGGATCTTGGTGCCCCAACCAGGGATCGAACCTGTGCCCCCTGCAACAGGAGAGCAGAGTTCTAACCACTGGACTCATAAGGAATTCCTGGTAAACAGGTTTTTCTGATATCGTGGTTGGGAAAGGCCTCGCTGAGTGGGGAACAAAGCATGATCTAACGGATGAAAAGGCTCCAGTGCGGGAACTACCCTCCCCAGGGTCACCTGGTTGGTTTCTCATCCACAGCAGGAGTCAGAACCTGCCAGCACAACGGGCAGGGGCGGTACAGTGGCTGCAGCCATCTTCGCTCACCATGCGAGGGTATAGGTCACCAGGGATCACCGGAAGGGCATGGGACTCAGGATGGGCGATCTAAGGGGCCAGCTGGGATGGGAAATAAGGGGAACTGGCTTCTCAGGAGGGGGTGGAAGTACTCAGAAAGGGAAGGGAGTATCATGCTTGAACCAATGAAAATGAGATATTATTTATTGAGCATCCTCTGCATACAGGCTGATACTGCCCCTAGGGACACAGAGAAGTAGGTGGGGGAACTTTGTGCCTTTCCCCCAGGGCAGTCCTGGTCCTCAGCAGGGAGTGGGAGCCGCTGTGATAGAAGATGAAGATCTAAGAGATGCTGACAAAGAGGCTCTCAAGGCTCTTGGATTAAAATCGCTGAATGTTCATTTATTCACTGATGTTTTACTAGGTTCCTGCAAACACTGGTGGGTTTCCCAGGTGGCACTCACGGTACAGAACCTGCCTGTCAATGCAGGAGACACATGAGACAGAGTTTTGACCCCTGGGTCCGGAAGATGCCCTGGAGGAGGGCGTGGCGACCCACTCCAGTGTTCTTGCCTGGAGCATCTCACGGACAGAGGAGCCTGGCGGGCTACAGTCCATAGAGTTGCAGAGTTGGACACGACTGAAGCGACTTAGCACGCACACACAAATACTGGTGGCTAACATGTCTTGACCATTTGCTCTGTGCCAGGGAAATGACATCCTCCAAATGCCAGTACAGAGAAGCGCCTTTTTTTTTTTTAACCCATTTCACAGATTAGAGAACCACGGCACAGAGATGTTGAGGAATCCACTCGAGGCCCATGGACAGGTGCAGCTGGGCTGAGAACCCAAACCAGCCCTACAGCAGATGGCCTCTTCTCCCGGCAGGGTCTTTTCTGAACAGAGGGGACCTATACAGAGCAGACCCTGTCCTCAAGGAGCTCGTAGCCTAGTAGGGGAGGCGAAAAAGAAGACCACTGTCAGTTGTCGTAACTTCTGGTAAGTGCAGCAGTAAGGGCACACAGAATGAGACTGGGGCTGGAGAGGGTGCCCAGGCCACTCAGGAGAGGAGATCAAGGAGGGCTTCATGCAGGATGTGGCATCTAAACTAAGATCTGACCGGTGAGTGAGTCACACCAAGGCAAGGGGCAAGGGTAGGGAGTGCTCCAGGGAGAAGGGCCAGTCATTCAGTCTGGCTGGAGTAGGCATTCATTCATTCACCAAGTATTTGTTGGGCGCCCACTGTGTGCTAGGCTCTGGGCTAGACCCTGAGATGGAGCAGTGACAGACAAACAAGGCTTTGCATCAAGGAGCTTGTCGTCAAGCTGGGGGAGAGAATGCACGGACACGCTGAAAACAGAGAGGCCAGGGAAGCGACAGTGGCCATCTCACGGGAGGCCTCGCAGGCCTCTGTATTACGAGGAGGTCTCTGTGTTTTACTCTGGGAAATTACGACCCACCTAATAAAAAAAGATTCTTTAGCTCCTGTTTTGGGAGACGAAGGCAGGGGAGGAAGCCGCATCTTATTCCAGGCAAAAGGAGTAATGATCCGTCCTAGAGAGGTGCTGAGAGAGGAGTCTGGACCGTTAACATGCCCTCCTCTGTCCTCCCCTTGCTGAGAATCACTGGACTAGCAGAGCCTAGAGACAGGGCTGGAAGGGAGTCTGAGAGCCGCCAGGAAGAGGGTGGGGCTGCAGGCTTAGCTTCCTGCCAGCAGGTGTCGCCCCAGCATCAGACTGGGCAGCCCCGCCTTCCGGGCTGGGGGAGGGCCGAGCTTTCAGAAGCCTCGCTTTTACTCTAAGCAACGTCCCTTTCTTCTCGAATAGCCGCTATTGATAGTTTTATATAAACTGCTGCTGCTGCTGCTAAGTCACTTCAGTCCTGTCCGACTCTATGTGACCCCATTGACGGCAGCCCACCAGGCTCCCCTGTCCCTGGGATTCTCCAGGCAAGAACACCTGGAATGGGTTGCCATTTCCTTCTCCAATGTGTGAAAGTGAAGTCGCTCAGTCGTGTCCGACCCTTAGCGACCCCACGGACTGCAGCCTACCAGGCACCTCCATCCATGGGATTTTCTAGGCAAGAGTACTGGAGTGGCTTGCCATTGCCTTCTCCGTTTATATAAACTACAAGCCACTTAATCCTCTCACACTGCACCCGTGAAGACACGGAGGCATAGAGAGATGAAATGATTTACCCAAGGTCACTAAGTCCAAACCGCAGGCAGTGTGACCACGCAGTTCTAGCGCCATAAGCCTGTACTGAGCTGCAGGTGCTCCATTCGTTTGCTGAAGGAGTGAATGAACAGTCCCCAGGGAGCAGTCCCAAAGAATCATTCCCCAAGGAGCAGTCCCCAAGGAGCAGTCCCCAAGGAGCAGTCCCCAGGGAACAGTCCCCAGGGAGCAGTCCCGAGGGCCTGGCATTGGGCAGGGGTGTCTGAGGATTGAGCAAGTGACTGAGGCCCTCACTAAGCTGGGCACACGGTTGGAGGAGGAAACCTCATCTCTTCCCCACAGTCCCGTGGGAGCCATCCCATTGTACAGATAAGGAGACTGAGGCCTGGCTCGGTGGAGTGACTGGCCCAAGGTCATGCAGACAGCAGGTGGCAGAGCCAGGGCTAAGATGGACACGGCGCATCCTCAGAGCTTTATGTACCCACCGTATCGCAGAAACTTACTGAAAAGCTGTTGAGAGGATGAGCCAACAAAGAAGAAAGACTTTCCTGAAGTGGCGAGTGAAAGTGTGAATCGGTAAGTGTGTCTCCAGGTTGGCAGCCGCGCCTATCAGGACTGTGTCCCCGGTGCCCTAAAAGTGCCTGGTGCATGGTATGTGCTCAAGAATTGTGAGGGAAGAAAGGGAGGAAGACGCAGAAGGAAGGGAGGGAAGCAGGGAGGAAGAGGCAGGTTTGCAGTCCGCTCTCTCCCCTCCGGCTCCCTAGGGCCAGCTGCCCCACTTCATGCCCCTCAAGGAGGCTCCCCAGGGCCTCCATCCCATCCAGCAGCCCCCAGACCCCCAGGGAGAGCTGCCCCTGGGTCCAGGCACTGGAGGGGCATCCAGAGCTCAGGACGGACCCGGGGCTGCTCGGGGTGAGCCCAGGCATGCTGTGCTGACTATAAACCGCACCATCCTGCCGCCCAGAGGCTCCTGCCCGGGACCCCAGCCGGGCAGACTCCAGCCTCTCTGCTCCTCAGGACCCTCTCCCGTGTGAGGGCAGAGTCAGAGGGTGGAAGCTTGGGTTTCCTCATTCCAAAAACAAACACAGAGATTTTACAGGAGCTTAGCATTTCCCAAGCTTACATTAAACACCATCTGGTTCTGGCTGGCACAGGGGGCCTGGGAGGGTGCTACCTGATCTTTGTTTGTGGAAGAGGAAACCGAGGCTTCCAGGTGCTTCTCTCACCCACCTCCCCCATCCCCAGGGCCCAGACAGGTCTTCCAGGAGGGCCTTGCCTAACCAACCACTTTATGATTATTATTCATTATTTTCGGTGGCGCCGGGTCTGTGTTGCTGCGCTTGGGCTTTCTGGGTCACTGAGCGGGGGTTGCTTCTTGCGGTGCTGGGGCTCCTCATTTCGGCAGCTCCTCTGGTCGCAGCGCACACGTTCCAGGCTCAGCAGGCGCCATTGAGGCCTCCAGAGCTCAGACTCAGCAGCTGCGGTGCACGGGCTGCCATTGCTCCGTGGCAGCTGGAACCTTCTGGGACCTGGGATTGGACCGGTGTCCCCGGCACTGGCCGGTGGATTCTCATCTACTGTACCACCAGGAAGTCCCAGGAACCTACCTTTTCTGTCTGCTTTGCCTGCTTTTCCTGGAAAGAGGACGCCAGGTACAAGACAGCTCCTCTGCCCTTCCAGTCCAAGTCTTCATCTTAATGGAGCCAGAGACAGTGTCAGGATCCAAACAGAAATGAGATTAGGGGGCTCTAAATGAGCCCTTCTGGGTGTTTTCAGCACATGGCATATGTGAACTATAGTCAACCGTCATGTACCAAGCCCTCTAAGTGTATTACAAAACAAGCACAGTAGGTAGAGCCTGTTAGCACCATTTTATGGTGCAACAGTTCCGTTTAGTTCATTTCCTCAGTTGTGTCCAACTCTTTGTGACCCCATGGACTGCAGCACACCAAGCCTCCCTGTCCATCACCAACTCCGGGTAGTTTACTCAAACTCATGACATTGAGTCGGTGATGCCATCCAGCCATCTCACCCTCTGCTGTCCCCTTCTCCTCCCACCTTCAATCTTTCCCAGCATCAGGGTCTTTTCAAATGAGTTAGTTCTTCCCATCAGGTGCCCAAAGTATTGAAGTTTCAGCTTCAACATCAGTCCTTCCAATGAACACCCAGGACTGATCTCCTTTAGGATGGACTGGTTGGATCTCCTTGCAGTCCAAGGGACTCTCAAGAGTCTTCTCCAACACCACAGTTCAAAAGCATCAATTCTTTGCCTTTCACCTTTCTTTATAGTCCAACTCTCACATCCATACTGACTACTGGAAAAACAATAGCCTTGACTAGATGGACCTTTCTTGGCAAAGTAATGTCTCTGCTTTTTAATATACAGTCTAGGTTGGTCATAGCTTTCCTTCCAAGGAGTAAATGTTTAATTTCACAGCTGCAGTCACCATCTGCAGTGATTTTGGAGCCCCGAAAAATAAAGTCTGACACTGTTTCCACTGTTTCTCCTTCTATTTGCCATGAAGTGATGGACCAGATGCCACGATCTTAGTTTTCTGAATGTTGAATTTTAAGCCAACCTTTTCACTCTCCTCTTTCACTTTCATCAAGAGGCTCTTTAGTTCTTCTTCACTTTCTGCCATAAGGGTAGTATCATCTGCATATCTGAGGTTATTGATATTTTACCAGCAATCTTGATTCCAGCTTGTGCTTCATCCAGCACAGCGTTCCTCATGATATACTCTGCATATTGGTTAAATAAGCAGGGTGACAATATACAGCCTTGACGTACTCCTTTTCCTATTTGGAACCAGTCTGTTATTCCATGTCCAGTTCTAACTTGCTTCCTGACCTGCATACAGATTTCTCAGGAGGCAGGTCAGGTGATCTTGTGTTCCCAACTCTTTCAGAATTTTCCACAGTTTATTGTGATCCACACAGTCAAAGGCTTTCGCATAGTCAATAAAGCAGAAATAGATGTTTTTCTGGAACTCTCTTGCTTTTTCCATGATCCAGCGGTTGTTGGCAATTTGATCTCTGGTTCTGGTGCCTTTTCTAAAACCAGCTTGAACATCTGGAAGTTCACGGTTCACGTATTGCTGAAGCCTGGCTTGGAGAATTTTGAGCATTACTTTACTAGTGTGTGAGACGAGTGTTATTGTGTGGTAGTTTGAGCATTCTTTGGCCTTGCTTTTCTTTGGGATTGGAATGAAGCCTGACCTTTTCCAGTCCTGTGGACACTGCTGAGTTTTCCAAATTTGCTGACATATTGAGTGTAGGACTTTCACAGCATCATCTTTTAGGATTTGAAATAGCTCAACTGGAATTCCATCACCTCCACTAGCTTTGTTCGCAGTGATGCTTCCTAAGGCCTACTTGACCTCGCATTCCAGGATGTCTGGCTGTAGGTGAGTGATCACACAATCGTGGTTATCTTGGTCGTGAAGATCTTTTTTTGTATAGCTCTTCTGTGTATTCTTGCCACCTCTTCTTAATATCTTCTGCTTCTGTCAGGGCTAGATTTAGGGTCATCTGGGTCATGGAGATCTTTTTCGTGCGGGTCTTCTGTGTATTCTTGCCATGGTGCCACAGAGAGGTTAAGTTACTTACCCAAGATCACACAGCTCACAAGCAGCAGAGACAAGAGTCGAACCCAGGTGGTTTGGTTCCAGGGTTTACAACTGATTCTCCGCTCCTTTTCCTTAATGAAGCCTGTACATCATACGCTTTCGTTAGTCACCTCTCCATGTCTAGGGTCCCGCCTGAACTGCGCTTTGTAACCTGTTTGGCCGCATCGCGTCTCAGCTGCCGCGCCAGGAGCCTCTCGCTGCGGCTCCGCGGGTCTCTGGTTGTGGCGCCCGCTCCGAGGATCCGCGGCGTTGGGGCTTAGTTGCCCCCCTCCCAGCCCGGCATGTAGGATCTTAGTTCCCTGACCAGGGGTCAAACCCAAATCACTGGACCACCAGGGAAGTCCTGAGCCGCCACTCTTTTTTTTTTAAAAAGGAAGTTTTTAGATTTTATTTGTGTATTTTTGGCTGACTGAGTCTTCGCCACTGCGCCCTGGCTTTCTCTAGTTGCGGTGGCGCGGGCTGCTCTTCGCTGCGGCTCACGGGCTTCTCCGTGGAGCACAGGCTCTAGGCGTGCTGGCATCAGCTGCTGCAGCACGCGGGCTCAGTAGCCGTGGGACAGGGGCTTGGTTGCTTCGCAGCATGTGGAATCTCCCAGGACCAGGGATGAACCCACATCCCCTGCACTGGCAGGTGCATTCTTATCCACTGGGCCACCAGGGACCCTCCACTCTTTACTAAGGCTTCTGAGCTTTTAAAAAAATTCCACAAGCATTTACTTAGCGCCTTTCCCGTGCTGGCCTTGGGAGCAAGAAGGCAGAATAAGGCATCTCTGCCATCGCAGAACTGGGATCCAAGGCAGATGGGAAGCGGACAGGGGTGAGGGCAGATGGAGGGGCACAACAGAGGAAGTGGGTCAGGGAAGGGTGGTCTGGTAATGGGGGGCGGTCTGGTAAAGAAGCTCTAGCCTGAAGTTCTAGAGGCCTGGTCTTCACCCCATCTCTGCCACTGACTTGCTGTGTGACCAAGGGCAAAGCTCTACCCCTCCGGGGGCCTGGGTCCCCCCATCAAACCATGAGGAGTTGGGAGTGACTCCCAGAGGATATGGGGCTGGCCAACCAAGTCTCAGGTCTGCCCTCAGCCGCAGGCATATGGTCATCTCATCTGAATCTGAGTTTCTTTTAAACGCAAGTTTTGGGCCTAGGGTCCTTGAGCTCTGTGACTCTGAGCTGGTAACTCTGGAGGACTTCCTGGAGGAGGAGGCTTTTGGTCTGGGCTAGGCCTTTGAAAGTGATGGCACCTCCTAGGTCTTCCACACCCCTCAGGTACTGGACCTGGACTTACTCACAGATCTCCACCCCTGGAAGCTTGCATGTTTTCAACCTCCCCTGCCTCCAGCCCACACTGTCTGCTAAAGCTATAAGATGTAGGGGTTCCCCTTCTCTATACAGGAGGGCAGGAAGTGGGGGACTGATCTGAGCTGACACAGCAGAGGACATTCTAGAGCTACAGCGATTCACATTCTAGCCATGCCACTTCCCAGCTGTGTGACCTTGGGCCAGTTACTTGACTTCCCTGAGCCTCCTGTGTTCTTGGTGCCCACCTCGCAGGATAGTGGGCATGAGCAGGTGTTTGGCACACACTAGGCGCTCAATGAATGGGGCTGCTATAATTATTTTTCACGTGGTAGGGGCGGAGCCCAGGACCCGCAGCCAGGTCTATTTTTAGCCTGGAAAGCGTGGGGGGCCAGTGGAGACAAAGCGCGGCCGCCAGCCCGGGCTCCAGGGGGCGGAGCCAGCGCGCTGAGCCCGCGGTCCCCAGCCCCGCCCTCCTCTTGCGCGGGTCACCTTGGCCGGAGGGCGCCTTCAGTCTCCAGAGCGCCCTCAGCCTCTAAAAGCGCGGTCTGGGGAGGGGCCGCTGGGGCCCGCGGGGTGGGGAACATTCGGCCCCATTGGCCACCGGGGAGCTGCCCCCTTTCCTGGCCCAGGGAGGGACGCCGCTGGGCTGGGGACGCCAAGGTGAGCCTGGCCCCAAGCGGGGGTCGGAGAAGGGGGAGGGCTGGTCCCTCCTCCCCCCAGCTCCTCAGCGATGAGTGTCGGGGCTGCAAATAGCCGGGTGGAATCAGTGAGTCACGGAGACTGGAAATACCGCGCCCCTCGCCTCCCTCCCCGCCCCTCCTGCAGACTGCGCGGAGCTGCCTGGATTCCGCTTTCAGCAGCGCCCGCTGGTGTGTGGGGGGCGTCCTTCCAAAGGGCGCTCAGACTCCCGGAACCGGTCCGCTCCCCAGCCAGGTTCCAGCCGGCCTCTGCCCGGGGCCGTACGCCCCTAGGTTAGCCCCTCAGCCTCACTGGTCGTCAGCACCCGGCTGGTACAAGACAGGCTTCAAAAGCCGCCCAGCGCAGCTGCCCCACTGTAGGTGTCCCCGTGCCTGGGACAGCTCCTGGCAGGTAGGAGCAGGGGCTGGCAGTTGGAAGAGAAGGCGACGCAAGGGTTCCAGGGAAACCATTCCCAGAAGACTGCCAACGTGGGCCCGGGAGCCAAGGCAGAAGGCCAAAGGAACCCACGTTTCTGTGCGGTCTTGACCTTTACTTGAGCTACCACCCCACCCCCAATCTCAAGAAAGACGACGTTTATCCAGCTTTCCATTCCTGCCCTACCCCAAGCTTGAAAACCTCAGGCGGGTGACCTCCAGAAGCTGGTGATTCTGCTGTTTATTGTGTGTGCAGGATACAACGCCAGGACCCCCCCCCCACCGCGACCCCCGTCGTCCCCTGAGGCCACCTCACAGAGCACTGACCCAGGAAGTGCAGAAGGCCAGGGCTCCCTGCTGCACCACCCCGCCCTGCCTTTGAATGTGGGAGACTGTGCCAGGTCCTGGGGGTCAGCTGGGGTTCCCCAGAATGGAGGCTGGCAGGATGTCCTTGTCCTGGCCTGGGGATGAGGAGGGACAGGGTGTGGCATTCTGTCTCTAACAGGAAGCTGTGGGGCGGGTGCAGGGCTGAGAGCAGAACAGGGAGCTCTTCCCCTCTGCACGGAGGGGCACGGGGGTTGGAGAGCAGCTTCTGACATCCTGGGTTCAAACCCAGCCTTCAGTGAGCAAGCTGGCCGCTCAGCTGCTCAGACTCTGTCCCCACTGATACAAGTGGAGATTGTAAACCTGATTTAGAGTCTTCTGAGACTTTCCTGGTGGCAGTGGTTAAGGCTCCACCTCCCCACGAAGTGGGTGAGGGTTCAATCTCTGCTTAGGGAACTAAGGCCCCACGGGTTGCAGGGTGAGATCAAAAATTGAGATAGAAAAATAGAATGTTCTGAATTTGGCTGCAACCAATGGTAACGCTTAGTATTTGAAGGACAAGGGTAACCCGGCATGCGTGTGTGTACCGCCTATCTGTGTGTGTGTGCAGTACACACACACCACGCCTATAGCTTCACAGATTATAGATAGGGAGGATGGGGGAGGCGGAAGGTTGGCGGGAAGCACGGATCCTACCTCGAGGATTCAAGCCCCATCCATACTTCCTCTTGTTGGGTGACTTGACTGCAGTGGAGACAGTCCTGGGAGCCCAGGTCTCCGGATGGGAGGAGGAAGGGTCAGCCCCGCCCCTCGGCCCAGCCTTCCCTGGAGGCATGAGCAGGTAACAGAGGGTTCACACAGTCTATCACGAACCAGCTGTATTGGAAAAACCCCGTCTATATACAGACACAACATGGCCCTGCCTGGGGGAAGCGGGCTGGATGGGGCACCTTGTGGGCGGGCAGCCTGGCAGCGGGCTCGGGGCTTGGAGAGCGGCCACGGGGATGTGGACCATCAGGGCTGTCTCCTGGCCTCTCTGTGCCTGGGCAGTTCGGTTTCGTGGGCGCCTCTGCCGGCGATCCCCCTCCGCCCTCCTGCTCCCCTTGGCCAAGGGGGTCTCTGGTCCCCAGTTCCCCTGCCCTGCAGCGACTCCAAAGATGAAAGAATATGTCTGTCTGTCCTGCAGATTATTCGCCCAGATTGCCTGTCCCGACCGCCTTCTCCAAACCGCGTTCTCTGGGCTCTCCTGTTCCCGTCCCAAACCCTTTGCTCTGGATTAAGGCCGCATCTGCAATCTGGGGGCCACACGTGAGGCAGGGAGGTCCCCGGCCTGCCCTGGGTAGAGCAGAAGCCCTCAGTTGGGGGTGGGGATGACCCACCTGGGGTCTGGGGTGGGGTGGGGTGTCAGGGCCCGGAACCTGGGCTGAGCTGTCACGAGGGGATCAGGAGAGCCACTCTGGCTGGCCAGGGGGGAGAACAGGACGGCGGGGCAGTTGGGAGGTGGGGCAGGGGCGGCCTCAGATCTTGATCTCCGTTCGAAAGGTCTGCTGCACGTGCTCCGTGGGGGGCTGGCGCCGGGCCCGGATGGTGAGGCTGCCGTCCTCCCGCAGGGCCGAGGTCACCGACGTGGGGTCCACGTCCTCCGGCAGCTGGCACTTGTGAGCGAAGGTGTTCATGACGGTGCCGTCGGCTGCCAGCTGGGGAAGGGGCGAAGGGTCAGGGCGGACTGCACCACCCACCCCAGCCCCTGCCCACGTCAAGCCCCAGCCCCTGCTCCCTGCTCCCACCGCAGCTGGGCCCCACGCGCCCTGGGCTCCTGCTCTCAGGTGCGAGGGCCTGGCGTTGGAGCTGCCCCGGGGCAGTGGTGCCCACGGGCTGAGCGCAGCGCGGCGACGCCTGCAGAGGACTCAAAGGACCCCAGCGGGCCCGGGGGAGGGCGGCTCGGGGGAGGAGCTCAGAGGAGGAGGGGGCGTTTCCGGGGCTCCTGAGCACCAAGGAGACGGCGCGGAGCTGCGCTCGCATTCCCGTGCGTGGGTGTCCGCAGCCGCGCCCCCTGACGCCGCCAGCACACGGTGTCCAGCGGAGCCCGGGCGGCTGAGTCAGGGCGGGCACGTGCTGCCCACTGGTCCTGGCACCCGCAGGGCCTGGCTCCCTGATGGGGGCCCTCCGGGCTCAAAGGAGGAATCCGGGCCGCGGGGATCCGAGGCGGCCCTGGGCAGCCCCTCTTCTCTAGGGGGCGCCTCCCCGTTCAGTCACGGCCACCCCCTCCTCCAGGGTGCAAGCCTCCTGACCCTGAGGCCCTGTGGGCGGAGGCAGCGTGGGGTTTGGAGGCTGTGAGGCCCTGACCTGTAGGGCTCTGCCCAGCCTTGAGCCCAGTTCAGCGGTCCCGAGATGAGACGCTAGCCGGGCTTCAGGGTCTGGGAGAAACGAGGCCGTGAGGGGCGGCAGGGGCGAGAGCGCCTCCCCGGCTGCCCCCGGACATGGGGCGCCCACCACGCGCAGGCCGAGAGGGAGGGCCGTCCTTCTCCTCAGCTCCCTTTCTCGCCTCGCCTCCCGGGCCCATGCGGCAACCCTCTGCCCCTCGCCCCTCCCCGTGGCTCCCTTGGCTCCTGAAGAAAGCACCTGGGAGCCTGGGGCAGTGGCGGGGGTCCTGGGGCCCACCAGCCGGCCTCTTGTTTGTCCTGGGGGTTGGGGGCTCGGTCAGGGTGCGGGGCCCCCGGGACGGGCCGTGGGAGGGGCCCCTGTGCAGAGGGTGCGGCTGTGAGGCCCAGCAGTGGGGCGGGGCCGGCTCACCTTCTCAGCCCGCACTTCGATGTGGTTGTTGGAGGTGGTGACGATGATGTCCTCAGGGGAGAAGTCACTCACGTCCACAGCAAACTCGTAGGCATCTCCCAGGGTCTTGATGTTGCCCGGCCCCCCAGCACGGGCCGTGGGGAGTGCTGGGTGGGCAGAGCATAGGGCAGGCTTGTCCCCAGGGCCAGGTTTCTGGCTCCCTCTCGGGCGCGGGGTGGAGGGGCAGCCCCCGAGGCCTGACTGCCCCCTCAACCATCTCCTAACCAGCCGGCCCCCTCATCTCTTGCAGCCCACCTTCTGCACCGAGGGGGCGGGGCCTCGCCCCGCGGAGGCTGTGGGGGAGGGGTGTGCGAGTGTGACTCTCTGCAGGGACGCCCCAGGCCTGCAGGGGGGACTGCGAGCCTCCCCCGAGCCCCGCAGCTCTCAGGACTCCAGAGAGGACCTGGCCCCGGGCCCCGCAGACCCTGGCATCAGAGCTGACCCCAGGCCAGCACTGTCTCCTGAAGGCCTGCCCATCCTGGCCACGTCTGTCTGTCCGGCCACATCTGCACAGGGTTGCAGCGGTAGCACCTGTCGCTGGAGGCGCAGTGGAGGGGGTGGTGCCCTGGAGCTGGTGGTCCCGCCCTGCGCGGCCCCCCTCCCCAGGGGGCCGCGAGCACTTGCCTGGAAAGGCCAGGGGCTCCGAGTGGGGCCGCATGAAGCTGCCAAAATCCTCGGAGAACATGCTCAAGGCCTTCTCCATGGGTGGGTCCTGGGCCGGGAGGCTGTGGGAAGCCGAGGAAGAGGAGGAGGAGGAGGAGGAATGGAAGCTCCGCTCCGCTCGGAAGGTGGAGGATGTCCTGTGGCTCATCCACGGGGCGGCGGCAGGCCCCGGCCAGCGGGCTGGGCAGACAGGCAGCGCAGGGGCAGCGGGATCGGGGAGCTGCCAGGCCCCGGCCACCGCCGCTTTATAAGGCCCGGCCGCCCCGGGCGCGGGGCCAGCCCCTTGTCTACCAGCTAAATTTAGTCCTCTCCATGGCCCAGAGGGGCTGGGGAGCTTCTCCAGTGAGACAGCCCTGTTGACAGTCCAGTGCGGGCAGCCTTGAGGCTGAGCTCACCGCCTGGCATTCCAGGCTGATAACTCCAGCCCCAGAGCCGCTGTGGCAACGGCGCGGGGTCCTGTGCTGTCCCCCACCACTCAGACCCGGGCCGGCCTCAGGACCCTGTGCGTGCCTGTCTCTGGGTCTGTCTTCCCCCAGCAGTCAAAGAACTGTGCTTCCCGCATCAGACTACAGACCTCTTGCAGAGGGTTTTCTCTCTCTTGCCCCCTCTCCCCTAAAGTCTCAGCCCTTGGTGCAAGGGATCAGGGCAGAGGCTCAAGGCCCTGGATATGGGGAAGTCAGGCAATGCAAGGTCAGGGATGCATGGGGGACCCCACCCACGGGATCCCTGTGTGAGGCAAGGGCGTCCCCAACCAGGACAGATAACATCTCTTGGGAGGCCTGAGACATCCCTGGAGGGGGGAATAGAACATGCAGCTGTTCCCCTCCCAGCCCCCCAAGGAACCCAGATGTCAGGCTTCTCTCCCTGCCCCCCACCCTCCCACCACCCCGACTCTGGAACATTTCTAGACCCAGAGGAGAAAGCTGAGGCAGGGTGGGTTGGGTCCGGACTCAGGGGTGGAGAGCAGATGATCCAGAAATGGCCCTTAACGATATAGAAGGTTCTGTTCCCAGGAGGTGTCTGCCTGACCTCCAGCTCAGAGGAGAGGCCAGGGAGGCAGCAGGCGAGGATTCAGTCAGAGTAAAGGAGGCTCGGTGAGACGGTCGTGCTAGCTCTGAGTTCTGAGGGGCCTACTGGGCCGGGGCTCCTGGCTGGGAGCTTTCCAGCGTGGCCTCATTCGATCCCTGCAAGGAGAGGTTGTTCCCATTTTATAGATGGAGAAACGGAGCCTCACAGAGAGCCTGGGGCTTGCATCTGGGAAGTGGTGGGGCCGGGATCTGAAACTGGAGGTGTCTGACCCAATCCCCCTAGGAAGCCAGGGCACCCTGAACATCCATGTAATGAGACAGGCTGGCCCAGAACCCCCCGAGAGGCCCCTGCCCACACACAGGTCCACGGAGCCCGGCTTGACGTCACGCGGCATCGGGGGTGAAGCCAGACAAGGCTGACCTGGGAGCCTGGGGCCCCTGCTCCCCAGACCAGCTCTGGCTCCTCCTCCCCATGGCAGCCTGACTGCTGCAGCCCACACTGGAGGTCCTGCCCAGGTGCCCGCTGTACCAGCTGGCCTTTGCCCACCCTGGCGCTGGCTGTGACTCAGGCTTCCAGTGTGCCGTCCCCTCTCAGACTGGCAGCTCTCTGGGGAAGGTCTTCGCCTGTCTGCCCCATCAGAACGGGGGCTCCTGAATGTGGAGGCCATTCCTCTCTTGTCTGGCTCCCGCACAGCCTCCTCCTTGGTGTGTGTGCGTGTGGTGGGGGTCTAGCTACAGGGTGATGACTGGGGCTGGTGGTCCATGCAGTGGGGTCAGGGTGGCGGCTGGAACAGAGGGGTCTGTCTCTCCAGTGGAGATTCCTGCCTGGCTGGGTCACCCCACCCCAAAGAGGGGCTTCCAGCAGGGCTGCTGCTGAGGTGAGACGGAGTGACCGTGGGGGTGGGGCTGGGGGGCCCAGAGGCCTGCTGCCCGCCCGCCAGGAAACAGGAGCCCGTGGCTAAATGCAGACACACGGTCATGGTGTGGAGGCCTGAGTCACTGCTCCTGGATGGCAGCTCTCATTACCCACCCCCGCCCACCATGCCTCCCCCTCCCCCCGCCCCCGAGGTGTCACCCACACAGGCACTGGATCTACTGGCTCCAGACGCCAGGAGGGACCCTGAAAGGTCATGAAGGCCATCCCCCTGTCTCTGTGCCTGTCTCTCCCTTCAGATCCTAGGGACAGAAGGGGCTTCAGAGATGATGCAGTGTCTTCAATTCCAAACCTGCCAGGGCACCTCAGTCTCCTGCAGGAACTTTTAACAAACACAGACTCTTCCCATGTACGCAGAGATTTTGATGGGAATCTGCTCCTGTCAGTTCCCTACTCAACCAGCCCACAAGCCAACGTTTGGAAACCACTCACAGCTCAGCAGGTAACGGCTGAACAGCTGTTCTGTGCCAGGCATTGCCCAGGTTCTGGGGGACCCGTGATGGTGATGAACCCTGCCCCATGGCTCTCGCGCTCCCCTCGTTGGAAGAAGTGAAGTGTCAGTCACTCAGTCGTGTCCACCTCTTTCTGACCCCACGGGTTGTAGCCCACCAGGCTCCTTTGTCCCTGGAATTCTCCAGGCGAGAATACTGGTGTGTGGGTTGCCATGGCCTCCTCCAGGGGATCTTCCCAACCTAGGGATGGAACCTGGGCCTCCTGCGTTGCAGATGGATTCTTTACCGTCTGAGCTCCCAGGGAGGCCCTCACTGGACAGAAGAGGAAACCGAGGCTCCGAGTGGTGAAGGACCAATCAGGGGTGAGAGAGCTGTTCCGGCATCAAGCCTGCCCTCCACCCTCACGGCCTGACGCAGAAGCAGGAGACGCCAGGGGCTGCAACGCGGGGACTGGCTCTGGGGGAACTTGCCACAGGCACCGTGTCTGCCTGCCGCCCTCTCCCCAGGGCCCTGGTGCTCGCGGGGCTGGGGAATGAGGCATGGCCGTGCGTTGCCGGCTGGCCAGCCGAGGCTGCCTGAGGCTGGAGATGCGGGTTTGGGGTGTCAGCAGGGCGGCCAGTGACACTGTCACTATACACAGGTTGAGCAGCAGTGGGCCCTGGCCCGTGCAGCGCAGCGAGCCCCCACCCCACCCCTCACAGCACACGTGCTCCTAGCCTGGACTGACGTGGCCTGACATCCAGGGGCAGAGGATGGCTCGGGGTCTCAGGAGTTTAAGTCACTGAAGGGCCATCGCACTTTTCAGAAGGGGGCGCTGTCTGGAAGAGGTCGGGATCTCTGGCCCAGATCTTCAAACAGTGCTATTGGGCACAAATCCTCTGCTCTGTGCCTAAACCCTCGTCCTGAATGGTTAAGCCACAGGAGCTGCAGGACTCTGGGCATAGGAAGAGTCCCAGCATCTGAGTCTGGGCTCAGCATCTGCTCTGTGACCTTAGATGAGTGAGTGCACCTCTCTGATGCTCCATTTACTATTACTGCATCTTTTCTGTGTGCCAAGCACTGTGCTCAATCCTCCTCCAGGTTAGTGAGTGCTCAGGGAAACCCAAGCAGGTGAGAGGTGTCAGCCCATTTGAAAGAAATGGAGTCTCGGAGAGGCGAGGGTGCTTGCCCAAGGTCACAGAGGCTGAGGGACAAAGCCCGAATTTCCACCCTGGTTTGCCTGGCTCCCAAGCCTGGAGATTTCTCCAGGATCCTGCCTTTATGACCTGCCTCGCTCAGGGCTGGGGGCAAGGGGCCGACAGGCTGGAGCAGGAACGGGGAACTGGGGCAGGGGGAGGAACTTGGACTAGATTCTCACATCCAGGCTCCCCAGTCTGCGAAACTGCCTCTCCCACCACAGCACCCCAGGGGCAGTGGTTGTGCTTGGGGCTTCTGGGTAAAGGCCACAGACTTTATCCCGCCCCAACAGAGCACGGGAGTGGGTGCATCAAGGTTCTCCTCCCAGCAGCCCTGTCGGTCAGGGACAGCATCACCGTTTGGGTGGGCCCTTCCACTCTCTCTTCTCTGATCTTCCAAATCCCTCACATGCCCAACTCTGAGAGTCTGCAGCCCTGACCTTCAGCCCCTGCAGATGACCCCTACCTGTCCTGTTGCATCAGGAGCATCCCCCTCCCAGGCCCTCTGACTCCAGCCTGCAGCTCAGGTGAGTGCCCCCTGCCTCTGCGTGGCTCTGGCAGGTTGGGGAGCCCCCGCCCTGGCCTCTCCTGGCGGCTCTGGCCTGTACTGCTCAGCTGGCTGGGGCAGTTCCAGTCGGTTTGTCAAGGACATTCTTAATGGCCAAGGTACACCCCAGCGGGGAGGGGTGCCAGGGTGATGATTGGTGGAATGCACACCTGTCCAGGTGCACCTGAGCTGTGAGCAAAGGAGCGTCTGTCAGAGGCGCGCTGACTGGGGCCACAGCGCAGCAGACTGACCGAGGTGAGGGGCCGCAGGGTACAGAGCCGGGATGGGCCTGGACGAAACCTGCCTGGGCCAGCACAGGGCGGGAGTGGGAGGCTGGGGGCAGGGAGCCAGCACCGCCTTTTGACCCTCAGGGGCTCTCCCTCTGGACCTGGGGTTTTTCTGACTCACGCCTCAGCTGCGGGGGTGGGAGCTCAGGGATGGGCCTGGGGACCCCACGGTGAGATGGTGACTCCCCTGGGCGAGGAGGCTGCCCCTAGCAGCGGTAACAATCAAGCGTCCTGGGAAGGTGGAGTGATGGCTCCCAGATAGCCGGGGGCCTGTCCTTGGTCAACCAGCTGCTAGACATGGAAGGGGCGCTCTAAAGCCCCCAGCCCGAATGTTAACACGGGTGCGCACAGCCTCGGGGTACCCCCTCAGGAATGAAGGCACATCAGAGCTGTGTCTGCTCCTAAAAATGCCTCCTTTCCTTCCCATCCGGGAAGCAGAGATGGGAAGGGTCCAGTGGCAGGGAGGGGAAGGGCCTTGGAGCCGCCCACCAGGGTCCGTCTGCCCATGTACTCCCTCAGGGGCCTGATGGAGGAGCTGGTAGGGCTTCGTGAGGGCTCCTCGGGGAACCCTGTGACTCTCCAGGAGCTCTGGGGCCCATGTCCCCGCATCCGCCGAGGCATCCGAGGTGAGAGCTGGGCTCCTCACTGCCGACCGCCTGTGGGAGCCCCCTCGTGACAGCACCCCACCCAGCCTGCCTCCCCACTCGCCTTGGAGCCTGGGAGCGGCCCCTCCTTCCCAGGGTCCAGCGTTTCCTGGGTGACAGGACAGAGGGAGGGGGTCTGTCTGCCTGTCTGTGGGTCAGACGTGCTCGTGGCTGGCTCTCTGCTTTTTGGGAACACAGCCCCCAGGCCTGCTCACCAGGGGTCTTGCTGGGGGCCCCGGGGTGCCCTCTGGCATGACCCCAGAATGGCCCCCTAGTCCTGGGACAACAGAGCAGTCTCTCTAGACTCGGCGTTCTCTCCACCATGGACCCTGTGGAGGTGCTGGAGAGAGCGCCGCTCCAGGGCCCCATGCCCTGACCCCCTTCCTCCATCAGAGCCTCAGGAAGGGGTGGGGGTGCAGGGGAGCCTCAGGAAGGGGTGGGGGTGCGGGGGGCAGATGGTCTGAGGCGCCCTCCTGGCGGGGCCTGGCACCTGCTGTGCTACCGCCTCCGCTTGCCAAAAATCCTGCCGTCCCTCAAGTGAGGCAGAGCCCCCTCCCATCCTCCAGGGACTGGCCCACCTGACCCCAGCCCCACACAGCACCTTCCCTCCCTGCCCTTGGCACTGGGCTCTGACCCGCTGCCCCCACCCCAGGTGGCCTGGACTGGCTGAAGCGGAAGCTGTTCCGCGTGGGTGAGGACTGGTGCTTCCTGACCATCCTCGGGGTGCTCATGGCCTTGATCAGCTTCACCATGAGCTTCACTGTCGGCCGTGTGGTCCGAGGTAACCCCCACCCCGACACGCCCTCCTGCTCTGGAGCCAGGCCTCCGAGCACACTCTCGAGATGCCGGGGCGGGGGGGGGGGGCCCAGGTGCTGCGGGGGCGGGGAGGGCGCTGGGTCTGGTCCTGGCGTGCTGGGTGACCCTGGGCATCTCCCTGGGCCTCAGACTCCATGTCTGCAGGGTGACGAGAGACCAAACCATCCTTTCTCTGAGCTCTGTGCCCACTGCTGCCTACTGCCCCTGCTCCCCCTGCCCTGGCATCAGCCCAGGATCCCCAGGTAGGGCCCTCGTCTAGACCACCAGGCACAGAACATTCCCTTCCCATGCTTCCGCAGGCTCCCTCCACCCAAGGTCCCCCTGCAAGAGGGGCGAGGGACAGGAAGTCGCTCTGGAGGCATTACAAGGGCCTGCCAGGCACCAGACCACGTCTGGCTTTCTTACAATCACCCTGTGAGGGAGTTACCATCAGAGCCCATGTGACAGATGGGAAAAACAGAGGCTCAGCGATGTTGAACAGCTTGCAAAATGTCACTCAGCTACGGAGTGGCAATGCTGGGACAGGGAATCCAGCGTCCCACTCTTCCTCCTCTTGGGGGTCTGTCGCTCACGGGGTAGCCCTGGCCGCCTCTCTGTGGGCAGCCTCTGGGCGTGCACTTTCAGGCTAGCAAGTGGGTGTCTGAGGGCTGTGCAGTCTGTGGACGGCTCCCTGACACCCCGCTGTCCCCAGCACACCAGTGGCTGTACCGGGAGATCGGGGACAGCCACCTCCTCCGGTATCTCTCCTGGACCGTGTACCCCGTGGCCCTGGTCTCCTTCTCCTCAGGCTTCTCTCAGAGCATCACGCCCTTCTCAGGAGGTAAGCACAGTCACTATGCCGTCCGCCTGCGTGCCTTGCCCAGCAGTGACTGCTGGCCAAAGACTGTCCCGAGGGGCTCCTGCTGGGGGATGGCAGGAAGCGGCGACCTCGCCTCTCGGCAGAGAAGCCAGGCTTGGAAGAGTCGTGGCCCTTGCCTGAAGTCACACAGTGAAAAGGACAGAGCCTGCCTCGGGTCGCTTCTGGCTCTGCTTTGAGGGGCTCATGGAGGCACACGCCTCTGCCAGGCCTCGCAGCTCTGCCTCCGGGCCAGGCCAGCAGAGGGGGGTGCAGGGGTGCATCACGGGGGCAAGGTCTAAGAGTCCCTCCTAGTCCCCTGTCCCGCAATAGCATCTAGCAGGCCCAGATGGAGGGAGGTGGACGTTCACATCCCCTCTCTGACCGTCAGCTTTCTCATCCGCAGAAAGTGAAACGTGTTAGTCACTCAGTCACATTTGACTGTTTGTGACCCCATGTAGCCCGCCAGGCTCCTCTGTACGTGGAATTTTCCAGGCAAGAGTACTGGAGCGGGTAGCCTGTCCCTTCTCCAGGGGATCTTTCCAACCCAGGGATTGAACCCAGGTCTCCTGAGTTGCAGATGGATTCTTTACTGTCTGAGCCACCAGGGAAGCCCTCATCTGCAGAATGAGTTTACAGCCCCTCACTGACAGGGTTTAGGAGACCTGACAAGACCCAAATGTGAAACTCTGTGCAGGGTAGAGGGATAAGGGATAATCTAAAGGTGGTCCCTCCCCTTGCCCCCGTCCATCCACCCCACCAAGGTTCTGGGATTCCGGAGCTGAAGACCATCCTGTCAGGCGTGGTCTTGGAAGACTACCTGGACATCAAGAACTTTGGGGCCAAGGTGGTGGGCCTCACCTGTACCCTGGCCAGCGGCAGCACCATCTTCCTGGGCAAAGTGGTATGGACTGGCGTGAGCGCACCACTCCCCCCACTGCCCTCCAGCCCCCGCTGCCTTTTCTGCATCACCCACTGAGATTGGGTCAGCAGGAACTCAGGCCAGTGACTGCCTAAGGGCAGAGGCAGGCCAGGTCCCCAGAGCGTGACTCAGGAAGCTGGGAGGTGGGGGCGAGGGGCACGCCATCCCTGGATGAGCGGGGCCCTGGGACCGAGGGAGGGGAAGGGGAGGAGCAGAACTGGGGGTCCCGTCATGGCCTGACCCCGTGCCCTGTGCCCACACCTCCCGGGCAGGGCCCCTTCGTGCACCTGTCTGTCATGATAGCCGCCTACCTGGGCCGCGTGCGCGCCAAGGCCACTGGGGAGTCCGAGGTAAGGGGCTCGTGGGGACCCCCTCCGTTGGAGGAATGAGAGGGAGTGGGCGGGGGCTGGCTCTCAGCCCGAACTCTGGATCCCTCCAGAACAAAAGCAAGCAAAACGAAATGCTGGTGGCCGCCGCGGCGGTGGGCGTGGCCACGGTGTTCGCAGCGCCCTTCAGCGGTGAGGCCCCGCCCGGCGCCCCGCTTCCCACACTCGCCCCCCGGGACCCCCGCATCCCCCGGGACCCCCACACCCGCTTCCCCCCGGTTCCCACACCTGACCCCTGGGACCCCCACACCCCCCGGGACCCCCACACCCCCCGGGACCCCGACACCCCCGGGGACCTCCACACCCGCCCTCCTGGCTCCCCCACGCCCCGGTTCCCACACCCCCCCGGGACCCCCACACCTCCCGGGACCCCCAAACCCCCCGGGACCACACCCACCCCGGGCCCCCACGCCCGGCCCGCACTGCGCAGCCCGGCCGCCCCGCCCGGCGCAGGGACCTGGGGGCAGATGGGGTGGCCGCGGTCGTCCCCGCAGTCCTCCCGGGAGCGCTGGCCGACCCCCGGGGGTGGGGCAGCTGGGTGGGCGCCGAGACCCAGCGGTCCCCTGGACAGACGGGCTTTGGCCCCGCTGCGCGTCCCGCAGCGGCTGAGCCCGGCGCTCAGCCTCCCTCCTCGTCTGTGAAGCGGGGGCGGGCACCCTCCCCACCGCAGGGGTCAGGATGGGGGCGCCGGTTCCCGCCGCGCCGCCCGCCCTCGGCTTCAGCTCAGAACCTGGAGCGGGTGGCCCTGCCCCGGCGGCCCAGCACGGCGGGCTCTCAGCCCCGTGTCGCCCCCAGGCGTCCTGTTCTGCATCGAGGTCGTGTCCTCTCACTTCTCGGTCTGGGATTACTGGAGGGGCTTCTTCGCGGCCACCTGCGGGGCCTTCATGTTCCGCCTACTGGCGGTCTTCAACAGTGAGCAGGGTGAGCGCCTCCAGAACCCTGGCCCTGACCCCCGCCCCCTACCCCCTGCCCCTTCCCCTCTCCCATCTCTTCCCCTCCCTCCCCTCCACTCCCCTCCTCCAAGGGGCATGGAGGGAACTGACCTGTGTTGGGCGTGAAGGATGGGAGCCCCCAGGGTAGAAGCAGGTGAAGCCAGTCAGGGAGGCCGGCTGGGAGAAGGCATCTGGGGCACACCTGCCGGGCCTCCTCTCCTGCCCGTTGATTCTGAGCCTTCGGCTGGGCTGGGCCCTGACCCCACTCCCCCTTTCCCCAGAGACCATCACCTCCCTCTACAAGACCAGTTTCCGGGTGGATGTCCCCTTCGACCTGCCAGAGATCTTCTTCTTCGTGGCACTGGGGTGAGTGCGGGCACTGCCCGCCTGCACAGCTGCCCTGGGTCCAGGAGGGGCTCTGGACTCACCACCTGCCCCCGCAGGGCCATCTGCGGCGTGGTGAGCTGCGCTTACCTCTTCTGCCAGCGAAAGTTTCTCGGCTTTGTTAAGACAAATCCAGTCCTCTCCAAACTGATGGCCACCAGGTGGGCCCTGGGTGGGGGCCGGGCCCCGTCAGGCTGATGCCCCAGACCCTCCCTCCCTGGTCACCAGCACCCTCTGCAGGCCCCCGCAGGGTCTGCCTCCCCCGTACTCGGCCACCAGCGTCAACATTCCAGCCCTCCCTCGCTAACGGCCACCCCACTGCCTATGACGAAGCCCGGGGGGACCTCACTGAGCCCCGTTGCCCCAGCCTAGTCTGAGCCCTGGCGTTGCCACAGACTCAGCCCTCCTCTGCCAGGCCGGTCCCGCTCCGGTCCCTCCTGCCTGGGGGACAGTGGTCTCTGTCCTGAACTCTCCTATATTCCTATTCCTGCCCCCGGTCACCCAGTGCTGTGGGGCGGACCCCCTGGATCAGTGCCCTGCTCCTGCCTCCTCCCCCCATCCCTGCCTCAGCGTCACCCCCAGACTGGCGTAGCTGCCCATGGGGTGGGGTGAGGGGGGTGGATGGCTGGACCGTCGCTGACCCCCACCCCCCCACACACAGCAAGCCTCTGTATTCAGCGCTGGCGGCTTTGGTCCTCGCCTCCATCACCTACCCCTCTGGCGCGGGCCGCTTCATGGCGTCTCGGGTAAGGGCCTGAGCTGGGGGGCCGGGTGGCCGCCCATTGTTGTCTGCCTTGTGTCCACCATCTCCCTGAGTCCCCTCAACACCCAGAAGAGGAGGGCTGTGTGGCACTTTTCATATGAGGCCATGGCAGTTCCCTGGGGGCTCAGACGGCAAAGAATCCACCTGCGGTGTGGGAGACCTGGGTTCGATCCCTGGATCAGGAAGATCCCCTGGAGGAGGGCGTGGCAACCCACTCTGGTATTCGTGCCTGGAGAATCCCCTGGACAGAGGAACCTGGCTGGCTGCAGTCCACGGGGTTGCAAGGAGTCAGACACGACTTAGCAACTAAGCACATAGCAGCTCCTGTAGGGACAGAGCCGTTCCCAAGGAGTCCCCCCATCAGGAAGTGACAGAGGAGGGTTTGAGGCCGTGAGGGCTGGGGGTTACTGCTGCCCTGCCCTTGGGCAGAACTCTGACCCCCCTCCCCTCCAGCTGTCCATGAGGGAGTATCTGGACTCCCTGCTCGATGATAACTCGTGGGCGCTGCTGACCCGGAACATGTCCCCGCCCTGGCCTGTGGAACCTGACCCTCAGAACCTGTGGTTCGAATGGTACCACCCACAGTTCACCATCTTCGGGACCCTCACTTTCTTCCTCGTTATGAAGGTGGGCCCCCAGGGGTGTTCACAGAGCCTGGGTGGGCTGGGGTCCCTCCCCATGACTGCATACAGCACAGGGCCTGCACCTTCCCCCAGACCCGCTGCCCTGACCTCTGCCCACTGTGTGGTCCCTGGCAAGTTGCTTCAACTCTCTGAGCCTTGCTTTCCTCATCTTTAAAATGGGGTCATCACTGGGCCTCCATCATAGAAGGTTTGGAGGGAAGAAAGGAGAGGCTCTGGTGCAGTGCCAGGCACACAGTAGGCACGCTGCCAGATGGAGGTCTTTCCCCGGCTCACACCTTCGCTCACACGGGACGCTAGTGACGGGTGCGTGCCCTGGCCTCCTCCTCCTCCAGGGAAACCGGCTGCCCCAGCTCGTCCCTCCGCCTGCTCTTGTGCAGCCACCAGTAACCTCCGCCCCCACTACCCCGCCCCGTTCCCCCCGCAGTTCTGGATGCTGATTCTGGCCACAACGATCCCCATGCCCGCCGGGTACTTCATGCCCATATTTATCTTTGGTGAGTCTGTGTGTTGAGGGTCTGAGAGGCTCAGGGTACCAGGACAGGGCCGTGGCCGCTCGTCCACCTGCCTCCCCAGTGTGGTGCTGAGACTGGTCTCCAGGTGGGAAGGGCTCTGGGAAGCAGGTCAGCCTGGCCCCCATCCTCACACTAAGTCTGTGGCCAGGAGCTGCCATTGGGCGCCTCATAGGAGAGGCCCTTTCTGTGGTGTTCCCAGAGGGCATCATGGCCGGAGGGGTCACCAACCCCATCGTGCCTGGGGGGTACGCGCTGGCAGGTGAGTGGACCGGGTTCTTACTGGGTGGGCATGCATCATGGGTCTGGGATGGACCTGGAGCAGCAGCCAGCAGTCCTGCAGGGCATGGGGCGGTCAGTAGCTTCCCATGAGCCCTGCCCCTCCCTGGACCCTGCCTCTCAACCCCCACTACTCTTTCTAGCTTCTCCCTGGGCCCTGATGCCTCTATCCCTTACTGCTCTCTCCCTCACCAAGCCCAGGCCCAAGGCATTTCCAACAGTAGCCAGTTGTAGCCTCTGGACAATTCCCAGCCAAGCGCACGGCTGTCCTCACAGCATCTTTGCCCTCTGCACAAAGCTGTCTCCTAGCCTGAGCCCTGCTCCCTGGCTGTGCACCCCCACCCCTGGCTTGCAGGGGCTGCAGCGTTCTCAGGGGCCGTGACCCACAGCATCTCCACCGCACTGCTGGCCTTCGAGATGACCGGTCAGATCGTGCACGCACTACCCGTGCTAATGGCAGTGCTGGCAGCTAACGCCAT
Organism: Moschus berezovskii; assembly: GCF_049115385.1. Taxonomy (NCBI): domain Eukaryota; kingdom Metazoa; phylum Chordata; class Mammalia; order Artiodactyla; family Moschidae; genus Moschus; species Moschus berezovskii. The sequence goes on from NC_142461.1 coordinate 330,106, forward strand.
CGCCCAGAGCTGCCAACCCTCCTTCTACGACGGCACCATTATTGTCAAGAAGCTGCCATACCTTCCGTGGATCCGGAGCCGAAAAATCAGGTGAGCGGTGCCTGCTCAGGTTGGTGGACCGAGGCGACGGTGTCGGTGGGCTGACCCCACCGGAGGGCTGACGCCCGCTGCTGTCTAGTCTGCATGCTCTCCAGCTCCCCGTGTGGCTCGCGTGAGTCCTTGGCCTCCCGAGCCTCAGTGTCTTCCTGGTTATCAGTCTGTCTTCACACCAGGAGGACAGATACGGGGCCTCAGAGAGGTGCACTGTCTTGATCCAGTTCCCGCAGCGAGTCAGCACCAGCTCGGGGAGGTCCCACCCCTCCCCCTGCTCCTGCTCTGCGGTCCTCACTGGGGCCTTGGGAGCTGGAGGTGGGGCTGGAATACTAGAATGGAAAGAGGCTTTGAGGTCCTCGCGCGACCACACAGGGTCCAGCAGCTTCTGTCCCCAGAGGAGCAGGACCAAGAGCCTCTGAGACTCCTGGGTCCAAGGCCCAACTTAAGCATGTGCAAGCTGCCGCCTGCTGCAGACTCAGTTTCCCCGTCTGTGAAATGGGGGTGGTTACTCCAGTCATTTTCAAACGTTGAAGTTTTTTTTTCCCCCTTTATGCCATAAAGCTTTTCTTCAAAATGAAATTCTCCAGTGATGGCTTCTGAATAAAACAGATGAAGCTGGAGCTGGTCTTGGGGAGATAGAGGTCGGGGGGCTGGGAATCCAGAGCCAGGCCATAGGCGAGTCGTTTCCCCAGGCTCCTCCCAACCTGGGATGTGAGGAACTGTTCCTCCAAGGAATCCCTTAGTCCTGGCCTGCACTGGAGAACCAGTGGAACTCGCCCAGGCCCCCCGCCTTGTCCCGGGGTCTGGAGGACACGCTGCTCCAGGACCTGATGGGAGCACTCCTCTGCCTGCAGCTCTCACCGGGTGACTGTGGAGCACTTCATGAACCGAGCCATCACCACGCTGGCCAAGGACACACCACAGGAGGAGGTGGTCAAGGTTGTGACCTCCACAGGCGTGGCCGAGTATCCCCTGGTGGCGAGCACAGGTGCCCAACAGGAAGTGGGGTGTGAATGGGGAGGGGGTGTCCGTCTGCTCCCTCTTGCACCTGGGAGAGGCAGACGCAGGAAAGGGTGAGCAAGGCATAGGAGCTGTCAGGCACCTGAGTCCAGACCCAGGCTCTGCAACTGTGTGACCTTGGGCAAGTCACTTCACCTCTCTGAGCCTCAGTTTCCTCACTGGTAAAATGGAGATAATAACCATCCTACCCTGGGTTGCTTCACATGTTTATTTATTGATCTTCTTTTCAGCTTGCAGTCCTTTTCATTTAAAGGATTTTTTTCTTTTTTGTTGTTGTAAAGATTTTATTGAATTTGATACAGTACTGCTTTCGGGTTTTTAAAAATTATCTATTTATTTTTAGCATGGGCCCTAGGGCTCAACAGCTTCAGTAGTTGGAGCACTCAGGATCAGTGGCTCTGGGTCCCGGTCCCTGGGATTCAGGACCAGTGGCTGTGGGTCCCGGTGTCCGGGATTCAGGATCAGAGGCTGTGGGTCCCAGCATCTGGCACTCAGGATCAGAGGCTATGGTTCCCGGTCCCTGGGACTCAGGATCAGAGGGTGTGGGTCCCAGTGTCTGGCACTCAGGATCAGAGGCTGTGGTTCCCGGTGCCCGGGACTCAGGATCAGAGGCTGTGGTTCCCAGTGTCTGGCACTCAGGATCAGAGGCTGTGGTTCCTGGTCACCGGGACTCAGGATCAGAGGCTGTGGTTCCTGGTCCCCAGGACTCAGGATCAGAGGCCGTGGGTCCCAGTCCCCGGGACTCAGGATCAGAGGGTGTGGGTCCCAGTGTCCGGCACTCAGGATCAGAGGCTGTGGTTCCTGGTCCCCGGGACTCAGGATCAGAGGCTGTGGTTCCCGGTCCCCAGGACTCAGGATCAGAGGCTGTGGGTCCCAGTCCCCGGGACTCAGGATCAGAGGCTGTGGGTCCCAGTGTCTGGCACTCAGGATCAGAGGCTGTGGTTCCCAGTGTCCGGCACTCAGGATCAGAGGCTGTGGTTCCTGGTCCCCGGGACTCAGGATCAGAGGCTGTGATTCCCAGTGTCTGGCACTCAGGATCAGAGGCTGTGGGTCCCGGTCCCCAGGACTCTGGATCAGAGGCTGTGGGTCCCGGTCCCCAGGACTCAGGATCAGTGGTGTCTGGCACTCAGGACCAGTGGCTGTGGGTCCCAGTGTCCGGGACTCAGGACCAGTGTCTGTGGGTCCTGGTCCCCAGCACTCAGGATCAGGATCAGGGGTTGTGGCACTTAGGGTTAGTTGCACCCACCATGTGGGATCTTCCCGGACCAGAGATGGAACCCCTGTCTCATGCATTGGCAGGTGGATTCTTATACACTTTTCCCTCAGGGAAGTCCCAATGCTGCTTCTGTTTTTCAGGGTTTTGTTTGTTTTGGCCATGAGGCTCGTGTAACCTTAACTCCCTGACTCACAGCCCCTGCATTGGAGGCAAAGTCTTAACCACTGGACCACCAGGGAAGTTCCAACATGTTTGGATGAGAGATGAGAGGGGACTGGTAGGGCACACTGTGAGTCCTGGAAATCAGGCCTGGTGTGCTTGGGGCTCTGATCCCTCAGCCTCCCTGCCCAGCGGTCCCCAACTGAACTACCTCCCTCAGTCTCATCACCAGGAGAAAGACATCTTTTCACAGAAAAATGGATGGGGGCCCTTGTTAAAAGACACGTAAGCAGAATCTTGAGGGAGGGCCTAGCTGGAACACCATTTCCCTCTCGGACAAGGACAGTGTGAGTGGGACAGATACGCAGGGGGTTGGGGAGGGGCAGCCCTGTCCACTCAGGGCCCATCAGCCCGTGTGTCCCCTTCACATAAATGAACACAGGTGTGCACTGGGAAAGCATAGCGTGACTGGAGTTTGGTCCCTGCTTGTCCTGTGAGCAGGTTTCTTGGGCAGTGAGCAACCAGAACAACTGTATGTGTCATCCACACGCCTAACCCAAGAAGCATAAAACTATTATGAGCAGCAGAACTGTAGACAGACCCCCTAACTCTATGAACGGCAGTTGCCTCAGCTGGAAAGTAGGGAACACAGAGTTGTCAGAGGTTCTCATCCCAAATTCCAGGCCCTTCTTCCCACTCACAGTGGGATACCTATAGCATTATCCCATAGAACATGCCAGATACCCCATTAGAAAATGTCTGCACATGGGTGCCCCCTCAAGAAGCTTCACTCCCTGGAAAAAAGACAGAAGTGGTGTCCAAGACCAATTCCAAATCCACCCTTAGAGCCACAGGAAGCAAAGCACTACTAACTAGTGCAGGCCCAGGCTATGCGACCCAGCTGCTCATCCAAGAAATAGCTTGGCTTTTTGTTTTTAAAGGGGGAACATGTATTTGTCCAGTTGTGAGGTTTTTATTTTACTGGAAAAGGAGCAGAACTGTCAGGCTGTCTTTCAAAACGGAACACTTGCAAAAGCCAGTGATGCCCTGAAAGCTTGCGACACCTTCCCCACAGGAACAAGGTGGCCTTTGGATTCACACCCTCACTGGGAAATGAGAGGCAAAGCCCAGCCCCAGGGCATGGCTGTATTCACAGAGGTGTCCCAGACCTGCTCCTGCTTGAGGTCCCACCACATGGGGCATTTCAGGGTGGGCAAGTGATCTCCTGGCCCCCTGGCAGCCTTGCCCAACTGCCCTCAGAAGCTGAGTGACCTTGGGCAAGACAATGAACCTCTCTATGCTCCTGAGCCTCAGTTTCCTCTTCTGTAAAATGGGTGATAATAGTTCCTGACTCATAGATTGCTGCAGGTTCCCGAGAGTCATGAGAACACCCAGCACAGTTCTTGGCACATCATAGAAGCCCAGTAAACAGAAATTCCTTTTTCGTAACATGGCTCTTTCCATCTCCCTCTCTGCCTGTCCAGAGTCCCAGACCCTGGTGGGCACCGTGCGAAGGGCACACCTTGTGCAGGCCCTTCAAGCTGAGCCGCCCTCCTGGGCTCCAGGACACCAGGTGAGCGCTTTTGTGAGGTGTCAGGAGGGGATGGGGAGTCAGGAGGGTTCTCACAGAGTGGCCAGCTGATCGCCTGTGGTTTGAGAGGGGCAGCCCAGGAGCAGAGGCTCGCCCAGGCCCCCATAACCTTCTCCCATCCCCAGCGCTGCCTCCAGGACATCTTGGCTGGGGGTTGCCCTGTGGAGCCAGTGACCCTGAAACTGTCCCCGGAGACCTCCCTGCACCAGGTAAGGGGCGACATCCGGGCTGTGGCAGACCTGGGTCCTGGGATAGAGGGGAGGAACCTGAGAGGGAAACAGCTTCAGGTGTGGCTCTCTGCTCCTTCTGCGTCTACCTCCGGCATGCAGTCCCCGCCTCTCTGCCCGCTGGTCCCAGGGTTGGTGGGACAAACAGACTCGGGGAGAGGGAGAGCTTGGGAAGCTGAAGACTCCGGATGGAGAGAAATCATGGTTAAGGGTCTTTCATGAAGGCACACATGGGTTTCAATTCCAGGTCTCCCACATTCTGCCTGTGTGATCTTGGGCAAATTACTTAATCACTCTGACTGCTGGTCCCTCCCCGCAGCAAGCACAGAGCCTGGCACATGGGCTCGTGGAGGGATGGAGCGGGTTGGGGGCCTAAAGGTAGCCCAAGCCCTGTGTTCGTGGCTGATGCTGGATGATCCTGAGTAGCGAGTCCCGCTGTTCCCTTGTGTGGACTCTGGGGACCCCTGGTGGTCACAGTGGACATTGCCGGCCCATCCCAACTGCCCAGCCCTCCAGGCTCAGAAGCGGCTCAGAAACAGGCTCAGAAGCAGGATCAGAAACGGCTCAGAAACAGGCTCAGAAGCAGGCTCAGAAACGGCTCAGAAACAGGCTCAGAAACGGCTCAGAAGCAGGCTCAGAAGCAGGCTCAGAAACGGCTCAGAAACAGGCTCAGAAGCGGCTCAGAAACGGCTCAGAAACAGGCTCAGAAGTAGGCTCAGAAACGGCTCAGAAGCAGGCTCAGAAACGGCTCAGAAACAGGCTCAGAAACGGCTCAGAAACAGGCTCAGAAGCAGGCTCAGAAACGGCTCAGAAGCAGGCTCAGAAACAGCGCGGCAGGGCAGGGGGAGCGGGGGCAGCAGCCCGGGACAGAGCGTGGCCAGGGCCTTCATCTCTGCTCAGGGCTCGCAGGCTCGGAAGAAACGGGTGGGAGCCTGTCCTCCAGCGTTTCCTAACCCTCCTCCTCCAGGCACACAACCTCTTCGAGCTGTTGAATCTTCATTCCCTCTTCGTGACGTCTCAGGGCAGAGCTGTGGGCTTCGTTTCTTGGGTGGAGGTACCGTGGCCCCGAGGATGAAACAGAGGGGTGCTACCGCACTTGAGCAGCCGGCGGCTGGGGGCACAGTTACCGCTGTCACCTGGGGAGGGGCCTTGTGGGACTTTGACGAGCCTCACTTCTGGCCCGGAGGAGCCGGCCGCCTGGTCCAGCTACGCCAGCCTTATCTTGTGGCCACTGGCCAGCCCTGCCATTACCTCTGGGCCTCAGTGATCCGATCTCTGCAGTAGAGAGGCCCTGGCTCTAAGACTCACTCCAAAATCAGCCCTTAGGGGAGGCAGACGATACTGCAGCCCCATCTTCATCTCCTCTACACTCTTCCCCTCTGGTCTTTGTTCTAGTTGGAGAAAGCAATTTCCAACCTGACAAACCCTCCGGCCCCAAAGTGAACCAGCCTGGCAGGATGAAACAGAGCTGCTCAGCTACCCCCATGAAGGAAGCAGGGCAGAGACCCTGCCTGTGTCCCGCACGACAACACACCCCTCCCCTCCAGCCCAGCTCAGTCCCTCGGCGAAGCCGGCAGCTGACCTAGCACCGAGCAGGACCCCACAGTCGCCATGTCCCATCCTCGTGGGACAAGTGCCACCTGTCTTGAAGGACAAATCCCACCCTGGGAAGCTCAGAATGTGAGGCAGCAGAAAGCACCATGTGGTGGGTACTGCAAGGAAGCACCCGATTCACAGAGGAACAGCTTGGTGCCCTCTGTCAGCAAGGGCAGGCACCGGCTCCCTCTGGGGGCTGTGTGACTCCCATCCAGCAGCTTCCAAGGCAAATAAAGCCGGTTCCCAGAGCTGCGCTCCACGCTCATTTCAGCATCCAGCTGTCTTGCTGCCTTAGCGCCTCGCCTGTCGGGGGCCCCCAGGTGGCCGTGTGGGCATTGCAGGCCTGGACCCTGGACCTCCACTCCTTGCACCCCCTTCCTGGCAGGGAAGGAGAGTGGGGGAGAGTGGGCTCCCACTGGGTTTTATGATGCCTGTCCTCATGGGTACGCATGGCCCTGTGACCCAGTTACCTCCACTCCAGCCTCAGCCTCCTCCTTGGCTGAGCCGGAGCTGGCAAAGCAGGGTCCCCAGGTGGGGCTCCTCGGAGTCCACAGAGCCTTAAGCCTCCTTCATGGGGACCGTCCTGGCCGCCAGCAGCAGGGTGACCGGCGGTCTGTGTGTTGAGGGGTCGGGGCCCTCTCCCGCAAGCCGGGAGCCCAAGGACATGCCATCCCCTGCAGAGACCAGGCCAAGGTCATCCAGGGAGAATCCACCACTTTAATGTCTGCAGAGAACCTCCCTGGGGATGGAGGGGGATGCAAGGAGGGGAAGCAGGGCCCCCAGAGCAGGTCTGGAGAGTGAGGGGCCGGCAGACGCCCCGAGACACAGTCCCGTGAAGAGCACTAAGGAGCAGGGCTCAGCACCCCAAGGAGCCGCCGCCTCTGATGGCGCCAGAGCACAGGTGGAGGGCTGAGCCCGGGCCTGAGTGGGGTCCCCACGCCCTTCTGCGGCTGTTGGCTCCTATGGGCAGTCTGCCTGGGTGTCTGCTGAGAGTCCTCGAGCCTGCCCGTGGCAGACACCCTGCAGGGAAGGCCCTCCTGAGCCAGGCAGAGAGGGGGAAGGGGGTCACGGCCCCCATGGGGGAGGCAGGAGAGGTCTGGGAGGCATGGAGTGTCCACAGGAGACCACCCCCACCCCATGGCTGCCCCAGGGGCTACTAACGCCCCCCAGCACCCGGGGTCCTGACGACTCTGGGCTGCCCGCTGGGCCAGATTGGGAGCGGCCCGGCCTGCCTCAGTTATAGAACACCTCATCCTCCTCCCCAGAGGGCGGGCCGCCGTCCCCAGAGCAGAGGGGGCCCTGCGGGCTGGCCCCCGCCTCGGGCCCCAGGGTCCCCGGGAGACACGGCCGGAGCTGCCATCCGGGGCTGGAGGGCTCGTCAGGGGAGGGCCAGCCATCGGGGGAGAAGGCCAGAAGACTGTCGTCCTGCGAGCAGACACTCAGAAGTCTGTCCTGGAGCCAGACGCTCCCCAGGCCTGCAAAAGCAATGGGGGGTGGGGGTGAGGATGGAGCTGCGAAGGCCCTGCCCCTCGCCCTCTCCGGGGTAGGAGGCAGGGGCGAGCGGCAGAAGACCTGCTTCAGAACCCTGCTTTATCAACGCCAAGCTGTGTGGCCTCGGTCATGTCACTGAACCTCTGAGCCCACTTCTCCCTGGATGATGGTGTGGTGGTGGCAGTGAGCAGAATGGTTAACAGCAGCTTCAAATCCGTCTGTGCTCTGAGAACTGGGCCGACCCGTGCTCTCCCCAGGCCTCCACCCTCCCGTCGCTCACATCAGGAGGAAGAGCACACGTGGGGTCTGTGAGCTCCACCCAGGACCCGGGCTCCCTGCAGCCCTCAGGGGTAACCGGGGCATCTACAAAGGTGACTGATGGTGCCTGAGGCTGAGGTTCAGATCCTGATGTCTCCAGCGTGGTGTGTGTAATCTGAGGCTTCCCTGGTGGCTCAGCTGGTAAAGAACCGCCTGCAGTGTGGGAGACCTGTGTTTGATCCCTGGGTGGGGAAGATCCCCTGGAGGAGGGCATGGCAACCCACTCCAGTATTCTTGCCTAGAGAATCCCATGGACAGAGGAGCCTGGAGGGCTACAGTCCATGGGGCCGCAAAGAGTCGGACATGCCTGAGCAATTAGCACAGCACAGTCTGAGCCAGTCTCCTTTTGGCTGCGCTATGCAGCAGGCAGGACCTTAGTTCCCCAACCAGGAGTCAAACCCGTGTGCCCTTTAGTGAAAACGCAGAGTTTCAACCACCAGGGAAGTGTCTGAGGCAAGTCTCCTGATGCCTCAGTTTCCCTTATTTGTAACATGGAGGTAACAGCCGCTCTACTTCTCGGAGTGTCATAGAATCAATTGCAATAACACATGTGAAGCACTTGGCACAGTGAGCCCTCAATTCACATCGTCTGTCACCTGCTGACCGTCATCTGTCTGTCCGTCATCTAACCTATCGCCTCTCCTCTCTCTCCTTTATGCTCATGGCACTCCCTGGGCGATGGGCAGGGCAAGGATCCCCAGGCCCCTTTTCCAGATGCAGAAAACCTAGGGCTGAGGGCTGGGGGCCTTCTCTGAGGTCTCAGGGCACAGGCAGCAGAGCAGGCCCCCAGGCCGTACCCTGGAGCTGAAGGATGTCCGCAGGGCTGCTCTCTGGTCCCAGCTCTCCATCGTCCAGCGAGGACCAGGCGCTCAGTGTGGCCTCCGTGATGGCAAACTGCTCGGCAACCCCTGTGGGGATGGACCCGGCTCAGTGGGGGCAGGTGGGCGGGCACCACATGCTGGCTCTCGAGGCTGCCCATCCATGGCCCGGGGGATCGGAGTTCCCATCAATGCCCCCCACAGTGCTCAGCACTGTATTTATTCCCTGCCCAGATCAGTGGTAAACACCCCACCTGCCAATGCAGGAGACATAAGAGACACAGGTTCAAACCCTGGGTCAGAAAGAGCCCCTGGAGAAGGAAATGGCAACCCACTCCTTATTCTTGCTGGAGAATCCCATGGACAGAGGAGCCTGGCGGGCTACAGTCCATGGGCTCACAGAGAGCTGGACATGACTCAGCGACTAAGCACACCCCGACAACATGCAGGGGCACCCCGGTGCCGCTCAGGACCAGACCCGGCCAGTCTGTACCCCAGCCCCCGCCTCCGCTGACCTGCAGCAAAGCGGGCCTCACGCAGCTTCTCCGGGAGGCGGCGGTAATGCTCCTCTTCGGCCGGGGGCAGCTCCCAGCCCGCCTGCTGGGCGCTCCAGCCCTTCCACTCGATGAGGTGGGCCACGCGGCCGCGGGCCATGGCCGTGGGTTTTGTGATGTGATCCTTGATGCTCTGCACCACCCCTGCGGGGATTGAGGGTGGCTGAGCCAGCCCCCGCCCCAAGAGCCCAGCCCTCCCAGAACCTCTGGCCGGTCCACTGGCCTGTGCCCCATGTGCCTCCAGAGCTGTGTCCTCAGAGTCCCACCCGCAGTGCCCGTGCCCACCCAGCTCCTCACAGCCGGTCACTGCTCTGTCCACGCCCTGCCTGCCCACACCCTCCCACACCCGAGGTCACCTTGCACAGACATTCCCCACCCACCTGTGGGCCTCATGCCCTACCAGTGGCCTGCTCCTGGGCAGTGCTCCCGCCCACCTGGCCCTTCTCCACGCCTGCCACACCCCTCGCTCCCTTCTGACCAAGTTCACACTCGCTGGCTCAAGAAGATTCACTCATGGATCCTTCAAGCCCCACCAGCCGTCCCTTCCTCCAGCAGTAAACAAGCTAGGGGACAGCATCTTCTGTGCCTAGACACAGCCTACTCTGCCCAGGGTGAGACCTGCAGCAGGCAGGGAAGGCTTCCTGGAAGAGGTGGGCTGGAGGCAGGCTTTGAAGGCAGTTTTGGATGGATAAAAAGAGGCAAGGCTGGAGGCTGTTTCAGAGCTGAGAAGAGGACGGAGGCAGAGAAGAGTATGGCGTGGTTCCAGGACCACTGAGGGTCAAGCCACAGGGCAACACTGGGAACAGGGTGGCGGGAGAGTCTGGGAAGCCCAACAAGATCCAGACTCAGTGCGGACGACCCCTCTCCTTGCGGCAACGGCGCAATGATGAGCAGGAGAGCGGCCCAGGGCGGACCTCCTCACCGGAGGCCTAGGGCCAAGGGTGGGCGTTAGGGGCCACTGAAGGGGGTCAGCGGACCTCCTCACCGGAGGCCTAGGGCCAAGGGTGGGCATTAGGGGCCACTGAAGGGGGTCAGCGAGGGACAGGACAGGGTGGGGAGATGGGGAGCAGGGCCTGGGGGCGCTCCTGGGAGCAGACCAGCTGGATGAGCAGGCTGATGGACAAAACGTTGCCAAGGACCATCCCTGGTATCTCCTCAAACCCAGGCTGAGAACAGATCTGCGGATCGCTGGTCCCAGAAAGCAGGACATGAGGAAAAGCAATATTTAAGAAAGAAAGGCGACTACCCTGGTGGTCCAGTGGCTAAGAATCCATGCTCCCAATGCAGGGGGCCCAGGTTCGATCCCCAGTCAAGGAACTAGATCCCAGATGCAACAGCTGAGCTTCCTCACGCCACAGCTAAGAACTGGCACAGCCAAACAGACAGACAGATACATAATTAAAATAATAATTCAGAAAAGCTAACGTTGACTTGTTTTAGAAAAAGAAAGGAAGAAAGGCATCCATAAAGGAAGCTGAGACAAAACTCCGGGAGAATGGGAAAGATGAAGCTCGGAAAGAAGGTGGGGCCCCCAGGTTAGGGAGCACTGGCAGCCGGCGGAGGCTTCTGGAGGGGGTGGTTCAGTGGCCCCCAAGGGCCCGGTGAGGCGGAGGGAGGGGATTTCGGGTGGAGGAAACAGGGGCAGCTTCAGGGGGGCTGCGAGCGACTGGTGATGGAGCAGCCTGTGAGCAGAGCTGGCGGAGCAGAGCCCCGCAGGCCGTGCCGGGACGACCACCCCTGGTGCTGCGGGCGCCGCGGGCACACCTGTGCTCACACCTGTGCTCACACCTGCACACTCGGGAGCCTTGGCCTCGGCTGACTGGAACTGCCTCACCCAGAGAGGCCCGGAAGCTGGGAGTCCTCCCGAGTGGCAGCCGACACTGACAGACGGAGGAGCCGTGTGAAATCAGCCACGGCCTCAGAGCCACGGTTCTTTGGGTCAGGCTGGGAGAGACGAGCCCTGCAACCAGCCCTCTGCCGAGCCCCGCCCGAGCCCCGCCCGAGCCCCGCCCCGAGCCCCGCCCGAGCCCCGCCCCAACCCCGCCACGAACCCCGCCCGAGCCCCCGCCCGAGCCCCGCCCCGAGCCCCGCCCTAGCCCCGCCCCGAGCCCCGCCCCTAACCCCGCCCGAGCCCCACCCCTGCCCTGCTCCCCTCGCTCCCTGCGGGGTTCCTTCGAGAACAACCCTTCGGTGAACCCCAGCACAGTGCCCCTCTCGGTTCTGCTTCTAGGAGACCCGTCACAAGTTGGCTGCTTTCATCTGCTGCAGAGAAGCAGGGAGACACCCAGAACTTCAGGAGAACCCAGTAACTGAACCCCAAGAAGGGCAAGAACCCCCAAGTCCTGCAGAGTCCCACACGGAGCCGGGCATTTAGAAAACTCTTCTGTCCAACAGGGCTGCAGTCCCTCCAGCTGCAATTCCACTCTGACCTTCCCACCCCCACGCTGTGCAGATTCCCAGGGCAGGAGGGGGCAGCCAGAGCTCACCCACAAGGGATGAGGTGGCCAGGGCTGCCACGTTGTAGTTGCTGGAGCAGGACCTGGAGTCGGACAGGTAGCCATTGGTGGTCTGGAAGCACCTCTGTAGGAAGGGGAGGGGGCTGAGCAGGGTAGGCAGACTGGCACGATGACCCCCCACCCCTGCCACCCCACTACCCACCCTCCCCAGACCTGTGTCCATCAGACACCCGCCCCTCCAGGGCTGGCAGCCCTGTGTGCCCAAGCTGGGCGCAGGAGAGAGGGCGACGGTATCAGCTGGGGCTGGCCAGACTGCAGGGAGGGGTGAGTGCACTGACCTGCCAAGGATCCCAACAGAAATTCATCTGTATGTCCTGAAACAAGAGGAGAAAGAGGAACAGGAAGGGCCTGGCACGCTGTGCCGGCAGACGGCAGGGCTCCTGCAGCCCCGGGGAGCAGTGCTCCCTGACTGAGCCACGGTCTGCCTGCTCCTGGGGTACGCCCTCCTGGCCCCTGGCACGCAGAGAGAAGCGGGTGGGTGAGGGTGACCGTGACTTTGCTGGGAGAGGCAGCGGGTATGGGGGACCGAGCAGGCCTGGGCTCAGACTGTGACTCTGCCATTGCTGCCTGGACATCCTTAGACTAGTGACCTAATATCCCAGAACCTTAGTCTGCGCCTCTGTAAGACGGGACAGTGCCATGCATCTCACAGGCTGTGCTGAAGCATTAACGACATAAAGTGGGCAAAGTGCCGGGCACGACACTGAGCATGTGGTGCGTGGGCTTGCTCTATACACACACACACACACCCGATTATTTACCACTGAGCTTCCCAGGCGACTCAGTGCTAAAGAATCCACCTGCCAATGCAGGAGATGGGGGTTCAATTGCTGGGTCAGGAAGGTCCCCTGGAGGAGAAAATGGCAACCAACTCCAGTATTCTTGCCTGGGAAATCCCACGGATGGAGGAGCCTGGCAGGCTATGGTCCATGGTGTCGAAAAATGTCAGACACGACTTACAGATTAAACAACAACACAATTACCTGCTAAGTTGCTTCAGTCGTGTCCAACTCTTTGTGACCCTATGGACTGTAGCCCGCCAGGCTCCTCTGTCCGTGGGACTCTTCAGGCAAGAATACTGGAGTGGGTCGCCATGCCCTCCTCCAAAGGATCTTCCAGACCCAGGGACCAAACCCACATCTCTTAAATCTACTTGTATTGGCAAGCAGGTTCTTTACCACCACACCACTTGAGAATCGTGTGTGTGTGTGTTATACACTTGCATATGCTATACATATCATATATATATATACTTGTGATATATGTATATCTCAACTAGTCTGTTCAGGCCACAGCTTCTGGGGCAAAGGTCAAAATTATGCACCAGATTTGAGGCCCCTAGCAAGATGGCTGATCTGTCTGAACTGAGAACTCATTCCTTTACTCCCCAGCTGGCAGCATAGGAGGCCAAGGAGTTGTGGGCTCCTAACGGAACATCTTATCTGCAGGACTGAGTGAATCTGGGTGGGAGGCCCTTCAGGATGGGGCTCTTTTCTAGATAGACCAGGTTCAGTGCCTGGATGCCCTGCTCCATTCAGAGCTTCATCCAGCTGAATACAACCCTGGGTGGCCCTGACCCTGCAGGAAGTAGCCAGGCCCGGCAGGGAGAGAAAGAGGCAGAAACAGTTTCTGCTTCCAGGGCACAGCCCAGGAACCAGGGGTACAAAGTATGACCAGTTACCTTGCCAGTGACATGGTCTGGAGCCACGATGGAGGGCAAGTCTGGGTTCAGGGGGGCCATGCCCTGGGGCAGGGGGCAATCCTTGTGGGCACTTGTGAGCAAGTCTGGAAAAAAGGAAGAGACGAGGAACTTAGACAAGCTCTGTTGATTACGAAGCCCATTCAAGCCAGTTCTGAGAGGTGTTACTTTATTATTACATCGTTTCATCAAAAATAGACTCAGGGACTTCCCTGGTGGTCCAGTGGTTAAGAATCTGCCTTGTGATGCAGGGGATATGGGCTCAATCCCTGGTAGCGGAACTAAGATCCCACACACCTGGAGTAACTAAGCTGGCGCAGTGCAGCAAAAGATCCTGCATGCCGCAAGTAACACCCGACACAGCCAAATAAATAAAATTTAGAAAAAGAAAGTAGTCAGGCCCACAGCAGGTGAGGAGTCCAGCCAGATTTACTAACTCTAGTCCTCACACTCCAGCGATTCCTTGACCTCACAGAGACCTCAAATCCGTTTGTTTGCCTGTCTTTCACAAGACACTCATGTCCCTACTTCCCTCCTGGCCCGGCTAAGACTCCTTGACATATCCTTAAAGGTCTCCTTTGCAGATGCCCTTGACTCGCCTCTCTTAACCCTGTTTTGGCCTAACCCTCTGCCCGCTTTGTGGGGACTCTCAGAGCTACTGGCTGCCAGGGAAAGTCATGGGCGTCAAGTTAAATTGGTGCCCACCGGTCTACCCAGGGATCCCTCTACCTGTCTCTGATTCCTGCGAGTTTGCATCCTGTGAGGCTGACCACTTCATCCTCTTTCCTTCTCGAACTTTCACACTGACACCCCTGCTGCTCCCTGCACCCCACTGCCGGCTGCTCTCCGGCTGTCAGTGTGATCCAGGAGCCTTCGGCAGATATCACCCATTCTCTCCGCCTCAAATCACTGTTGTGCCCGCATGCCACACAGTCCACTTTCCCTCTTGTGACAAAGGAAGAACTGTACCCCCAGTCCAAGTCCAGCCCGTCCACTGGGGTTTCGTGCCTGCCCTGCCCTGGGGCTCCATGCTCTCTCTTTCCTGTGTTGTCTGAGTTTCTCTCCCCAGAGTCGGCCCGTCGGTGTGACTGCAATGCCTCTGGGCTCAGGGACTCTTGCCGTGTGGGGTCCCCGCACCACTGGGCTGGCCCACAGCCCCGCCCATCTTGGCAGCCCAAGCCTCCCCACCCTTGGAAGACCTTCTCCCGACCCCTGTTCTTCCGCTCCTTGCTCACGCCTCTGCCCCCAGCTTAGAGCTGTGTCCAGCTGCTACTCCCGTCTCCTGTTCTCCAGCACCGGTTCCAACCAGCCTTCCTTGAGATAGCCCTTGGCAAGTGGCCAGAAAGCTCAGAGAGATCCTCTGGCCCGTCCTCGGTGGCCCCCAGCAGGCACGAGCCCCCCACCCCCAAGCCGCACCTCCACAGCCGCTCCTCTTCCTCTTCTGCTCCACCCGAGCCCACCCGCTGCTCACCCCAGGGCCCCTTCCCTCCTCCCTTCTCCCCTCTCCCAGGAGGCCTCACCCCTGCGGCTGACACCCACATTTATGCCTCCAGCCCCGACTGTTTGCTGGAGCTCCCGACTGAATTTCCAGCTCCCCACATGTTTGCCCACTAGGCATCTCAAGCAAACGCAGCAAAACGGAACTTGCGAACCACAATCCATCTTCCTTTCCTTCCCCAGTTTTAGAAAACAAAGCGATGGTCCACCCAGCTGTCCGAACGAAAAACCCAGGCACTTTCTTGGAGTCCTGCTTCTCCAACTCTTCCCACCAACCCCATCTATCAACCAGCAAGTCCCCCTGGCCCTCTCTCTGACCTCCACCCCAGATTTAGCCCTCTCCAGCAGCACCACTGCTCCCGCTTTGCCAGGTGAGAGCCGTTACCTCCACCAGCAGCCTCCTCCCTCCCCTGCCGGGCCATCCACTCTGCACCAGCAGGGCCCCGCTCAGGCTGTCTCCATCTGCCTGGCTCCCTCCCTTCTCTCACCTTTAGGGACAGAGCCAGCCCTGGCCCCCGCGGCCTGGGGGCCTCCAGCAGGCCACTCTGACTGCAGGCCCCCGCTCACGCCTGGGCTCACTGTCCTTGGCACTGCGCTCTGTGCTGCTCCGCAAACGGGCCAGGCCTGCTCTTCGTCCTTACTGTTCCCTGTGCCTGGAACACTGGTTCCCCAGATCCTCCGGAACCCTGTCATCCAGCGCTCAGCTCAAGAGAGGCCATCCCTGCCACCGCCCTGTCCCCATGCCGGGCACCAGTCACCCCCGAGTCACCACCCTGATATTTGTGTTTATTTAAGTGTCCAGCCTCTCCCCCACCGAGTGTGAGTGCCACGAGGGTGGAGACCACAGCGGCCCTGCTTGGGCTCTGCGGCCACGGCACCTGCACTTAGCAGGCGCTCTGTGAACACCGGGGGATGACTTCTACCGTCCGGTAAAGGTGCTTTTGTGTGGGAGGGCAGGGACCAGCCCGCCACTGATGGATTATCAGGGCCTACCACATACGAGGTTCACAGTCGTTGCTGAGGGAGTGCACACCGTGAACCTAGCAACGAGAACTGCTGGACTGAATCCTTGGTCTAACTAAGAGGAATCCTCCAGTCCCCCTGGGTGACAGGGAACACTCTTATCACTCACTTGATTAATGTGCTTACTTACTCTTCTATTCACCGAATGGTACTGGCTGAGCAACTACTGCATACCACCCACTCTTCTGAGTACTAGGGGCCCAGTGGTGAAGCCTGGGCCTCCCCGGTGGCTCAGATGGTGAAGAATCTGCCCGCAATGCAGGAGACGTGGGCTCGATCCTGAGGTCAGGAAGATCCCCTGGAGAAGGGAACGGCTACCCACTCCAGTATTCTTGCCTGGAGAATTCCGTGGACTGAGGAGCCTGGTGGACTACAATGCATGGGATCACAAAGAGTTGGACACGACTGAGCAACTAACAGTTTCACTTTCTTTCACTGGTGGTCCAGTGGTTAAAACTCTGCACTTCCACTGCAAGGGGTGTGGGTTTGATCCCTGCCTGGCTGGGGAACTAAGATCCCATATGCTGTGCAGCATGATCCAAAAAAAAAAGAGATGATTTCTTTGCCCTCGTGGAGCTGACATTCTAGTAAGTGAGAAAGACTATTAACCCAAAACTCACAAGCTCTGAGAGCTGCTCAGAGCTGAGGTCTGGGTTCCAGGAAAGTCCGGTTACATGAAGAGCTGTAGGCTGACCATTCATTCCTTCAGCCAGTGAGCGCCCATCTCCTGGACGTCTACACTGTGCAGGCACCTGGGGACCGAGGTGGGATCAGCTCTGTCCCTGCCTTCAGGGAGCTCACAGTAGGAAGTCCCCCAAAGCCCCTCACTCAAACCCAAGGCTGAGCGGCGGGAACGACAGCACCCCAGCCTGCTGTTCTCTCCACCCTCCTGTCCCGGCGTGACGGCAGAGTCCTCACCTGACCTAGAGGGAGGGCTCCGTGGTCAGCCTGGCAGGTGAGGAAACCCAGGGCATGTGGGGGGGTCACAACCCCAGGCACACGGCCCGCCGTGGGCAGTCAGGACCTGAACCCTGCGGGTCTGATGCCAAGGTTCCTCCTCTTGCAAAGCACAGGAGGAGTTGTGATGATTTTCGGCAGGGACTGGGGGCTGCACGGGAGTGCTGATGGGTCAGCCGGCCAGAGGGGCTGTCTGGAGGTGGACAGTTTGGATGGGCGCAGGGATGGTGGGGAGGGGAAGGGGATGGTGGGGAGGGAGGGTGAGATGGGAGGGAGGGGTGAGGCGGGTGGGGAGGGGAAGGGTGAGGTGGGCAGGGAGGGATGGTGGGGAGAGGAGGGGAATGGTGGGGAGGGGAGGGGTGAGGCGGGAGGGGAGGGGTGAGGCGGGCAGGGCTTGCACCAAGCCAGGGAGTCTGGAAGGAGCAGTCTGTGGCGATGCCGGGAGAGGAACCTCTGTAGGACGCTCGTCCCGGCCTCCACCATCCTGCCCTGGGCACTGGCTCCCATCACCCTTTCTGGCTGGGGGCCACCTGGACAGAAGCAGACGAACCGATGGCGTGGACACAGACATGGCTTCCTGGAGGAGGCAGAGGCCCAGGAGCGTCTGAGGCTGGAGATGGGAGGCGCCAGGCAACCCCAAAGGCAGGGCTGGGTGGAGGAGAGTGGGCAGAACTGGAGACTCAGAGATCAGGAGTTAACGAGGAGGGGAAGTGGGCAGCGAAGGCTGTGGGTGCCCCACCCAGCCCCCCAGACCCCGTGGACCCCCGTCTGCTTCTGTCACCCGTCCCTGCCCCGCGGGCTGGGCTTCCACCAGGCAGCTCCTGAGGCGCTTCCTGGACAGCTGCCCAAGGGCAACTGGGCTGAAACTAGCCGAGAAGCGATGCTGCTCCCGTCTGTGACTGGAGGGGCAGGGCCCCAGCTGCTTTATTTCGGGTGGGAAAGTTCTGAGCTTTACTCTCACCCCAGAGCTCCCGGTGGGATCAGGCTGACACCACCCCTGCAGGACGACGGACACCCTCTCCTGGCTGCGTCTCCTCCACCCCACTCTCCCCTCGTCTGCACTGGTTTCCTCTGGCAGGTTCCGCACCCAAATCCCAGTTTCAGGGTCGGCTCTCGAGGAACTGCCCTGAAGACAGCTGGCAGAGGCTCTGGTGCCAGACTGTCCAGTTCAAATCCCAAGTCTGCCCTTTATTCCCATGGGCCCTGAACAAGTGGCTTCACCTCTCCTAGCCTCCACTTATGTATCTGTAAAACGGGCAACCGAGGAAGACGGTTCTCATTCCTCGGGAATTGTCTACTAGGATCCAAAACTGAGACCCAGGAGGCTTTGAGGGCCCCGCTTTTGAAGAAAACCACCCAGAGGGTGGATGTGGGGTGGGGGGAGCGGGCAGCCTCTTCAAAGCAGCTGAAACCAGCTTTGCCACCCCAGCTGTCAACCCCCTTCTGACTCTTGTTCAGTCACTCAGTTGTGTCTAACTCTTTCGGACCCCATGACTGCAACATGCCAGGCCTCCCTGTCCTTCGCTGTCTCCCAGAGCTTGCTCAAACGCATGTCCATGGAGTTGGTGATGCCATCCAACCATCTCATCCTCTGTCATCCCCTTCTCCTCCTGCCCTCAATCTCTCCCAGCATCAGAGTCTTTTCCCATGAGTCGGTTCTTCAAATCAGGTGGCCAAAGTATTAGAGCTTCAGCTTCAGCATGAATCCTTCCAATGAATATTGAGGACTGATCTCCTTTAGGATGGACTGGTTGGATCTCCTTGCAGTCCAAGGGACTCTCAGGAGTCTTCAACACCACAGTTTGAAAGCATCAATTCTTTGGCACTCCACATTCTTTACGGAGAATCACATAAAGAATGAAAATCACATACATACATGATTACTGGAAAAACCATAGCTTTGACTGTACGGACCCTTGTCAGCAAAGCGATTATCTCTGCTTTTGAATATGCTGTGTGTAGGTTTGTCATACTTCGCCCCCACCCCCAGGAGCAAGTATCTTCTGACTCTGCCCGTTTCTCCCCACAGGCTGCATGAGGTGATCTCAGGGACTCACTTGCAGAGATCTGGGAAGCCTGCGAAGGAGAGGCCACCACCTCACCCGCACACTTCACCCCTCCCTGCTTGGATGTCCGTGACTGGGGCAGGGGCAGCCTGCCCTCCCACCTCCAGTAAGGCAAGGCTTGTGTTGTCACGGGCCAGGCAGACAGAGAAAGGGGCCAGGTGTGAGTCTTGCTGGTGCCCGCTAAGAGGGCCGCTTGCCGGCAATGGGACTCCAGCCCCAAGAGGACGGAAGGTGGACCACTGAAGGGAGAAAAGCAAGTTGAACAGCGGAAGAAGAGGTCAGACCAGATCAGATCTCCCACAATGGCCCCGCCCTGCTCCCACTGCCATGGGCTTGGAGACTCTGCCGAGCTGACCGGGGAGACCCTGGCCACCAGCCACCCCAGCCTTCCTCTGCCCCTCACTGCAGGCGTTCCTGCTGTGGATCCTGTGTGCCCGCTGCTCTTTCCTCCACCTGGGCCTCTCTCCCCGTACACGGGTCACGCCTCACTCCGCCCAGGTCTCTGCTCAGATGCTGTAACCTCAGCGAGGCCTCCCCAACCACCTCATTCAACAGGACACCCGCGCCTCTCCAGCCCTTCACCCTGCGTTACACCCATCACTCCACAAAGCGTGTGTCTGTTTCCTTGTTCGTGGTTTCCCCTAGAACACGCACTCTGGGAGGGCTGGGACTCTGTTTTATTTGCCAAAATAGCCCTAGCACCTGCCCAGGGCCTGGCACATAGTAGGTGCTTGTTAAATATTTGATGTAAGAAGGAAGGAACGAACATTTGGGTGTCAGCCACACAGAGGAGTCACCAGTGAGCCAGGGGTCAGAGCTCCAGAGAGACACAAATACAAAACGGTCTCTGCCCCATTCTTTCTCAAGTTGTTTGTGCCGGACTCCAGCATGCCACCAGAGAATGGGACCCAAAGGAGAGAGATGCCAGCAGAGCAAAGAGCAGACCTTTGGATACGGCTAGCCAAGCACCAAAGAATTGATGCTTTCAAACTGTGGTGCTGGAGAAGACTCTTGAGAGTCCCTTGGACTGCAAGATCAAACCAGTCCATCCTAAAGGAAATCAGTCTTGAATATTCACTGGAAGGACTGATGCTGAAGCTGAAACTCCAATTATTTGGCCACCTGATGTGAAGGGCTGACTCCTTGGAAAACACTCTGATGTTGGGAAAGATTGAAGGTGGGAGGAGAAGGGGATGACCGAGGATGAGATGGTTGGATGGCATCACCGACTCGATGGACATGAGTTTGAGTGAACTCCGGGAGTTGGTGAAGGACAGGGAGGCCTGGCGTGCTGTGGTTCATGGGGTCACAGAGAGTCGGATACAACTTAGCAACGGAACAACAACAAGCCTGGGCCACAGGGGCTGAGGGGAGGGTCAGATGGGACGGGAGAGGAAAGCTGTCATCTGAACTGGATGGACTGGACTTGTGTCCAGAAGAGGCGAGAGGGTTCTGTGATCTGCCCGAAGGGTGTCACGTGCCAGCAGGTGGGGCGGGGCTGGAGGAAAGGGCAGTGGAGTCAGGTTAAGCTCCAGCCCTGGATCCGGAGCTCAGCGATCCGGGAACAGGAGCAGTGGGGGCGCTGCCCGGAGCGCGCAACACACTGTGCTCTTCGCCCTCAGCTCTGGCCCTGTGCCCCTGGGCAGATCTTGCGCCTCACTGGTCTTCAGACTTTCCAGTGTACAGAGGCCATGTTCCAGGCCCTTCAGAGTTGGCGTTCAAACCAGGCAGGGGGCAGGGGGAACCTTCAGTGGGTCAAGCGAGCAGTTTCCTAGGTCGTATTTTAAAAGAATGAAACAGAATGGGGCAGAACAGAAAATATCAGAACCCACGGCACAGTCAGGTTAGGTCTTCCCTCATGAAGCCTCTTTGAGATTGCAAAGACACCACGTGTGCACAGGAAGGGTTTCCTATGTGTGTCCTGGGCTATGATACAAAATACATTTATTCTTATGCGTCCAGTCAACAAGTTTGAAAGTTGCCCTCAGGGTTTCCGCACTCACGAGCTGGGGCCTCCAAGGTGCAGGCTGGGTGATGCTGACTACCAGCTGCCCCGGGAACTCCCGAGGGTGCAGGGCTCCCTCCAGGCCCCCACCCGTCGCCAGAAGCTGTTTGGAAATGGGACC
Organism: Moschus berezovskii; assembly: GCF_049115385.1. Taxonomy (NCBI): domain Eukaryota; kingdom Metazoa; phylum Chordata; class Mammalia; order Artiodactyla; family Moschidae; genus Moschus; species Moschus berezovskii. The sequence continues at coordinate 351,073 of NC_142461.1, forward strand.
ACAGAGCGGGAATGAGGGGAGCTGGCAGGTGAGGCTCAAGCCTGGAGGAGATGGGACTCGGACAAGATTATCTGTCAACGTGGCGTAGACCTGGGCTCCTGCCCTCCAGCTCAGGAGGGGTGCAGGCACCTCTACCAAAGCCGCCTGCTCCCCCTGAGGACTCTGGCCCCATGATGTCACAGGCTGGTTGCCATGGAGACGTCAGGTAATGAACCAGCCCCAGGTGAAATCACAGGCTGCTCTTCGCCCAGCTGGGACCAACAGCCACATCACCACAGGCAACTGGAAAAACAACATTTCATGTGGGCGGGGGCTGGGGGACAGCCTGCAGAGACCCCCAGCCTGCACTCCTGGGGGCACCTTCCTCTCCTACGGGGGCCGTGGGGCACCTGCTCTTTCCCAGTGCACAGCCCACTCCCCCAAACCCAGGGTCTGAGGTCCCTTCTCTGACTGTCCCTCCACCGTGGGCCGGGCACAGAACAGGCCCCGGTCACCGTGGCAGCATGGGGGCACCGTCCTCTCCTTCCGTCTCCCCCACCCCCTGCCTCCACCAGAGCTGCTCAGCATGCCAAGGATGCTCCCTGCCTTCCCATGCCGGCTCCTCAGTCCGCTCAAGTCCAGCCACCCCGGCAGCTGCTCCCGATGCTTCACCCTCTTGCGGCAAAGCTCCCACAACAGTCCTCTCCACTCGTGCCCGGGGTGAGGATGCCACGTACCCCCTGGAGTCCTCTCTCTGCCTTCCAGCCCCTGAGCTGGGCCTTGGCGCCCCTGCCCATCAGTCAGTGCCTGCCGTCTGCCCGGGCCCCACACCCTGGGGGGCACGCGGTTCCCAGGCTTCACCCTGCTCCCGCTCAGTGGCCCAGAGAGGGTGAGGCTCCTCTCGAAAACGCACAGGATCTGAGACACAGCCAAGGCCCAAAGCCCCTTGTGAGGCCCTCCCTGGACCATCTCGGGGAGGCGTCTTGGGGCCCCTGGGCTAAGTGCACAGGGTGGACAGCGGCCACGGCCGTCCGTGACATGCCAGGCTCCAGCCCCACCCTGGAGACAGCACGCCGGGCACGGCCTTCCCCCCATGGGACTGCCCCAGGCACGAATCCAAACCCCTCACTCCCTGGGCTGGTGCGCCTGGTGACAAGAGCCCAACTTCTCTGAACACCGTGATCTAGCCTCACCTCCTCCAAGCAGCCTGCCTAGATCAGCCTCAGCTACATTAGGCCGTTACCTTACCAGCAGCCCTACTGGGCATAGTCTAGCGTACAGTGATTTGCTTACACTGTTGACTGAACACCTTCTCTGCTAGGCCTTGCCATCCGTTATCTCCCATTTTATCTTAACAACAACCCTTCAGGGAATTCCCTATTTGTCCAGAGGTTAGGACTCAGTGCTTCCAGTGCTGGGGGCCCAGGTTCAATCCCTGGTCATAGAACTAAGACCCTGCCAGGTGGCCAAAAGAGAGAGACAGAGAGGGAAACAACAGCTCTGCAAATCAGGCACTATTACGCCCATTTTGACTTCCCTGGTGGCTCAGACGGTAAAGCCTCTGCCTACAATGCAGGAGACCTGGGTTCGATTCCTGGGTTGGGAATATCTCTTGGAGAAGGAAATGGCAACCCACTCCAGTATTCTTGCCTGGAGAATCTCCATGGACAGAGGAGCCTGGCAGGTGACAGTCCATGGGGTCGCAAAGAGTCAGACATGACTGAGCGGCTTCACTCACTCAGTTCAGTTCAGTTCAGTTCAGTCACTCAGTCGTGTCCGACTCTCCGCGACCCCATGAATCACAGCACGCCAGGCCTCCCTGTCCATCACCAACTCCCGGAGCTCACTCAAACTCATGTCCACAGAGTCGGTGATGCCATCCAGCCATCTCATTCTCGGTCGTACCCTTCTCCTCCCGCCCACAACACTCACACCCATTTTACATATGGGGAAACTGAGGCTCAGAGAGGTTAAGGGCAGCTACTAGTAAGTGGTAGAAATGAGGCTCCAGAGCTTGTGCTCTGACCACTGACCAGTGTTGATCTCCTGAGAGGGGCCTCAGGCTGCTTCTCCAAGCGTGTGTGTCCCGCCTCCCCCACGAGACTAAACTCCAAGGACAGGGCTGTGTCTCCCGCCTCAGACTGTGAGCTTCCAAAGGGCAAGGCCCCATCCAGCCCTTCCTCAGTCTCCCCACGGTGCCCAGAGGGACTCCGCTTATGGGCCTGGGGGTGCTGGGGGTGGGGGGGTCACAGTCGGGGTCAGAGCACTGGGGGTGGGGGTCACAGTCGGGGTCAGAGCACTGGGGGTGGGGGGTCACAGTCGGGGTCAGAGCACTGGGGGTGGGGGCTCACAGTCAGGATCAGAGCACTGGGGGTGGGGGGTCACAGTCGGGGTCAGAGCACTGGGGGTGGGGGGTCACAGTCGGGGTCAGAGCACTGGGGGTGGGGGTCACAGTCGGGGTCAGAGCACTGGGGGTGGGGGTCACAGTCGGGGTCAGAGCACTGGGGGTGGGGGGTCACAGTCGGGGTCAGAGCACTGGGGGTGGGGGGTCACAGTCGGGGTCAGAGCACTGGGGGTGCTGGGGGTGCTCCGGTCAGCCCCTTAGAGCTTGCAGCCCCTCTCAGGCATCATCAGATGCTTGACCTTCCAGAAGGAACCCCCCAGTCTCACAATTCACAGCTCCCAGGGCACTGGACCCAGGGTGGGGCCAGGAGGGTGACGGGTGGTCTGGAGCAGGAAGGGGCAGGCAGAGAGTTTCAGCTCCAGGGGCAGGAGAGGGGCACAGAGAGACCTGGAGCTGGAGAGAGGCGGGCAGACACAGATTGCTCTGTACAGATTGTCACCGCGGGTGGCAGCAAAGCCAAACCGAATGCTCACACTAGCGTTTCTCCAGAGGGCTGAATGTCTCAAGCACGGGCCACATGCTCGGTACCCCTCTCCAAGTGGGGGCATGAGAAAGCAAAAGGCAGGGGCTCTTTGCTCAGGCTCCAAGATCATGCAGTCCTGGATTCAAATCCTGCCTGTGTGACCTCAGCCAAGACCCTTCCCATCTCTGAGCCATACTCCCCACTTTCGGGGTTGAATGGGGTCTAACAAGGTCAGGAGAATGGTGCCTCAGCCAGCTCAGGATAAGCACTCAAGACAACACAAAGCAGCCCTGAGGAAAGGCGTGTGCTGCCTCCATCTGGGCCCGATCACTCCCCATACCCTCAGCCCCTCACATGTGTCTTTTCCCACAAGGTGGGATGGTGCTCAAAGCCCCTGTAGCTTCCCTTTCCCAGTCAAGAGGGTCTGGATGAGCTGTCTGCACAGAAGGGTGATAATAAAAATTAGACTAAAGTGACATCTAACAGTCAGAGGGCTTGCGCATGCCAGGTAGTGCTCTGAGTGCTTTACACGAATTAAGTCATGTAATCCCCGCCTAGTATCCTGGTGGTTCAGCTGGTAAAGAGTCCTCCTGGGATGCAGGAGACCTGGCTTCGATCCCTGGGTTGGGAAGATCGCTGGAGAAGGGAATGGCAACCCACTCCAGTATTCTTGCCTGGAGAACTCCGTAGACTGAAGAGCCTGCCGGGCGACAGTCCACGGGGTCGCCAAGAGTCGGACACGACTGAGCACGATCACTTTCACTTTCAGTTCCCCTGACATCCAGAGCAGGATTATTCCCATGTCAGGGAGGAGAACACTGAGGTACATACACAGGGTGAAGTAACTGGCTGAGGTGGCAGAGCAGGCTGGCCGGCTCCAAAGTTCACACTCCTACCCTCTCAGGCCTGGCTTGAGGGGGCTGCCCAGGGCTGGGTGGGGTGGCTCTCTCAGCTGTGGCCCGAAGCCTGGGCTTTGGCTGGGCAGCTCCAGTCGTGTGCGGGCTCTGGGTGGGTATGGGCAGCAGCAGGATGCAATCTGTGGCCTGGCTTCGGGCTGTGATTGTTAGCAATCGGTGCGGGTGTGGAGACTCCCAGGGCTTCCCAGGGGGCGCCAGTGGTAAAAAAAAAAAAACCCGCCTGCCAATGCAGGAGACATTAAGAGACGGGTTCAATTCCTGGGTCTGGAAGATCCCCTGGAGGAGGGCATGGCTACCCACTCCAGTGTTCCTGCGGGAGAATCCCATGGACAGAGGAGCCTGGTGGACTACAGCCCATGGGGTTGTACAGAGTCAGACACGACTGAGCAGCTTAGCACGTGGAGACTCAGAGGCTCTTGGAAGCCAGAGGCCGGGGGGCTGGAGAGGAGCGGGCCAGGCCAGCCCTGGATCCACGGCTGGCTCTGTGGTACAGAGGACAAGGGACAGGTTCCGAAGCCAGCATGACTGCGTTCAAGCCTGCTTCTGCTCTTCCTTAACCATGCAGCCCCAGACTCTGTTTCCCTGTCTGTAAAATGTGAGCTGTGCTAGTAGAGACCCCAGACTGGCGAGCTGTGCCTGGAGCATTCCCACCAGCCCCTTAGCCGTACGCACCTGGGAGGAGCAGCGACGGCAAGAGTGGCCTCCACTCAGGGGTTCAATGCCCAGAACCAGAGGATGGGACGATGACTGTCCTCTGCGCAAGTGGGCTCACACTGTACCTGCATCCAACCTGCCTGCGGGCATGTTGGCACTGGGAGTGGGCAGACCCCCTCAGGAGGCCACAGGGTCAGAATACACAACGAGGAACCCGAGCCACTGCAGGAAGGGTGGAGACCTCAGGGTGACCTCACACAGAGGGCATGGCAGAGGGTCCCAGCACCAGCTACGGGGGGTGTCAGAGGACCTGAGCCCCCGCCCCAGTCCTGACAGACTGCCCTGGTCTGTGGCTCACAGGCAAGTCCCCTGGGGCGGGGCCTCTGACACCTCGCACAGGAAAGGGAACACCAGGACCCAACACCAGGAGCCTGCCCAGCCTTTCGGGTTTCTGCAGACACACCGAGAGCCTGCTGCTTCTAAAGAAACTTCAGTACTCTCCACTCGAAATAGCACCTTCCCCTCTGGCCAGGCTGGAGGCCTCAGAGCAGACGCTGTGCTGGGCTCACCACCTCAAGGCACCCATCATGTACACAGTGGCTGGCACACAGTAGGTGTCAGGCTGACGTCAGTTTAATGAATGAATGAAAGAACCTCACACAGCCCAGCCCCCACGCACGACCCCACCCTCCCGAGACATCCTGAGCCACTTACCTGAACCCCCGTGGCCAGGTGAGCAGAGCCCCCACGCAGCGCCCTTTCCCCCCACCCGCTGTCTCCCAGGGCGGGTCCCCTGGAGCCCGCCCCGCCCCTTCCCAGGGCCTGGTTGCCCCTCCACACCCCTCCAGGAAGGGCTGGGTGCGGGCGGAGGCGGCGGCCCCCACGGCCGCGCCTGGGGTCAGCGGGTGTGGCTTCGCACCGCAGAGCGGGAGCCAGCCTGGCCCCGCTGCCCTCAGCCCAGCCGCTCCCGCTGCAGGGTGAAGGGGCCCGGCTGCGCCCGCAACACCTGCCCGCCCCCTCCCTGCGCACCCCACCGCCCCCAGGGCGGCTCCCGGCGCTCCCTGGTTCCACCCCGGGGACAGCCAGGGGTCAGGCACCGGCGGGCCGCAGAGAGCCGGGCGGAGACACAGGCCGCGGCTTCCTGGGGGCCCGCCTCCTGTCCCCGGACCGGGCTGGGGGCGGGGTGAGGCGCCGGCAGGGGCCCTCTTTAGACCCTGCTCATCGCACTAACCCGCCGCAGGTGGGTCCAGGCAGTCTGAAGACAGGGAGTGGGGTCCGCGCACAGCGGAGCGCCCTGTGTCCCGGGGGGCGTGGGAACGGAGGTCGGCTTGCGCAGCGAGTGCCCCGAGTCCCTCCGGAGAGGCCGGGGGCGCGCAGACGCTCGTGTCCCCCGCCCCAGGCAGGGCTGTGCGGCCGCCGGGCAGGGAGCGCCCCGGCTCCCGCCGCCTGGTGGGGTGTGGGTGCAGGCGGGGCACCGCGTCCCGGTGGGGTGCAGCAGCCGCGAAGGGCGGGTGGTTCCCCCCACCCCCGCCAGGCTCCTCGGAGCGGCCGAGGGCCCGCGCGCGACCCCGGCGCGGCCGGGGCCCCCTCACCTCGCGACACGCAGGAGCCCATCACGGGGCCGCGGGGCCGGGCCGCCGGGCGCTCATGTCTCCGCGGCCGCGGGGCCCACGCGCGGCGCCGGCGCGGACGAGCGGGGCGGGGTCGGGCCCGCGGCTCCCGCCGCCGCCCGGGCGTCCGGACCGCGCCGCCCGCTCGCCTAGCGCCGCCCCGCCGCGGTCAGCGCGGGCGGCCCGGGCCCCGCGGCCGCGCACCTGTGGCCGGGCGGGGCGGCGCCGAGCGCGGAGGCGGGGCGGCCGGTGGGGACCCCGGGCCGCGGGCCGCCGGCTGAAGGGCAGCGACGGGCGGCGGGGCGGGGAGGCGCCCGCGTCCGGCCGGCGGGCGGAGCGCAGGGCGGGCGGGGAGCCGCTTTGCAGGGAAGAAACGGAGGCGCTCATCCACCTGGCCCGGGGCGCCTGCGCGGGGAGGGACGGCGACTTTTGCCCGTCAGCCCCTCGCTGGGGGGTCGATGGGCCAGGCCGGGGATGTTGACGGTGGGGGCGGTGGGCCGGCAGGTCGGGGTCACGGCTGCGGTCCCCTCCGGCGCCTGAGGGCGGGTGACCGGGGCCCCTCTAATCACTCACACTCACCCTCCCGCATGCCCAGCCATGAACACACGTGCGTGCGTACACTGGCACGTGTATGCTTCAGCCGCACGCTCACCGCCGCACACACCCACCTTCACACGCAGTGGCGCTCAGACGCCCAGCTCCCCAGCCAGCGGTCCGCACCGCCCTCGGGCACGCGGCGCTCACTCGCCTCCTTCCGGCTGGCTCCAGCCCGACACCTCCCTGTGCGCCAGGCCCGCTTTACAGTGAGGAGGCCAGGTTCCCTGGTGCCGGCGCAACAGGGCTCTGAGGGATGAAGGCGGCTGGGGAGGCCGTGTGGTGGGGCTCGGGGCCTCCAGCCAGGCAGGATCCGGGCCTCGTGGCTGCCCGTGTCGGGGTGGGCGCTGCCACCTCCTCTTTCCTCAGGCCTGGCGCCTTCTCCGGAGGAAAGTCCTGGTGGGGAGAGACCCCGGCCAGGGGTGTCAGCACCGCTGGTGAGAACGTGTGCTCGGCTCACACCCGCTGTGCGACCTGGGACAAGTTGCTTCCCTTCTCTGAGCCTCAGGTTTTTGCCTGTTCAGTTCAGTCCCTCGGTCGCGTCCGACTCTGTGCGACCCCATGAATCGCAGCACGCCAGGCCTCCCTGTCCATCACCAACTCCCGGAGTTCACTCAAACTCATGTCCACAGAGTCGGTGATGCCATCCAGCCATCTCATCCTCTGTCGTCCCCTTCTCCTCCCGCCCCCAACCCCTCCCAGCATCAGAGTCTTTTGCCTGTTAACTGGGAGTAGAAACCTTACCTCACGGGATTGCTGTAAGGACCCGTGAGATAATGTGTGCAAAACGACTGACCCAGAGTAGGCACTTAGAGCTAAAAATAGCAGTGGTGGTGGGCACAGGTATGACACATTTCCTCATGAAGCGAGGATGCTGAAGAAACTCCATTCAGCGGACCCGTGTGAAGTGCCTACTAGGTGCCAGTGTGAGCACGACAGAGGCGCCGGTCCTGGAGCCCAGCACTGCCCTCGGACTGGGGCACTCAAGGCCATGCATGCCCTGCCCGCCTCACGGCCCCAGCCCCTCCCGCCGAGTCTGCTCTAGAGGAGGGGAGCTCTGACCCTCCCGTGCACCGTGTGCCCTTGCCCGTCCGCCTGCAGCCAGGCCCAGGTCTGTGCACCAGTCTGGGGAGGCGGGGGTCCTTTCTCTTCCTCCCGTCACGGGGCACATGGCTCCTGCTGGAGGGAGGGCTGTGACTCACCCTGACGCAAGACGCTGGGTCACAGCCATGGAGGCTCCCGCTGGCAGCCCGGCCACTCTGGGGGCAGCGGGGGTGCCAGGCTCATGGGAGTAGGGTGCCTAGGGAGCCCATAGAGCCCCTTCAGCCTGAGACAGAGGCCCGCGGGGAGGCTGGGCAGTATGCCCTGCAGGCCGCTTGCTCCCTAGCCCAGAGACACGTCCAGGGTGGGGCTCTGGCCAGCCCGGCCTCAGCGTTCAGGCTGGTCAGCTCTCCACTGCCTGCCGCTCTCCTTGTCCAGATAGGCACTCAGACAGGGGCGGGGGCCTGCCCACACTGCCAGCTGGCGGCCGAGTGAGGACTGGAACACAGGCCTGCTGCCCGTCAGCCCAGCCCCGGCCCTCGGCTGAGCCTGGGCCTCGCAGGGTGGGCTGCTCTCCGGCACAGCCACGTTCACCTTCCCAGTCCTTGGAATTCTGCTGAAGCGGACGATTCCAGGACAGTGCCAAGATGTGCGGCTGTCCTTCCCCAGGGGCAGGCTGTCCTTTTCCAGCTCAGCCCAGAGCCCATCTGCCTGGTGACCTTCCACCCACCGCCCCCAGCCATGCATGGGGGAGGGGGCTCCTGGTGGGGGAGGGGCCAGAGGCAAGTGCCCCGCTGTTCTTGTCACACTCTGCGTCCCGCTCTCCCGACATGGTTTGGGGGGTCCAGCCAGCACCCCCTCTGCATGGCCTGCCCGCTGCTCCCGGTGGACAGTGAATGTCCACCATGCTGAGTGCCTGGCCCCGGGCTGGGCGCTGGAGTGTGGAGAGGAGACGCTGCGGGGTTTGGTAGGAGAGAGGTCAGCCAACGGGAGGTTAGAGATGACTCAGTCCCGGGAGGGGAACGGCGAGGTGCGGGGGAGCCACGTGCATAAGTAACTCTGATCAGGGTGGCCAGCGGGGCACCCCCACGCCAGCCACGGGTGGTCACAGGAGAGCTGCTTCTGCCAAGGGTCAGGAGGATGGTGTTAAGGCGAGGGTGACCCCGCAGTGGAAGTTTGAAGGTTAAGAGGGATGTTGGCAGGCAGAGATGAAGGAGGGCTCCGTGTCCACAAAGACTCGGAGGCAGGGTGCTGACGGGCCCGTGGGGACTGACATCTATGACACCCAGGGTCCAGTGGGGAAGGACGAGACTTCAGACGGGAGGTACCCACATCCCAGCCTCAGACAGATCATCAGCACCAGTTTTCTCAGGAAAGACAGAGCTGGATAAGTGGAAAGAGAACAGAAGTAGAAACCAGACGGATCTGGGTTTACCTCCGGTGCTCAGAATAACACGCAGTAGACACTCAGTAAATGTTCATTGACTGAAGGTAAGAACGTGAGACTTGTCTGAGGCCACACGTCCGGAAAGTGGTTGCAGCCAGGGCTGTCTGATTTCACCTCTCCTTCATCCAGCAGATACTTCCGGAGACCTACTATGTGCCCAGAGCTGTGGGGTGGTGACAGAGACACACTCCCTGGGGAGGGAGAACAGACTGGTGGGGGAGGCTGGCATTAACCCGATAATGGCCCAGACAAATTGAGACTCACCACCCTGGAAGGTTCTAGACAAGAGCTCTTAAGAGGGTGGAAGAGGAGGACTTGATCTGGTCTCTTAGGTGGAGGGAGCGTCCAGCGGAGGTGACAGTGATAAGTCCACAGATGGGAGGTGAGTGGGACCCGGCCTGGCAGCGAGACCGGAGTGGGCGATGGTGTGGAGAAGGGAGGAAGGGTTCGATTCTCAGCAGGACGAGTCTGTGTTTCTTCTGCGAGCTGGCCTTCCAGCTCTTCTCCTGCCGTACTTGGCAGGAACGGGCATGCACCGCTGTCCTCCCTGACCTGAGCTCTTTCTGCATGTGGCTCCCCTTGCCCTGCACCGTTCCCCTGCCCCCCAGGCCTGGGTGGCTGGCACACAGAGGGTGAGCTGGTGGGGTGGCGGAGCTGGCCAGGCCATGGGCCCGGATCCCAAGGTGCTGGGATCTCGTCTTCATCCAGAGGGCCTTGGGAAGCCCTATTATCCTTCTCCATCTGCAAGCCAGCCTCCCTTCCAGCCACCCTTGGGGTGCGGGTCGGGGGCTGTCGCGGCCCAGATGAGGCCCCCAGTACAGTTCCTTGTCTCTCTGGAGGCCCAGCCTGACCCAGGCGTCCTGAGGACCAGGGCTGCGGGCCTTTCTGAGACACCTGGGCAAAAAGCCCACAGCTGACCTCAGACAGTGCCCGCTCTGCAATCCAGCCTCGGGCCCGGGGACTTCTAGCCAGAGTGGGGTGCCTAGTGAGAGCTCCCCCTCCTCCCTCGTGACTGGTGGGACTGGGAGACGGACAAGGGTACGTTCCGCCGGGGGATCCCAGCTGACGGGGGAGACGCTGTGATGGGCACCGGTGACACTGGGGTGAGGCCAGCCCTGGCCCGGGGGGCCTTCCGGCCTGGTGAGTGAGCACAGTTCACTGAGCTCATCTCTAAAGTGCGCGGCCCAAGCCTGGCCTACAGCAGCTGCTTCGTGACAGGATCCGTTTCTCAGGGGTCCGATGCTGGTACCCTGACTCTGCCGGCGGGGAGGAGGCCCCCTGCAGGGACCAAGGCCGGTTAAGGTTCCCCTGAGATGCGCCTCGGGGGCCGTGTGTGTCATGCGCCGTCTGACCACCAGGGGGCAGCCTGGGACAGTCTCCTTCTTCACTGCTGTCATTGGCCTTCCTGCCGAGGCCAATTTACCCAGAAGGTACGGAGCTTAGTGACCCGGACTCACCCACTGTGTGAGGCTGTGCTGGTGTGTTCTGCACGGGGGGGCCCAGCCGAGCAGGAGGACACGGAAACCCTGCCTGTGCTCTGGTCACCAAGCCCTGAGCTCTGGCACGGGCTGGGTCTGCTCTAGGAAGGGACACCTTTTTTTTTTTGTCTGTGCTGGATCTCAGCTGCAGCATGTGAACTCTTAGTTCTGGCAATTGGAAGCTAGCTCCCTGAGCAGGGGTCGAACCCAGGCCCCTGCACTGGGGGCGCCGAGTCTTAGCCACTGGGCCACCGGGAAGCCCCGGGGTGTCTTTTTCTTAGCACAAAGTTGTTATCTCCCTTCCATGCTTCAGACCACAAGGCTGCATTGACCCAGATTTGCACACAGTCTTCATTTAGGCCGGCAACACTCCTGAGCTCACGTTACCCGGTCCCGACTCCCACCGTACAGATGTTGGAACCGAGGCCTGGGAAGCCCACCGAGGCCAGTTAGGAGCAAGCTGGGCCTGGTGCCCTGCAGCTGCAGGGACTACCTGCTCCACCTGGAGGCTTCAGGTGCCGGGGGCTTCCTCTGGAGTCAGGCCCTGCCTAGGGGTCCCAGAGACCAGGGCTTGGGGCCTTTCCGGGATGTGGGAGAAAAGGCTGCAGGCTGACCTCAGAGCTGTGCACTCTCAGCTCCAGGCTCAAGACTAGGGGGGCTTCCAGCTGGACTGAGATGACAGGTCGGAGTCCCTTCCAGGCGACCAGAGGGACTAGACAGGGGAGGGACAGGGAATACGCCCCCCAGTCTGATGGGGGAGGAGCAAGTACGGCGCGGGGCACGAAGGGGGCACCAGCCCTGCTCTTTGGAAAGCTTCCAGCCAGTGCGTAAGCGGGGTGAGGTATCTCCTACATCAGGACCGCTGTCCCCCAGCTGTTTCAGGGGCAGGAGTTCTCACGCGCATCAGAGGCACACCCCCAGTCGGAGAGCCCCCTGACTTCAGGGGGGCCGTTGGTGTGGGCTTGAGGGGCAGGTGGGTATGTTTGGGTTAATAACAGCAACAATGATAGTCATGGCAGCTGAGGCCTTCCCGTGTGCCAGCTGCTGTACTGAGACCCTCCCAGTCCTGTCCCGTTTAACTAATCCTTCCAGTAACCTTACAAGATGGGCCTGAGCTGTGGCCGTGCTGGGGCAGCCAGGAAACTCCAGGAGTGCCCCTCTGTCTGGACCTAGGAGCCTGGCAGCTCCTGGGGCCCTGCTGTCTCTCCCCATTCCCACCTCTGGATGTTTGCACAGACTGTGCATCCCCCTTGATTAGTTCACATCCTCTGTATCCACCCCTCGAGTCTCAGCCACAGAGGCCTTCCCTGCGTCCCTCCTCATTCATGTCTTCATTTGTCAAATCTTGATCAAATCGGCATCAGCAATGTGCTGTCTGCTCAGATAATGGTATACAGTTGAGAGTAATCAGACACGTCCCAGCTGTCTTGGAGATTAGAGTAGGTGTCAGCAAACTGTGATCCATGGGCCAAATCCGGCCCTTGGCCATCATTTTAAAATAAAGTTTTATTGGAACACATCTGTGCTCATTTGTTTACCTATGGCCACCCTGCCTTACAACAGCACAATTGTGTTCTTGCAGCAGAAATCCCATGGCTCTCAAAGCCAAAAATATTTGCTACCTGGCCCTTCGCAGAAAAAGTTTGCTGACACTTGGTTTAGTCTGGCAGAGAAGGCAGACATGAACAAGTCCACTGGAATAAATAAATCGACAAATTGTGAGAAGCGTGAGGAGGGCACAGCAAGGGTCAGGAGTTGAGAGGCAGGGTGAGACGGCCACCACTTCTTCCCTCCCGCCCTTGATTCTCCGAGCAGTCAGTGGGGCAGGACGTGGACAGCATATGCAGCGCGCTAGGGTCTGCAGGGCGGCCTGGAACTGAAGCCTCCTCCTGTGCTGTGTGTACGGCAGGGGTGGGGGTCCTGCTGAAATGTGTGGTGCGGGGTCACTGCCTTCTCTCTCACCTCACCAGACCTCACAGCTGGTTGTGACTATTCTCATGTCCCCCATCTCCCCGTCCCCTGGGAGGCAGGCAGAGCAGGAAGCAGTGTTGATTTTACACCCGGGACAACAGAGGCTCGTTACGTTTAATGACTTGGCCAAGTTTTGCTGAGCTGCAGGCAGAGATCTTGATGTCGTGGGAAAGCCCTGGACAGTATTTCGGACCCCAGGGCTCTAGCCCAGGTATCACTTGGGCAAGCCTGTTCCCCTCTGGGCCTCGGTTTGTTCATCTGTAGCTGAGAAGGTTGGAGAAAGGAGCTCTTCTCTGGACCTGCAGCGGCACGCTAGAGCTCGCCCCGTCTGTCTCCAGACCTCGGTCTGTCTCTGTAAAGTGGGGAGAGAAATGCTGAGCCCTCCCACACTCCTGAGGCTGGGCCCCGGCCAGGGAGATCACAGATGGGAAAATGCTTTGAGCTCGCTGGAAGAAATGGCCTCTGTAAACCCAGAGGCTTCCTAGGGCGGTGGGGCCGGGCCTGAGCCGGGGTCCCGGGGCCGCGTTCGCTGTGACCAGCAGGCGGCGCCGTGGGGAAGCGGAGGCCGATCCCGCCCTGGCCCTCTGAGCGCGGACCCGCCCCGCGCAGCGCGGACGCGGAGGAAAGGGGCCGGAGAGACCCCCGACCTCGGGCGGGGCTGCGATGGGCCTCGTGGCAGGGCGGGGCAGCGGTAGTGACCCCCGGGCCGGGGGCCCACGAGAAAGCAGGAGGTCGGCGGCCTGGGCCGGACAGCCAGGCGGAGAGTGTGGAGGAGCGTCTGGGCTGCCTGGGCTTGACTCCTGGCTGTGCCACGCGCAGGCAGGTTGCCTCTCCGGGCCTCGGGCACCTCGCCTGTAAAATGGGATAATAATTGCACCCGCTTCTCAGAGCTGCTGCGAGAACCGAAAGAGCTAACCGTGGGTGACACCTTAGAGCAGGTTCTGACTGGGGCCAGCTGCTTGAATGCTGCCGTTGTGACCCCATCTGGACAGTTTGCACCTTGACCGGTGAAGCCACGAGGGGTTCGCGTCACCTCAGGAGCAGAGCGGTGAGGACAGGGCTTAGGACAGGCCCCCTGGAGAGGACAGAGGCTGCCTGAGGGGGACGCAGAGCACACAGTGGGGAGGAGGGGCGCGGTGAGGCGCGGGAGGATTGGAGGAAAGAGCAGCTGGGCGCCCGTTGCGGCAGCCCCAGACGCGACTCCCTGCTGAGGCTCCCCCTCCCAGCTCCTTCCCCAGCTGTGTGCTCTTGGGCATGTCCTTGGGCCTCTCTGAGCCTCAGTCTCCTCCTCTGTAAAATGGGGTGATAGCTTCTACATCACACAGCTACAGGATTCCTTAAGACAGCGTGGCTCTGGGACCCCAGCCTCTTCGGCTGTGACCCCTCCAGTCCCATAAGGGGGTGGGTCTGGCTCTGGCCCCACAACCTCCCATGTTGTTTGTCTAGAAAACCAGCTAAAGAGGAAAACCCCCAACACAAACACAGCCCAGCTGGTCTCTGCAGCCCTGCCCTGCCCTGCCCACTCCTGCCTTCGCAGCCCAAGAAGCAGGTGGGGTGAGTCGGGGGAGAAACAGACGCTCTGGGAAAGTATTTCCTCCCAGTGCAGGGAGTGGCAGTAACCAGGGCACGGCAGAGCTGACAGAAGGGCCCCCAGGACTCAGCTGAGGGGTGAGACGCTCCTATTCCAGCCGATAGGACAGTGGGCAGCAGAACCCACTGTGAAGTTGGTTCAACACCCTTCTGCCTGCCCACCCACAAGTCCTGCCACCCAGATCCTAATTCCCTAGATTTGTGATGACCTCAAGCCCTGGGATCTGATGGAGGAGGCCCAGCAAGGCCTGCTGGGAGAGGCAGAAGCTGATCTGAGGAGAGGCTTGTGGTGGCTTGGGAGGGAGTGACTCTGGGGCAGGGTCTGTCTGAGGACGGAGGGCTCTTCCAGAAGGCTTGGAGGCCTGAGGCGGTGGCAACCATGAGATAAGGAAGTCAGAAGTGCAGGGAGGCAGGGGGGAAGGAACAGGCACACAGGGATGGCAAGTCAATCCTGTTAACAATTAAAGTCCTCAGGACCCTGCATCTCACTGGGTGGAGGTTTCCATACATTGTAATCCTTCTGGTCCTCAAAACTTAGGAGCTTCCCAGGTGGCTCAGTGGTAAAGAATGCACCTGTCGATGCAGGAGACACGGGTTGATTCCTGGGTCGAGAAGATCCCTTGGAGGAGGGCACAGTAACCCACTCCAGTATCCTTGCCTGGAGAATCCTATGGACAGAGGAGCCTGGTGGGCTACAGCCCATGGGGTCACAAAGAGTCTGACACAACTTAGCAACTAAACAACAACTAACCTAGGGAGTGGGGGTTATTTTAAGGACCTTTGTACCACTGAGGAAACTCAGACATGAGTGCCAGAATCCTGTATCCCATCTGCCCAGGAGAGCAGGGCGGCCACGCTCCATGTCAGGAGAAGACAAGAGGCGGGAGGTGAGGCTGCATCACGGGGGCTTCGTCTAGGGCTGATCCTTCTGGGGACCCTGAGCTTCAGAGTTGAGTGGCTGAGACACTTGCAGGTCTGGTGGGGGCAGGGTGAAAGTCATAGCTGACCACCAGCAGGGTCCGTTCTAACCCTGGATGGCTGGCGAGAGGCAGGGGCGGTTCAGGCTCTGGAGCCTGGGGCGGGAAGACACGCTGTGGGGGCCGCTGCTCGGACCCGACTCCAGGGGGGCCTCCGCGTCCGGGCGGAGAGCTGACCCCCAGGGGGGCCTCCGCGTCTGGGCGGAGAGCTGTCTCCTCATCCACAGATCCCTGCCCTGCTCTGAGGAAGACCCTTCCTGGGACCGGCTCTCCCAGGAACCCCGGGCGCAGATCCTGATCCTCGGCAGAGTCAGACCAGGGGGCTCCGGGGTCCATCCTGGAGCGCTGTCACCTGGAGAGTGTGGCCACATCCCCTCTCCCTGCCACTGGGAGGCTCTGGTTCATGGTCAGGCCCTGGGGCTCAGGCTTTGGGTCGGAGAGCCCAGTCCAAATCGGGAAACAAGGAATTAAGGCTGAGGGTCCTGTAGAGGGGAAGACAGGCAGGGGTCAGGAGTTAACTCTGCAAGATGCAATATGCTGGGCTCCCAGGCTTGGAAACCCCCTGGCTGGGGACTTGTCACACGGTTCTTAGTTCCAAGGTGGCTGGCTCCCTCTGCCCCCGCAGACATTTTCAGCTTTCATTTCTCCCTTCTGCCTCAATTCACTTCCGTTTTCAGTTCCGCTTCCCTCATGGCCCTAACCCTCTGTCCCACTCCCCCCTGGGGTCCGCCGACTCGGGTCACCGTGGGCCAGGTCCCTCTGATGGGATCTGGACCAACGATGCCTCTCACGCTCAACCCTTCTGGGCTGGGTGCCTTCTAGGGGGAGGAGGGGGAGACACGGGCTGTGCGTGGGGCTGGCACGGGGCGCAGACCTCTGAGCAGCAGGAGGCAGCTCTGGGAGCCGGCCGCGGCGGGGGCTTGGCCGTGGCCGAGCGTTTACCTTCTGCGCCAGCTTCCGCAGTGTTTGTGAGGACGCGCACAGATGCTCACGGAGAGCTTCTTTAATCATGTGGGAGAGTGGCCTCCCGTGACCTTGTCTCACCCCTCACTTCTCACCAGGGCACCCAAGGCTCGGAGAGGGCGTCACCCATCCCAGGTCACAGCGCTCAGCGCTGGCGGGCGCGCCTCCCCGGGTGGGTCCCGCGGGGCAGGAAACCGCTGTGCTCAGCAGCCCGGCTAAGAGGAGGAGCGAATCTGGCTACGTGACCCGCAGCCCTGAGGCTGAGCCGGGCCCAGGCCGGAAAGAAACCTGCGGGGGGCGGCCGGGCAGGTGGGGTGGCCCTGCGTGGAGGCCTCCCTGCTGGGAGGTGGAGATGCGCGGAGCTGAGGCCTCGCCGCCCTGCCCCGCAAGCCTGCCTTTCAGGAGGCAGCTGGTTGGCTCGTTACTCCCTGGAAGGGGAGCTGCTTGGGAAGGAGAGGGCCAGGGGTGCCCAGCAGGGCCGGTGCGTGCCTGTGCCCCCGGGAGCTTTGCACAGGCCGCCCGCCCACTCACCAGCTCTGGTTTCCAGGGGCCTGGGGGTCTCCAGGGGGAGGGCTCAGCCCTGGGTGGGGGACCTGCTGGACTGCCCAGGTGGAACCCAGAGCATGTGAGGGGTCTCCTGGCGACTCACGAGGGACTGCTGCCCCCCTCACTCTGGACACAGGGCCGGGAGGAGGCCTCAGGCCCAGCTGGTTCGCAGCCTGGCCAGTCACCACAGGGAGGGCGCTGGAGGCCAGCACGTCACCAGGAAGCACAGCAGAGCCACTGATGGGTCCAGCAGAGGGCGGGAGGTGGTCCTATGTGGCCGCAGATTGGGCGGCAGCGGGGTCTGGAAAAGGGGTGCGGGGCTCAGCAGAGGCCGGGCGAGTGGGGGTGGACGCACAGACACCAGAGTGGGCTCCCTGGGGTCCGCTCCTGGCTCCTGCTCCGAGGCTGTGTGCTGATTGCGCCTTAAGTCCCTGCACCTTGCTCTTTGCGCGAAAAATGAAAGTGAGGTCAGAACTGGGCCAAAACAGAACCCCCTCCCCACCTCTCTCGCTGGACGCCCCAGCATCAATGCCGCAGCCAGAGGACGCCTAGACCAGGGCGATGGGAGCCCAAGGAAGCAGGGAACATGCACGGGATGGAGGCAGGGCTCTGGCCTGGACAGCAGAGGGGCTAGGAGGAGGCGGTGTCCCCTGGGGCAAGGACCGAGAAGCCGAGGGCATCCTCGCCAGCAGAACCTCAGCTGGGGGTGGGGGCCTGGGTGCCAGTCCGCGACACTAGGGAGCCAGCCATGCAGCTGGGACCCTTTGCTGCGGAAAATGAAAGTCGGGGAGGTGGCTGGAAGGGAACCCCTGTCTGGATGGTGAGACACCCCTCCGATGGGGCCAGCTGCAGCCCGGGACTGCGCTGCTGGTCTCTTCTGCAGCTGCCACACGTCCAGGCCCTGCCTCCCTCCTCCCCTCTGAGAACGACAGGAGCGGCCACAGGCCTCGCTTCTCCCAGCTCACCGCGTGTCTCCCTGCACTCTCTAAGCCCCAGCTTCCTTGTCTGTCAAAGGGGGCTATAATGACGCTTGCCTCAGAGGGCTGACGAGAGGACTAAATTAAACCATGTGTGGCAGACACAAATTGCCTGGCATAGCTGGCTGATGTGAAGGCTCATTAGTAAGACCATGATGCTGGGAAAGATTGAGGAGAGGAGAGGCAAGAGGAGAAGGGGACGACAGAGAATGAGACGGCTGGATGGCATCACCGACTCAATGGACATGAGTTTGGGTGAACTCTGGGAGTTGGAGATGGACAGGGAGGCCTGGTGTGCTGCAGTCCATGGGGTTGCAAAGAGTCGGACACGACTGACCGACTCTACAGCAACAATCTGATTGCTGGTGTGACATCACATGGCCTCACACGGGCCCTGAGAGGCAGAGACACTGTGCCCATCACGCAGAAGAGGAAAACTGAGTCTCAGAGAGGTTGAAGTGGTTTGCTGCGCAGTTCTGACCAAGCAGTTCCCAAGCCTGGTTCTTTCCACGGTGATGGTTGGGAAGTGGAAGGGAACGGGTGGGCGGGTGGGTTTGAGACGGGATCCACGTGCCCTCCGGCTGGTGTCAGGAGAGGGTACCAGACTCCCAGCCTCTCCTCCGTCTCTGCTGGACCGTCTCCCCACTGCTGTCGAAGGCCGGCCCCAAGACGGCTCAGGTCAGCAACCGCAAGCCTCTCTGAGGACCCCGCATCCCCCCTTGGCTATTCCAACTCTCTCGGGTCTAACTGGCATCTTTCCTGCGGGAGCTGCAGCCTGTTTCCTCCTCACCTGCCTCTGGGCCAACAGCTGGCAGCCACCCTTGTAGAGATGCACCCCCACCCCAAGTCCATGGGTGCAGAAGAGAGGTCACCAGCTCCCCACATGGGATTGCCTTGCCGGCCCAGGGGCTCCTGAGGCACCACCCGCCTCCCCCACTCAAGAGGATCTGCAGCTCCCTAGACTCAGAGGAGTTGCCGTGGACCCATGTCAGAAAGCAGGCGGCGAGAGAAATCAGACACCCAGTTCTAAGCGGGGGGCCCAGAGTCCTCCTCCGCCGCCGCCCCTCCTGGCCCAGGCCCAGTAGGGTCAGAGCACTGGGTGCCCATGGAGCCGCTGGGCAGCCTCTCCTGACATACCTGGCCAGTTGAGCAGGCAGCAAAGCCAAGAGCCAGCCATCGCCTGGGTGTAAGCAGCAGCCCAGTGGGAAGCTGGCAGCCGCCTCTGCTGCCCTCTCCCCAGCCCGCTCCCCGGAGCCCTGCCCGGAGAGAAGAGCGTGCCTCGACTCGTTAGAGGAGTTCCGCCCCTCACCTGTGCCCATCCTGGGCGGGGTGGGGGTGAGCGGGGGGCCCAGGGACTCTCTGTGCTCCAGGCCTGCACCTAGCCCACGTCTTCCCTGCGCTGGTGCCGGGAAGGAGCCAGGTTCTCGGGATCCCAGGCCCCAGCTCCTCCACCCTGGCCCGCCTGCCTCTGCCACTGGCTCCCCAGGCCCACGGAGCAGCACGAGGGCCGTCTGGGCGCTCGGTCGTGCCCTGAAGGGGCCCCCATGGCCCCGTCCCCACCAGCTGAGAGCTGTGTCGTTTGGAAGGAGGGGTGAGGCTCCAAGATTTCCAGGACAAGGAGGAAAACCAGTCTCCACCGACCACTGAGCACTGAGGCCCTGCCGTTGGCACACACTGTCTGGGAGACAGGCATTGCCACCCCCACTTTAAAAACAGGGACGCTCAGGTGAGACTGGCTGCTGCCTGAGGGACTGGACTGGCTCTCACTTGCCCGTCCCTGTCTTCCCAATGCTGCCATGGGACAAGAGCTCAGGTGACACTCGTGGAGTGAGTGAAGGAGGTTCAGAGAAGGCAAGCAACCTGGCCAAGGACGCACAGCCAGAAGGTCGCTCTTCTGAGAGTCGACCCCGGCGAGTTCAAATCCTCAACCCAGGCTGTTTCTGAGACCCACCTACCACTGTGGGGGTATCACATGGACACGAGTGCAGGTGCACCTCCCACATGCCAGGGCCCTGAAAATGCACATCCACAGCCCACACAGCCCTCAGCGGAGGCCCCGTCTGCGCGGGCCCCCGTCTGCGCACGCCCCCGTCTGCCACACCACTGAGGCGCTGCAGTGGGCCCTCCCTTCTGCCACCTCCGGCAGATACACCCGCTTCCTCCGGGGCTGGCCTCATGCCCTCCTCTGTCAACCGGGAGAGGGCAGGACGGGGCATGCCATTTTCCACCCCCACACCCAGCGCCCTCGCGGCCTCCCCAGGCCCCGGTAAGCGATTGGCACCACTGCTCTGCAGAAGGCCGGGGAAGGAGCCCCCATAGGGCACAGATTTGGTCCCAAAAACAGGCAGCATCCAGACCACGGTGCAGCCAGGCAGAGCTGGTACCTGGGCAGAGCTGGGGGCCTGGCTGTCTTCAGGGAAACTCCAAGATTTGGGGTCACCAGTCCCACCCCGCTCTACCACATGGTCCACCCCCAGGAAGCAGTGGAACACACAGACCGCAGGGGCCAGGCCCTCCTTCTGCTTGGTGAGCCCAAGATCTGCTTGGCAACCAGCTGGCATCTCAGGTCCCTGGGACTCACTCCCCCGAGCAGGCTGAACCTGGAACGTGCCTCTTCTCCTGCTTTCCCACCAACAGAGGGCCCACAAGACAGGGGTAGTCAGGAGCAGTGGGGGCCCCTGGGAAGAATAGATGGCATGTGCCAGACTGTGCTTGAGACACTCCACACATATTTTCAGGGAACCTCACAGCAACCCTGCGAGATAGACAGTAGTTAATCTCACGGACCAACCTTCTTTCCATTTTCTAGAGGAGTAAACTGAGTCCTTAGAAGAAAAGCTATGACCAACCTAGACAGCATATTAAAAAACAGAGACATTACTTTGCCAACCAAGGTCCATCTAGTCAAGGCTATGGTTTTTCCCGTGGTCAGGTATGGATGTGAGAGTTGGACTGTGAAGAAAGCTGATCACCGAAGAATTGATGCTTTTGAACTGTGGTGTTGGAGAAGACTCTTGAGAGTCCCCTGGACCGTGAGGAGATCCAACCAGTCCATCCTAAAGGAACTCGGTCCTGAATATTCATTGGAAGGACTGATGCTGAAGCTGAAACTCCAACTCTTTGGCCCCCTGATGCGAAGAGCAGACTCATTGGAAAAGATCCTGACGCTGGGAAAGATTGAAGGCAGAGAAGGGCGTGACAGAGGATGCGATGGTTGGATGGCATCACCGACTCAATGGACGTGAGTTTGAGCAAACTCCGGGAGTTGGTGGTGGACAGGGAGGCCTTGCGTGCTGCAGTCCACGGGGTCGCAGAGAGTCGGACGCGACTGAGCGCCTGGACTGAACTGAGACTGAGCCCAGGGAGTTGCGGCGCTCGCCCCAGGCTCCCCCTGCCTGGCACACAGTCGGCGCTCATTCACTAAGTATTCGTGCGTGGATGCAGTTGCAGGGAGGAAGGTGATCTGTCTAAGAGCCTGAACAGAGGCAGATTCTGCACCCAGGCCTGACTCCAGAGGCTCTTGGCTTCTCTCTCAGCTGAACCTCCTCTGTGGCCTTGGGACCCACAGACAAGGCTTGGCTGACATTTATCCAGTTACAGGTTTCCTGTGTCAGGTGGCCAGCGTTCCCAGGCTCCACGCTATTTCGTTTCACACTGAGAAAGAGAAACGCAGCCCCTACAGACAGCCGGGAGCAGCCCAGCCCCACCGCCTGGGCCCCCCATGCACTCCCATTAAGCAGAAGCAGTTTCACAGATCACCAGCATCAGACACGGCCCCTCGAGGACCATGGGGGATCAAGACAAAAATCAAGAGCACTCGATAATCGAGTCTGAATGCAGACAAAAGATGAATGTGATCCAAACCACAAAAATGACCAGACATCCCAGCTGAGTGAGTGACGGCTGTTTCTTTGCTGATCACAGCGTGAGCTTCAGTTCATCCCTCTTCACTTCCAGATTAAAACCATTAGGGTACCCGCCACACAGTCACCCCCGCTTACGGATGCATCCAGCCCAGGGTGAAACTCCACTCCCTCAAGCGCTTCCCAGAGCTCCTAACAGCAGCCCAGAGCCCTCCGCAAGTCCTGCCCAACTGCTTCTCATGGAGCCACCCCCCAGTGTCCGCCCTCGCTGCCACAAGCAGTAGCCAGCTTCGTTCAGCTGTGTTTCTGGGGTCTTTGCCTGGGAGGCGTTGACAAAGGCTTAGAGAAACTGCACAGGACCTGTTTTGTTCAGCCCATTTTGTGGTTGGCCCTGGAGCTGTGGGCCAGGAAGGTGACAGCCTCTGATGAAATGTCACGGGGTGGGATGGGGCCCGCCATCCCCATATGTTCCCAGCAGGCCGAGTTTCAGGCTCTGGAGCTGGAGAACGGTTAACTCCTTGGTTAACTCCTGCGGTCCCGTCCAGCACAGCCCGAGTGTGAGCCTTGAGGCCTCCTCCCCCACCATGGGGGCATCTGCGGAGGCGAGGAGAAGAGGCAGGGGGATGTGGGGGGCAAGAGAGGGACTGGGGGACCCGTATGTCTCCAGTCGCTGCACCCCTGGCTGCACAGAGAGCATCACTGGAGCCTGCTCTGAAGGCTCAGGCCTCCTCTGCACCCCATCACCCTGTCCCTCAGGTTCCCAAGTGCAGGGATCCCGTCCAAGACAAACAGATGGGAGGACGGAGCCGGAGGTGGCTCAGGAAGGGCCTCGGGGCTGAGCAGAGGGTGACCTGGAAGCCGCGGTTGAGGGAGCCGGCTCTGTGGCTCCATTCAGCCCTGCATCCGGCTTCTCCGGAGACAAGCGGACACGGCCACTCCTGTTCCGCCCCAGGCAGGAGCAGAGGAGGAGGCCGGAGCCCAGGACCGAGGGAGCCAGGGACGGTGACCTTTCCAGAAAGAGGCTGCGTGGCTGAAGGTCAAGGGCGCTTGCTGTCCCTCAAGCGTGGGACCTCCCATCTTTGTAGGCCCGTCTCTGGGGGTGGGCGAGAAGAGGAGACCCATAAAGGCAGTCGGGGTGCCACGGCCACCTCCCAGCTTCTTTCTGGCCCCCCACCCCCGACCTCCAGGCTGATTCACTGGCTCCACTCAGCACCTTCACAGACGTGTTTGCTGGATGATTGCTACACATCCTTCAGGCCTCAGTTTAAATATCACTTCCTCTTGGAAGCCTCCCCTGCTTGAATCTCCTTGCAGTGTACTCCGTGGCTCCTGCTTCCTCCTCCCAACCTGGATCCCACTGCGTTGTGACCCACTTCTCATTACCCTCCTGGAGGGTAAGGGGCAGCCTCTGTGTTGGTCATAGCTGAGTCCCCAGGGCCTGGAACGGGCCTGGCAGACTGTGAGTACTGCACACATGTTTGATGGTAAATAAACACAGGCGTGGAGATGTGCACTCCAGGGACCAGGGCTGCCAGCGAGGGCCCTTGAGCTGGGAGAGCCTATGGTGGCCAGATTGTGAGAAGG
Organism: Moschus berezovskii; assembly: GCF_049115385.1. Taxonomy (NCBI): domain Eukaryota; kingdom Metazoa; phylum Chordata; class Mammalia; order Artiodactyla; family Moschidae; genus Moschus; species Moschus berezovskii. The sequence continues at coordinate 374,131 of NC_142461.1, forward strand.
GCTTTGAGAGTAGGCGTGCCCGGGATGAGGAGGAAGAGGTGTCGCCTGGACGCAGCCTGATGCCGTGCTCAGTCAGTCACGCGTGTCCGACTCTTTCGAATCCCATGGACAGTAGCCCACCAGACCCCTCTGTCCATGGCATTCTCCAGGCCAGAATACTGCAGTGGGTTGCCAGGCCCTCCTCCAGGGGATCTCCCCACCCAGGGATCGAACCCAGGTGTCCCGCACTGCAGGAGGACTCTTTACCATCTGAGCCACCAGAACACAGCCCGGGCAAGGGTGAAGAAACACCAGTGGAGGCAGAAGTGCGGGGACTTCTACTCCAGACCTCCTGGGATACGTAATTTGGAACAACCCTCCTGCTGAAGACAGCCAGAGTCCCTAGATCCAATTCAAAAAGATCATCTCCTTAAGACCATCGAACAATTAACAAGAATTCCAAGGACTTCCCTGGTGGTCCAGTTCAGTCGCTCAGTCGTGTCCGACTCTCCGCGACTCCATGAATCACAGCACGCCAGGCCTCCCTGTCCATCACCAACTCCCGGAGTTCACTCAAACTCATGTCCACAGAGTCGGTGATGCCATCCAGCCGTCTCATTCTCGGTCGTCCCCTTCTCCTCCCGCCCCCAACCTTTCCCAGCATCAGAGTCTTTTCCAGTGAGTCAACTCGTCGCATGAGGTGGTCAAAGTATTGCAGTTTCAGCTTTAGCATCAGTCCCTCCAATGAACATCCAGGACTGATCTCCTTTAGAATGGACTGGTTGGATCTCCTGGCAGTCCAAGGGACTCTCAAGAATCCCCCTGCCAGTGCAGAGGACATGCGTTTGCAACTACAGAGAGTAGCCTCTGCTCTCCACAACTGGAGAAAACCGTGCACATTAACAAAGACCCAGCACAGTCAAGAAGTGCTTAAACAAATCAGTATTTTAAAAAGAAAGAAAGGGGACTTCCCTGGTGGCCCAGTGGTTAAGACTCCAGGCTCCCAATGCAGGGGGCTGGGTTCGACCCCCTCGTCAGGAAATGAAGACCCCACATGCCCCGTGGTGCAGCCAAAAATAAATAAATTTTAAAAAAGAAAGAAAAAAGAATTCCATAGTAAGAGTCTTGCAGAAGGCAAAAATCCAGAGGGGAAAGCCCAGTCTGGAGATCCTGTTTGCCCTGAAGGTAACTGCCAATCCGGAAGAATCAGCTTTGAAACTGAGCTCTTGTTGTGATGGCCTCAAGGGAGGCAGGGAGAGAGGAAGAATAAAAGGGAGACCTAGCTTTTTGCCCAAGAGGGGGGGCCTGACACCCCACGTGTCTAAGCAGAAACGTCCCCAGAATAAGGTGAACCGGAAGAAAACCAGACCTGCGCCCACCAGGATGACTCGTGACACTCAAGACTTGCGTTACAGAGGCCATGGATTAGCAAGTGCCTCCCGGTGCTCGATAGAAGCAAACAAAGTGATTATCTAGCTAGAGATGCCACCGTCTGAGGCCTCGTGTTATTTTCACAGATAATTTTCAAATTAAAATCTTAATAATTTCAAATCATTTCAGGTTTTCAAATACAGTGAGTTGAGCACAAAGATAACTTGGTGCATAAGGAAATAAGACAAAACCGGCAGAAACAGAAGGCTCTGTAAATAATAGTTATGTAACATGGTAGAGGTGCTAGCTAACACTAAGGTGGTAATTGCACTTCAATGTATAAGTGTATCACACCGGCATCTGGCACACTTTAAACTCGCATAATGTTGTGTGTCAGTCACATTTCAATAAGTTCTTACAAATGTGACAGACACAGACCTCAATGACTGCAGATGTTGGGGTTTTCAAAAATTATGGCTTCAGAATCACAGGTTCAGAGATCCTCATGGACAAACTCAATCCAGAATTCATTTGGAAATTCAAGGGACCAGAAGAGAAAAAAAAAAAAAACTTGAAAAATAACAAATTCAGAAAACTCATACTTTCAGCCCCCAAACTTACTACAAGGCCACAGTAATCAAGACTGTGTAATACTGGCGTAAGGACAGACATTTAGACCTACAGAATGAAGCTGAAAGCCCAGCAATAAACCCATACATTACGGTCAGTTGGTTTTTGACAAGGGTGCCAAGAAAATGCAATGGGGAAATAGCCTTCTCGACAAGTAAAGGTGGGACAACTGGATTTTCCCATGAAAAGAATGGAATTGGACTTCTGGTTGACCCCATATTTCACGTACACCATTCCCTCAAAATGGTCCAAAGTTTTAAATCTAAGAGCTAGAATTATAAAACTCTTAGAAGTAAACAAGAGTAGGGAATTCCCTGGTGGTCCAGTGGTTGGGACTTTGAGCTTCCAGTGCAGGGGTCATGGGTTTGATCCCTGGTTAGGGAAGTAAAGTCACACAAGCTGCGTGATGTGGCCAGACACAAGAAGAAGAAAACAAGTGTGACTGCATAACCTTGGATATTCAACAGTGGTTTCTGAGAATTGACGACTCGGCACAAGCAGAGAGAAACGAGAGAAACTGGATGTCATCAGCGGTTAAAACCTTTGGACTTCAAACGATACCAGCAAAAAAGTGAAAAGACAACCCACAGGATGGAAAACAAGTATTTGCAATTCGGGTATCTGATAAGGACCTACTATTTAGAATATATAAAGAATTCTTCCCTGTTGATGTCTAACAGAAAACAACAAAGTTCTATAAAGCAATTATCCTTCGATTAAAAATAAATACATTTTTAAAAAAGAATTCTTACAGCACAAGAGTAAAATCGACAAAAAACCCATTTAAAAAATGAGCTAGGGAATTGCATAGGTATTTCTCCAAAGACATATGAATGGCCAATAAGTACAAGATATTCAACATCATTAGTCATTCAATTCAGTTCAGTTCAGTTCAGTCGCTCAGTCATGTCCGACTCTTTGCGACCCCATGAATCACAGCATGCCAGGCCTCCCTGTCCATCACCAACTCCCGGAGTTCACTCAAACTCATGTCCATCGAGCTGGTGATGCCATCCAACCATCTCATTCTCTGTTGTCCCCGTCTCCTCCTGCCCCCAATCTCTCCCAGCATCAGAGTCTTTTCCAGTGAGTCAGCTCTTCACATGAGGTGGCCAAAGTATTGGAGTTTCAGCTTTAGCATCAGTCCTTCCAATGAACACCGAGGACTGATCTCCTTTAGAATGGACTGGTTGGATCTCCTTGCAGTCCAAGGGACTCTCAAGAGTCTTCTCCAGCACCACAGTTCAAAAGCACCAATTCTTCGGCAATCAGCTTTCTTTATAGTCCAACTCTCACATCCATACATGACCACGGGAAAAACCATAGCCTTGACTAGACAGACCTTGGTTGGCAAAGTAATGTCTCTGCTTTTTAATATGCTATCTAGATTGGTCATAACTTTCCTTCCAAGGAGTAAGCGTCTTTTAATTTCATGGCTGCAATCAGCATCCGCAGTGATTTTGGAGCCCCAAAAAAATAAAGTCTGACACTCTTTCCACTGTTTTCCCATCTATTTGCCATGAAGTGATGGGACCAGATGCCATGATCTTCATTTTCTGAATGTTGAGCTTCAAGCCAACCTTTTCACTCTCCTCTTTCACTTTCATCAAGAGGCCTTTGAGTTCCTCTTCACTTTCTGCCATAAGGGTGGTGTCATCTGCATATGTGAGGTTATTGATATTTCTCCCAGCAATCTTGATTCCAGCTTGTGCTTCCTCCAGTCCAGCGTTTTTCATGATGTACTCTGCATATAAGTTAAATGAGCAGGGTGACAATATACAACCTTGACGTACTCCTTTTCCTATTTGGAACCAGTCTGTTGTTCCATGTACAGTTCTGACTGTTGCTTCCTGACCTGCATACAGGTTTCTCAAGAGGCAGGTCAGATGGTCTGGTATTCCCATCTCTTTCAGAATTTTCCACAGTTTATTAGTCAAATTGGGAAAATGTAAATCAAAACCACAAGGAAACACCAGTTACACCCACTAAGATGGTTACATAAAAAATACAGACCTTAACAAGGGTTGCAGCCCTTTAGAGAAACTGGAATCTTCATATGTGGCTGGTAAGAATATGAACTGGTGCAATCACTGTGGAAAAGAGTTTGGCAATTCCACAGAAAGCTAAATGCGACCCAGCACTGCCATTCCAACAGAGACACCAAAGAGAATAAAATACATATGTTTACACAAAACTTCTACATGAATGTTTATAGGTGCATTATTCATAATATCCAATAAGTGGAAACAACCCAAATGGTATAGCTATACAATGGAATATTATTCAGCCACAAAAAGGAACATAATACTAATACCACTGTGAATGAACCTTGAAAACATTATGTTAAATGAAAGATGCCAAATGCAAAACTCTGCATTCCCATTTTTTATGAAATGTTCCAAATAGGGAAAGTCGTAGAGATAGAAAGTAGTTTATGCTGTGCTTAGTTGCTTAGTCATGTCCAACTCTTCGAAACCCCATGGACTGCAGCCTGCCAGGCTCCCCTGTCCATGGGGATTCTCCAGGCAAGAACACTGGAGTGGGTTGCCAGGCACTCCTCCAGGGGATCTTCCCAACCCAGGGATGGAGCTTGAGTCTCTTATGTCTAACCTGCATTGGCAGGTGGGTTCTTCACCACTAGTGCCACCTGGAAAGCCCAAATGGGACCTAATTAAACCTATAAAGATAGATAGGGAAAAAATGGAAACAGTGAAAGACTTTATTTTCTTGGACTCCAAAATCACTGCGGACAGCCAGGAAATTAAAAGACTCTTGGTCCTTGGAAGAAAAGCGATGACAAACCTAGAGAGCAGAGACATTCCTTTGCCAACACAGGTCCATCTAGTCAAAGCTATGATTTTTCCATGTGGATGTGAGAGTTGGACTATAAAGAAAGCTGAAAGCCAAAGAATTGATGCTTTTGAACTGTGGTGCTGGAGAAGACTCTTGAGAGTCCCTTGGCCTGCAAGGAGATCCAACCAGTCCATTCTAAAGGAGATCAGTCCTCGGTGTTCATTGGAAGGACTGATGCTGAAGCTGAAACTCCAATACTTTGGCCACCTCATGCGAAGAGCTGACTCACTGGAAAAGACTCTGATGCTGGGAGGGATTGGGGGCAGGAGGAGACGGGGACGACAGAGAATGAGATGGTTGGATGGCATCACCAGCTCGATGGACATGAGTTTGAGTGAACTCCGGGAGTTGGTGATGGACAGGGAGGCCTGGCATGCTGTGTTTCATGGGGTCGCGGAGAGTCGGACACGACTGAGCGACTGAACTGAACTCAACTGAAATAGATGTTCCTCCAAAGAGGAAGTGCAGATGGCCGATCACACATGAAAAGATGCTCATCATTGGGGAAGTGAACATCAAAACTACAATGAGATATCACCTCACTCCTTTCAGATGGAGATCATCAAACAGAGCACAAAAAACAAATGTTGGCAAGAATGTGGAGAAAAGGAAGCCCTCACACACGGCTGGTTGGAGTGTAAATTGGTGCAGCCAATGTGAAGATTGGTAGGGAGGTTTCTCAAAATACTAAAAATAGAATTATCAGATGATCCAGCAATTCGATTCCTAGGTATATATCAAGAAAAAAAATTAAACCACTAACTTGTAAAGATATATGCATCCCAAAGTTCATTATAGCATTATTCACAATACAGTTGCCAAGATATGGAAGCAACCTAAATGCCCATCAACAAATGAATGTGTTCAAGAAGATGTGATATATATACATATATATATATGTATGTATGTATGTATATATATATATATGCAATGGAATACTGCTCAGCCATAAAAAAGAAATTTTGCCATTTGCAACAACATAGACAGACTTGGAGGTTTGTTGCCGTTGGTAGTCACTAAGTCGTGTCCAAATCTTGTGACCCCATGGACTGCAGCCTGCGAGGCTCCTCCAGGATTTTTCAGGCAAGAATACCAGAGTGGGTTGCCATTTTCTTCTCCAGGGGATCTTCCTGACTCAGGGATTGAACCCTGGTCTCCTGCTCTGGCAGGTGGTTTCTCCACCACTGAACCACCAGGGAAGCCCTTTGGAGGATATTATGCTGAAGGGAATAAGTCAGACAGAGAGGGACAGATACTGCAAGGTGCCACCTATATATGGAGCCTAAAACACACAGCAGGGCCGCCCCTGGCAGTCCAATGGTTAAGACTCCATGCTCCCAACGAAGCTGGCAGGGGTTTGATCCCTCGTTGGGGAACTAAGATTCCATATGCTGCATGGCTCAGCCTAAAAAAAAAAAAAAAAAGACTAGTGAATATAACAAAAAAGAAAGACTCACAGATGCAGAGAAAATACTAGTGGTTACCAGTGGGGGGACAATTTAGGAATAGGGGAGTAAAAGATACAAACTAATATGTATAAACTATAATAATATATTGTATAACACAGGGAATGTAACCAATAGTTTATAGTAACTATAAATGGAGTTTGAAAATTGTGAACCATTATATTGTATGCCCATAGTATATAATGTTGCATATCAACTATACTTCCATTAAAAAATTAAACAATAAAAAAGAAGATGGATTAGTGGTTGCCAGGGGTGGAGGATGAGCGAGGCCGACAGGTACAATCTCATTTGGGGGGCGATGAGTGTGTCCTGGAGTTAGACAGTGTTAATGGCTGCACAGCCTTGTGAAGATGCTTAAAACAACAAATCGTATATTTTTAAATGGTGAACTTTATAGTATGCAAATTATATCTCAGATTTTTTAAATATCCTCAGAGACAAGGTTCACCAATAACAGCTAACATCTGTGAAGCACTAACCACGCATCAGACCCGTTCTAAGTACTTTATATAGATTAATTCACTTGTGCCTCTCAGCGCTCCTGTAGGTGGGCACTGTTACTGTTCCATTTTAACAACAGCTGAGACGGAGAAGGTTCTGGTGCTTAAGGTCATCCAAGTCACTGGGTTCAGACAGGGAACCTGAGGCCCAGAGAGAGCTGATGACACACCCAGGTCACACGGCAGCCCGAAGCAAGTCAGGGCTAGAGCCGCTGCCTGCTTTCCCTCAGCAGGCCTTCAGAATCGTGTCTTATTGGGTTGGGGGATGCTGTTAGGAGTCTATGCGCCCCTGGAAGCCCCAGGAGAGTTTTTGCAAAGAATTAAAGAAAGAATAGCTCCTGAGGCCATGACACTTACCACAAGCCTGGCGCTGCACTCAACACTGTATGCCTCACCCCAGTGAAACCTCCAAACCCCTGTTTATCATCCCTCTTTTTATTGTTGCAAAACTGGGGGCTCAGAAAGATCGTGAGACTTTCCCAAGATCACACAGTTAATCAGTGATGAAGCACAATATCAACGCAGCCCTGTGGGATTAGCAGCCACGATTTAACCAGCCCACAAGAAAAGAACGTGTGGGTCCAATCCCTGGGTCAGGAAGATCTCCTGGAAGAGGGCATGGCAGCCCACTCCAGGATTCTTGCCTGGGAAATCCCATGGACAGAGGAGCCTGGAGGGCTGCAGTCCACGGGGCCACAAACCTTTGGACACAGCCGAGCACAGCACCACTGGCAGAGCCCAGGCCCAGGGTGTTGCTCGATCAGCACCACAGATGCTGGCGGAGGGGACAGGACCAGGGAAAGAAGCGCGGGGGAAACGGGCAGGACAGCACGGCTGCTGGAGAAATCAGGGGGCACCAGAGCCGGGCAGACAGGGCCCAGGAGGACAGAGAAGGGCGGGCAGTGCGCTTGGGACCTGGAGGGGCTTCCTCAAGGAATCTGGGCGGCAAGCAGCTCTGGGCAGCCCTCCAAGTTCCTCTCCCCACCCCACCCAACACACCGGGCACCCCAGCCTGCTGCAGAGGGCTTCCTCCTCCCCTGCCACGGTGGCCCCTCATGGTTACAGCTCTTCCTTAGAGGCTGCCAACTGGGCAGGGAGGCCCCTGTGGGGGGCTAGTGCTTAGCGCCCCCACCCTGCCAGGGAGACAGGGGGACCCCTCCTCTGCAGGCCCAGGAGTGCCTGGCAGAGTCGACGGGGACCCAGGGAAATGCACACACGTGGCCCCAGTGTGGTGACTGTGGTGGGGGAGCCCCACGGGGTGGAGCCCTCCGCTCTGGGTCCCCAACTTTCCCCACTGTCAGGAGCTGCCCAGAGGAGCCGTTTCTCACTGCTGACTGGGAGATAAAGGCGCCCTGACTGCCTCCTTGTCAAAATCTCCGCTCGACTGACAGCAGCTTCCCAAACGTGGGGGGCAAGCGGAGAGCTAGGGGAGGCTCTCTCAGGGAGACACAGGCATGCGTCCTGGTGACCAGGTCACACAGCCGCTCCACTCACATCTGCAGAGAGGCTGCAGTGCAGCGCCGCTCAGGGCTGGACTCGGAAGCCAGCCTGCCAGGTTCCTATCCCAG